>NW_022900940.1:17175946-17192854 GCF_012274545.1 Fukomys damarensis
AGAGGGCGCTGTCAACTTTGGAAAAAGTTATCCCAATTTACTGTGTTGAGTTGGCATTGTACAGAAATGGACAGCCATATTGGTCTAGAAATGTTAATTTTTTATTTTTATTTTTAATTTTTTTTCCATTTGTACAGGGGTAATGTACTGCATTAAATATGTAAGGTCATATCTACATGGGCTTGATTACAGAAACCAATAAAGTATTCTCTAAATAATGAAAAAAAGAATAAGATAAGACTACAAGAGCAAGAAGCAACTTAAATATGTTCAGGGACCATTTTCATCTCCAGAATTAAGAATTATTTTAATCTTACATCATTGCCTTTTCTCTTTTACTTTACTTTTTAGTTTTATTTTAGGATTTCCTATTTTTAATGTTCATACAGAGATTTCTTTAAATGAAATGGCGAATAGTTTCTCTGGTGTGAAAAACTAGAATAGTACACAAGATCCTAATGAGATAATTAATAATGTGAAATAGGAAATAAAGGGCTAAAGGTGTAGGGAAAGTGGGAAGGGTGGGGGAAAGGTAATAAAGGAGAGGAAAAAATATAAGAAATTGAAAAAATGGAAATAAAGTGTTTGTGAATGGGGAAGGGAAGAGTGGGTAAAAGAAGGGCAGGGACAAGGGGAAAAAATGAGAATCAAGACCTATCATGTAAAGGTACAGGACTCCAATAATGAATGTAACTGTATTGTATACCTAGATTGTACCAATAAACTCAATAAAAAGACAAACAAACAACAAAAAAAACAACAACAACAATATGGTGGTACACGCCTATAATCCCAGCACTCAGGAGGCTGAGGCAGGAGGAGTGCTGTGAGTTCAAGACCAGCCTGGGCTACATAGTGAGTTCCAGGTCAGTATCAACTACATAGTGAGACCCTGTCTCAAAAAAACAACAATAAAACACAGTTAACTATTTAATCTCCCTGACCTTGAGAGGAAAAGATCCTACTAGAGACAGAACAGTACTTGACTCCCACAGCTCTGAGGACATGAAGCAATTAGTAAAGCTGCTTGAGAATATGCTAGCAATAACCTCTGCTGAGATCCATATTATCTGATGCTAGAAGGACCGCATCTGATAGAGGATTCTGGGAGTTAACTTCAGCTGTAGGGGAGGGGAAAATAATAAGACATATGGAATCTGCACCCATGTGTTCACTCTGTAACTGGACCTCAGCCTTAGAGGTGGCACACCTGACAAAGGACGCAGCCTCAAACTCAGAGCCACACCCTAAGGAAGTCATCCATACACCTGGGACTCTATGCCAGGTCAACAATCCTTTTGAAATAAAAAGAGATGGGGAGATGGGTGTGGTGGCACATGACTGTAGTCCCAGCACTTGGGAGGCTGAGGCAGGAGGATCACTGTGAGTTCGAGACCAGCCTGGGCTACACAGTGAGTTCCAGGTCAGTCTCAACTACATAGTGAGACCGTGTCTCAAAAAACAAATAACAAACAAAAAAAAGAGATGGGCCTTGACTGGAGACATACCCAAGTTGAAATCCGGGCCCTACCCTTATGAGCTGTGATTGGAGGAGTTATGGAAGCTTCCCTCTAAGTTTAGCTCCTGCACTTAGAAAACAGAGAGAAAACCTACCACAAAGGTTGTTGGAAGGATTCAGTGGAATAATCTATGTGAAGTACTTCACCCAGCATACATCTGGTCCCTAGCAGGCCTCTACAAGTACCAGTGCCTTTCTAGCATTCAAAAGGCAGTGGGAAGAGAATGATGAGTTCAAAGCTAGCCCTGGCTGCACAGTGAGCTCAAGGCTGGGCTGAACTACATAGTGAGGCCCTGTCTCAAAAACAAAACTCAACAAAAAGAAAAAAACAAAAAGCTTTTCAAAGGCATTACCTCTTCCACTTCTTTCTCTCTCTAAATCCTCCCCTGTAGGTCACAAATATGACAGGCATCATAACCATAAATATGTTACTTTCTGCCTACTGTACTGGAAAATGATTTTTTAAAGATATAGAAATATATATATCAAAGGCTTTGAAGGAAGTAGGGAGAAAGCAAAGCTTCCTGAAGAAATGGCTGATTCTGAGGCGGAATATGCACAAGATACACCAGAATTGCCTTAGTCTTCCAAAAAGCAAGGGCATCTTCAAAGACAGCTGATTGTTAAGAGTCAAAGGTCAATTTTAAAAGGCTGGCCCAAGGTAGGACAACAACCACACAAACCTCCTGTGAAAGATAGAGGAACAAAAAAGAAAAAAGAAAGAAAGATAGAGGAACAAAGTCATTTTAAAACTGTCAAAGGAAAAGAAGAAATCCTACCCATACCCAAGAATAATCAGAGTAGTTGCTAAAAATTTTCTCTTAAAATATTTTAGCTGACAAATAAAAATGAATGATAGAGTTACCATTACTATTTGTATTTTGTTATAATTTATAGCCCTTAAAAATTAAAAAGGCTATTAATATCACCCAAAGAAACAACCAGAGGCCATGTACCTCCAGAAAGAGCATACAGTACCACCTAAGAAGTGGTCTTGCCCTCTTCCCATACATACATACAAAAGTTGAACATAACCTTATAAAGTCTCTAGAACTGATTATCACTAAATTTACAGTGGTACCTTTGTTTGTGAATACTTTTGTTTGCAAACAATTTGGTTTTCAAACAGTAGCATTTGGCAAAATTTTGTTTTTGTTTGCAAACTTCTTTGGGTGACAAACACTACCACGGCTATCTCTCCCACAAAAACACAAACATGGCCATCTTTCTCAAACTTGTAGAATAGATTAAGTGTGCACCGAGTTACCACTGTACAAAAACTATGGGATTATAAGAACAAGTTAAGTGATACTACAAAGCTGAAATAAATTAAATCCAGACTATGGGGAAAACAACACAATTTTTTCAACAAATCAGTTGATTAAAGAAAATATCACCATTGAGGTAGTTAAAAGAATTTCCAGTGAATGCTGGGGGCATGGTAATAGCACTGGTGATGGAATTTTTATCAGAAACAAGATATTAGTGTACTCTGAAGACACCGTGGAGAAGTCTGGCAGATACCAACTACCCAGGCGACAGAGGTTAGCATCACCTGTGCTCCCAACGTATCACAGTGAGACGAGCCCAGCATAAGTTATGGGGTGCTGCTGCCTGGAATGTATGGCCTAGGTCTCATGGGGCAACATCAGACAGAACCATGCTACAGAGTGAAAACCCTGTCAGAACTGTCAAAAATGATAAGAAAAGTTCAAGGAAGCACCACAAAGGAAGAAGTCTGAGGAAAATATGTGCCAAATACATGTCACATGGCACCCCCGATAGTGTCCTAGGCCAGGGCGCAGAAAGAGCAGCGGTGAAACGGCTGGTACGATCTGACTGGGATCTGTGGGTGGGAAAGCTGTGTCACACCAGTGCTGATTCCCTGGCCTGGTGGGATGGAGTGAATACAGTAACATAATAACAGGGAGAAAGCAGGAGCATTTGTGGGCATTTGTTTTATACATACCTGGAGGCAACTTGATGGGGGTCTCCAGCACATTTGTTTGGGCCTGGTTGGAGGCTCGCTCTGTTTCAGCAAGGGCCCGGGCGCCAGCCTGAATAATATGTCTCTCCAACATCTCAACCTCATCCAGGCGCTGCTTATAGAGCTCCCGAATCTAGCAGGTAGATCATCAAATGCAGAGAAACACGGTGAGCTTCCAGAGCTTTACTTAGTTCCATCCCCACATCAGGACTTCCAGTGAAGTGCAGAACAGCCAGAGAAATATTTCAGTCATTTTGTCCGACCTACCAACTGTGAAAACTGAGACCCATAGAAAGAAAGGGACTAAAGGTTTCATAGTAAGATCAGTAACCGAGCAAAGCTGCGTACCCCTTTTCATGATTTCATAGGAAACAGAGCTGTTATCCACACTGTGAAATCCAAACATACTACCTGTAGGTACTTAGCACGTCACCTGTGGGGCCAACCAGGTCCCCAGTTCAGAGAGGGAGTCACACTCCCCAGCTACAAGTAGCACAGTCAGCAGACAGCTTCTAGCTGTCAACCTCAATCAATCTACCTCAGCTGCTGGAAAAGCTCATGCGGTCCTTTCTAACAATCCACATCTGGTAACTGAAAACCAGAAGAATATGGAAAAGCCTGGCCATTTTGACCCAAAGACAAAAACTTGGACAGTCAATACTCACCCCAGGGCAACCTGTGGCATCTGCCAAGTTTACTGTGTCCTCGTTATCATTTAACATCTTCAATGACTCAATCCTGCTTTCTCTCTTCTTCCTTCTTACAGGTGTTTACTGATAATAAGAAACTTATAGCCTAGACCCTCTCACAGCATCTGTACCCAAAGAATCCAATCTAGATGCCCAGTACACACCTCAAGACTAATTACAGATTGATTAGTGAGCCAGGAAAGCTTCTGATCCATATTTTCTTTTTTTTTTCATTAATTTTATTGGTAATTTTAAGGTATACAGTACAGTTACATTCATCATTGGGATCTTGTACCTTTACATGATGTGACTTGGTTCTTATTTTTCACCATTCCCCTGCCCTCCCTTCACCCCCTCCATCCTTCCCTATTTACAAAGACTTTATTTTCATTTTTTTCCTTTTCTCATATTTATTCTTTTCCCTTCTTTCCTTTTCCCTACCCTTCCCACTTCCCCTACTCCTTTAGACCCTATTTTACATATCAATTATACAATTTGAACCTTATTTACTTTTAGTTTTTCACACCAGAGAAACTATTTGGTATTTACACATGTGCCCTATTTATTTCACTTAAGAGTATAGCCTCAATGTGCATCCATTTAGCTCTAAATGTCTCTAGTTTCTCATTCTTTATGGCTGAGTAGTACTCCATTTTATAAAACACACACACCTTCTTTATCCAGTCTCCAGTTGATGGGCAATTGGGCTGTTTCCAAGTTTTAGCTATTACAAACTGTGCTTCTATAAACATGTGTGTGCATATATTGCTGTGGTATGACTCTTTTAATTCTTTTGGATCTGATCCATATTTTGAAGCTCAGAATTCTCAGGGCAAGAAGCAAAGAGCTCACTGGTAAAGGTAATGATCAAGACATTTTGTGCTGGGGAATAGAGCTGATAGCACTTCAAAGACATTTATTTAATCATTTTTTAAATAAAGACTTACTGTACATTTACCATGTACACTTGAGGAGAAAAATGCATCAAGTATGGTTTCTACTTTCAAGGAGTTTACATTTTAGCAGGATGGGTCAGGGAAAGATTCAGATAAGTGGAACAGACTCTTAAAAGTGTTATGACAGAATATGAATTAGATTAGACTGAAGCCCTGGAGTAGGTAGCTCAGTCTTCTTAGGGCCAGGAAACCCCCTCGCAGGAGACAGTGGCCAGGACAGCTCCTTCATTAAACATAAAGTACTGTGCTTTATACTATCATTTGGCTCTGCTGATAACCTCTGACTCTAATTCTTGGAAGTAGGAGTCAGTATCATATCAAAATAAACTACCAACTATCACTTACTGAGCACCTACCATGTTGGAAACACTCAGTGTTGTAAATCTTTTACTGAATTGTTTCATGTTATCCTCACAAAAACCTACAGTGTAGAAAACTACCTCCTCTTTATAGACAAGGAAACTGAGGTGTATAGAAGTAAAGTTTTTGCAAGGTCATACAAGTGGTATATAGCGGAGCCAGGATTCAAATCTATAGTGTGTAGTTCCAGAGTGTTTTCTCTTAATCATTAGACCATATAATACTTTTATAGGTGGACCTGGGAAAAACCAGCAATCAGTGAGTATGGGGAGAACTCAAGTCAAGGCACAGTGGTACGAGCTTGTCTTCCCACCTCCTCAGGAAGCTGGAATGGGAGGACCACAACTGGCTTGAATTATTGTGTCTTCAAAAAAGTTCAAAGCCTTTCCTTTGTGTGCATGCTAATGGGATCAAAGGCAGAGGCACTCTACCCCTGAACTACAACTGCATCTCCAGCCTTTTTTTCTTTTTCTTTTTCTTGAGAGTCTTGCTAAGTTGTCCAGCCTGGCCTTGAACTTGCCATCCTCCTAATTCTGCCTCCTAAGTAGCTGGGATAATATGTATAGCATCACACCCAGCACAAAGCCCTTATTTTTAGAAGTGGAATCACTCTGCTAGCTATTTGCAGTGGCTATTTGCAGGAAAGATATTAAAGAGGTAGTCTCTAACCAAGTGGGTCACAAGGCTTACAGGTTAACATTGTGTCACATATTCTGACTCCTGTGAATGACACAGACGAGAGCTAGAAGCTCAAGAGCAAGGTCTGGCCTTGGTTGGCTGAAGTCTTAGGAGAGTGAATGTGCTGCCCAAAGAACAGCACAATGGGTCCCATCCAGGGGTCCTGCCTGGGCTTCAGGAAGCCTATAACCCATGGCAGGGTTAAGACTAGCCCTACCAGTATCGCATACTGCACCGGTACTCATAGTAAAGTCTAAGTACCCCAGTTAGATTATAAACTACAGAGGACAGGCTGCTTGAATGTGTACACTCAAACACCTGTGTCTCGCTCCCGATTGAATGCCCACCACCCAGAACACAACACAGCACACAGAAAACAATAAACGTGTTAAATAAAGGAATTAATGAAGCTGGGGTGCGGAGAAGAGTTGGATGTATGTCACTTCAGGGGCAGGCAGGCTGAGGACAGAACGGAGCACACAAGAGAGAGGCAGATCTGAGGGGCAGGAGGCACCCTGGCAAGACTGTGGATTAGGAGGCAGAGGGACTTCAAACTGAAGGGAATTTGGGCAGAGAAAACCTCTGCACCTAGAACACAAGACAGCTGGCTTCCTGCCTGCACAGATGAGGAAGCAGAGTTGCTGTTCCAAGTCTGAGCGCTTCCGACAATCTGGGTGTGGCTTCCTTAGTCAAGATTGTGGCTCTTGATACTGAGGCACCCCCAAGGAGGGGCTGGCTCTCGGCTTTATCACCTCCAGGGAACAATTACTCAACGGTCTACGCTAGTCATTTTATTTATCTTGTACACGCAATTTGTAATGTGCGTAGTAGATAGGCGCTACAGATACCTGCCATCTCCGTGTAGCACCGTGTATGTGCATACTCGTTTAGTGTCTTTCTATAGAATGTCGGTTCCACTGCTGCAGGGAATTGGAACAGTGCCTGGCACTGGCCAAGGCTGACACGGGCCCGGCGCTGAGTCCTGCGGGCCGATCCCGGGTCTCGGGCACCGTCCGCACACGCGCTGCCGCCAAGCGGGGCTGCGGAGTGCGTTACCTGCTGCAGCTGGTCCACGAACTCCTCATGGCGCGCATTCTCGCTGCCGCGGGCCTGGATCAAACTGGCGCTCAGGTCCTCTCCGATCACTTCCACCGAGTACAAGTTGCGGAAGACGCGGGTGAGCAAGTGCGAGATGTCTTGGCTGCGCAGCGAGGAAGGGCGCAGACGCAGCGGCTGTGGCTCCGGGTGCGGCGGCACCGCCAGCGACCGGACTCTGCGGGACCGAGCCGCGAAGCTGTAGTGTAAGCCCTCGGAGAGGGAGACAGAGGACGGCAAGGAGGACTTCCCACTGAACTGGTAGGTGCTATTGGACCCGGCCAGACGCGAGGTCTGTGACCACTTTGTCAACTCGTACTGAGATTCCTCAGACCTCTGCTCTTCTCCGGTCCTGGTCTCCATGGCAACTGAGACGCCGCTAACTTCTCGCAGCACTTAGCTTCCGGCTCCGCCCCTTCCGCTTTGCCCCACTGTTCGACTGCGTCCGTGGTGTCCTCATCGGAAATTCTCGCAACCTCACCATTGACCCCTTCCAAAGGTCAGAGAGTGAGGTATCTATGCAGAAAAGACCAAGATACAGCCTGGCGGTCTGATTGCAAAGCCAGATTCTGATTACGTGCCTTCATACATTTATTCTTTACTATTATCTGTTGTTGATTTACTCATTTTATATTGGTTGTATAAAGATTGTTTCAGGCCCTGTGCTGGGAGCTGAAGGTACCAAAGGAAGTAAGATAGTGCTCCTACCCGTGTGTGTGTGTGTGTGTGTGTGTGACAAAGACGTGTTAAGGCCCAGGTGGAGATAACTATTTGTCATGGGATCCCAAAGGAGAACAAGAAATTAGTGTGTATGACAAGGAGTGGCTTCTTGGAAAAGGTGAAGATCAGGTAGAGATTTAAAAGAGTGAGTATACTCAACATCATTGTCATTGGGGAGTGGAATTTAAAACCACAATGTGACTGGTATCACTACACACTTAGTAAAATGGCCAAAATAATAAATTACTTGAATTTTCTCAAGGGACAAAACAAATGCTGGTGAGGATGTGGAGCAACTGTAATTCTCATATGTTGTGAATAGAAATACAAATTAGTACAACTGTGGAAAACAATTTGGCAGTGTCTTATAAAGTTAAACATACAGCAGCCTTACTGAGAGGGATTTCTCCACCTGAAATGAAACCATGCACACAAAATCTTGTACAGAAATGTTTATGGTCATTTATTCATAATCTCCAAAAATTGGGGGGAAATAAACTGTAGTATTATCAATACAATTGAATACTACTTAGCCATAAAAAGGAAACAAAACTTTTTTCCAGTACTGAGGATTGAACCTAGCACACTTTACCAGAGAACTATGTGCCCAGACCTTTTTATTTAAAAAAAAAAAAAAAAAGAAAAGAAGGAAAGAAAGTTCTAAGTTGGCCAAGCTGGCCCTGAAATTGGAATCCTCCTGCCCAGCCTCCCAAATAACTGGGATTACAGGCATGTTCTACCACACCCAGAAGCAAGCAGACTTTTGATAAAATATACAACAGCACAATCTCAAATGCATTTTTCTATGCTTAGGTAAGAAAAACCCATCTCTGAAGGCAATACATCCACTGAAGGAGTCCATTTATAGTGCCTTCCAGAGAATGCCAAACATAAAACAGGTCAGTAGTTGACAGGAGCTGGGGACAGAGGCCAGAGCTGACACAAGAACTTGAGGAACACAGGATATGGAACTGTGCTGTTCTTGGGGTGTGGTAGTAGTTACACAACAGTATGAGTCTGTCAAACTTCACAGTAAAGGTTGTGTTTTACTGCATGTAAATTAATCTCAGCTTTGTTTTGTTTTTTTTTTTTTTTTTTTTTTTTTTTTTTTTAGTGGGAAAAGGGAATGAGTAGGAGTAAGCCAGAGGCAAAGGGAGAAAAGGCACATATGCAAAAGCTGGGAGAGAAGGCTGCCTGTTGGAGAAGCTGCAAGAAACTCAAAGGTGAAATGCAAAGAGTTGGAAGGCGGAAGGGATGAAACAGGTGAGACCTAGGCCACATTAGGAAATGTGAACTTCATGTTGAGGAGAGTGTGAGGGCCATCAAGCATTTTAACCCGGGCCGTGTCGTAGTCAGCTGTTTATTTTACTGTACTAAAATTACTGGTTGCTGTGAGAATAATGGGAGACAAGATCAATTAGAAATTGCACAGGTTGGGAAAGAGACAACGGAGCTTGCATGAGGGTGAGGGAAATGGATTAGAGACAGATCCAAAAGGTAGAACTGACAAGACTGACAGGTGGAAGATGGAGGATGAGAAAGAGGGACCAGAATGACTCCCGATATTGTATCTGTGTGGTCGAGGGGTGATTACATCATGCACCGAGGTGAGGGAAAGTATTGCTCTTTCTCAGGTGGCATCCTGGAATCACATTGGCCATTGTCATCTGCATACCATGGCTCCTGCTCACAGGTGGCATCATAACCACTTTCTACTCAGGGTTGTGTATGCTCACCTTTTAGCCTGACATCCCACTTCCTGAGATGAGTTCAAGATGTTTACCCACAGACTCAGGCCACTTCTTCTCAAAGTTGGGCCTGGCTCCCTCATCTGTCCTTTTCAGTACCTTTTCTGTCCTGAGTGCTAGGAAACCAGGGTCCTCATCTTGGACTATGTATTTGAAAGGGCCCCACCCTGGCTGTGCTCCAGTTGCACCCTTCCCCAACAGGCTAAGAAGAACACAGACAAGTATTGTATTCTGGGCTTTTCCTCCACATACCTGAGAACCCAAAGATATTTGTCCAAATATCCTGTGCAGGCCTCTCCTTTAATGCCCTCCTGCCAGGGCTGGTGGTGTTTGCATGAAGGAGCAGTTTGGGAGGGGCTGAAGGGTAGTGAAAGACATGTGGGCAAGCGGGTTGCTGGTCTGATTTTCCATACACATGAGGTTCCTAGATGTACCGGTAGGAGCTGTGTGTGGGCCGGGAAGTGGGGCAATCTGGTGAGCCGGGTTTGCCCTGATGGGAGGGGCCATCCTCCCCAAACTGGGTGATCTTGTTGGTTAGGACCTGTTCCACATTTGGAGGCTTCCTGGCCTCCTTTCCTGTCCTAGGAAAGGGACGGATAGGGGATTCTTGCCATTACTTTCAGCTTCATTCTCTCTCCAGATGGCCATAGAGAATGTCTCGGGAAGTCTGGCCCTTCCCACTCTTCAGTGTCAGCCCCTCTGCTCAGCTGACATGATTCAGACCAACTCATGACCCTCCTGTCCTTGCAGTGGCAGTGGTCACTCCATCAACCCTCATCTGATGCCGCTGCCCCTCACCTCTGACTGATGTACTAACTTTCCCCTCATCTCTGTGCACCTCCCATGTGCATCCTCTTGTCCCTCTTCTGCTAGTATCTGCCTGCACTTTACAAAGATATTAAGATAAATTCATTTCTGATTGTGCTGTGTCTAGTATTCGGTCTGTCTGCTATCTGATTAACAGAACAAATGAGTGGCTCCGACCCTGCACCGGTAACAAAGGGCCAGGTCACCTTTGGCCCCATTCACCAGCTTCCTTCCCCTGGGAACTACCTATGTACAACAGCAGTCTCTTCTTTAGATGCCGTCCTCATTTTATAACCTTTTCTGCTGACCACGAATTTTGTTGGCTCATCTCTGGGTTCCACACACATTTTATTAGTAGTAATTGTTTGTGCTACATAATACATTCATTGGGGGTAGTTGATACATGTATATAACATTTTAATTCTTCTTTTTTCCTTCCCTCCCCTCCCCATCTCTTGGTCTCCTTGCTATTTGCAAAAAGTCTATTTCCCTGTCTCCTACTGTCTATTTTTTATTTTCCACTTTAACTTATTTATACTTTGGGTTTCTTATATAAGACAAACCGTGATATTTAAGCTTGTGCCAGATTTATTTCACTTAACATTATGGATTCAAGGTACATACATTTTCCTCCATATGACGCAAATTCATCCTTATGTTTAGGACAGCAGTCCTCCGTTGTGCATGAATGCCACATTTTTCTTATCCATTCATCAGTTGATGGACATATAGGCCACTTCCAAGATTTAGCTTTGATGATTTGTGCTGCTATAAGCATGGGAATGCAGGTATCACTGCAATGTGGTATCTTAACTTTCAGGGAGATATCTAGAAGTGGACTAGCTATGTTGAATGGAATTTCTATTTTTAAGATTTTTAAGGAATCTCCATACTGATTTCCGTAGTGCCTGTACTAGTTTACATTCCCACCAACAACATAGAAGGGTTCCTTTTTTCTCCATAGCCTCACCAGCATTTGTTATTATTTGATTTTTTGATAGTACCCATTTTTTCTGGAGTAAGATGGAATTTTCATTTCTGTAATCGCCAGAGATGTTGAGAATTTTTTCATGTATTTATTGGCCATTTGTACTTCTTTTTCTGAGATATGTCTATTAATTTCAGTTTTCCACTTTTGATTCTTTTATTTGGGGAGTCTAATTTTTTTTAGTTCTTTATATAGTCTCCATATTAGTCTTCTGTCTGAGGAATACCTGGCAAAACATTTTTTCCCACTCTGTAGCTTGATCCTTCACTCTTACTTGTTTCCTTTGCTATTCAGAGGCTTTTGAATGTGATATAATCCCACTTTTTGATTCTTGCTGTTATTTCTTGTGCAGCTGGGTTCTATTCAGAAAGTCTTTGCCTACAAGGGTCTTACATATTTTATCTCCCAGCAGGTTAAATGTTCCTCTTTTTTTTTTTTTTTTTTTTTTTTTTTTTTTTTTTTTTTTTTTTTTTTTTTTTTTTTTTTTTTTTTTTTTTTTTTTTTTTTTTTTTTTTTTTTTTTTTTGTTTGGTACTGGGGATTGAACCTCAGGATCTTGTGCTTGTGAGTCAGGGTCAGTATCATGAAGCTAAATCCCCAGCCCTAAATGTTCCTGGTTTAATACTTAGATCTTTGAACCATTTTGGTTTTAATTTCAGCACATGGTAAAACTTAGGGATCTATATTCAAATTTCTACGTGTGTATAGCCAGTTTTCCTAGCACCATTTGCTGAAGAGGCTATCTTTCCTCCAATGGTCCCTTTGTCAAAGATCATGTAGCCTAATTGTCTGGGATGTTTCTGCAACTTCTGTTCTGTTTTGCTGGTCCACATGTTTGTTTTTGTGCCAGGACCATGGTGTTTTTGTTTTTGTTTTTGTTTTTTTTAATTGTTGTAACTTTGTAATATAACTTGAAATCAGGGATTGTGATGCCTTTTACTTTTCTCTCATTACCCAGTATTGCTTTAGATATTCTGGGTCTCTTCTGGTTACATATAAATTTCAGGATCCACACACATTTTTGGCCTTTAAGGTTTTTTTTTTAAATTTTAAATTTCAAAACTTCTACATCATCGTAGTTAAACAGAAAACCCCACAGTACACAAAGAATAAAAAGTTTCGTTTTGTTAATCTCCCCACCCCAGATTATTAGATTATTTCTATATCTTTCCAGCTATTTTTTCTGCTTATAAATATAATAATATCTATAAAGCCATTTAATATTCTAAAAAGCATACATTATAGTATATATAATACATAGTATGTCCCGTCATTTACTTTTTTCACTTACTATATTTTATTTCAATATGGAAAAGTTTTTTTCTGCTACTATAAATAATGTAGCAGTGAGCAACCTCATTCATATCTGTGCATACTTTGTATAGCTGTACATTGTTTCTTTGGGATAATATCACAGAATTGCTTGGGCAGTATGTGTACAGTTTAGTATTTGTGATACTGCCAAATTGCCCTCCAGCAAGATTATCTCAAAGGAGACTCCCATCAGCCTAAGTATGTGAGAACTTACGAGTATTTTGAACATGTTTTAAATCATATTCCAGATTTTATCCCTAGCCCACAACTCCCTGCTTAACTCCAGACTTGTATATTCACCTTGTACTTGACAGCCCCTCCTCAGCCTTTCCCATTTCTGTGAATGGCATCTGATCCTTCCAGTTTGGGGGGTGGGTCTTAGAGTCACCCTTGAGTCCTCTCTTGTCCTCACAGCCCCCATAAGTAAATCCTGTTGACTCTGTCTTCGAAGTGTCTCCAGAATCCTGCCACTGTTCATGGCCTCCACTTGTGCCACTGAGGTCTGAGCCGCTAACCGCTCCCACCTGAAAGACTGACTATGGATGGGAGACTCGTCCCTGGACTCCCCACTTTGGTAATTGTCTTTCCACATTGGCTTATCTTTCCATCATCCAAAGGGATCCACTTAAAACATGAGTCAGATCGTGTCTCTCTACCACTTCCAGGCGCTTCTCTTTTCTCCCAGGGACCAGGGTCCTCCTTACCTCTCTGTCTTCTCCCATAATCACTTCCTGTCTCCCAGTCCTCCAACATAGCAGCCATGCTTCTGCCTCAGGACACTGGGCTGCCCGGCCCATGTGCAGGAGTCCTGGGACTTGATCTCTCCCTTCTAGTCTGCTCAAATGTCACCTTTCCCATAAAATCCAGCCTGGTCAGCCTATTTAAAATTTAACCCTGCCCCTGAACTCCCTTACCCTGCTTTTTTTTAATTTTCTTATCACCTTCTAAGACACTTTGCAGTCCACTTCTTATGTTTATGACAGTGTCTCTTTCCTGTCCATTGGAATTTAAGTTCCATGGATGGCAGAGTTTTTTGTGTGTTATGTTTGCTGATTACTTCCAAGCCTTCAGAACAGTGCCTAGTACACAATAAGTACTCAGTAAAAAATTGTTGAATAATAAGCAAGATAACAGAACAGTTTCCAAATGGGAGTTTTGATGTATTTGTCAGTTCACATTTTCTTTGAATGTGCCTCCTAATTCAGGTAAGAGTCCAAGGGTAAATCTTCTGACTGTTCCCCTCAGCAAGTACTACACCTCCCTGTGGGGTGGGGAGGAGGTGAGTACCCAGACTTAGTCCACAGTGACATAAGACTCACAGTTACATTTACAAATGAATACACAATGAAATCTCACCAATATTATTATGGAAACATAATCCCATCCTCCCCTGGGATTACCAAGAGGCCCCACAATCTTGGGGTCCTTTGTGACGTCCTGGGTCCCTACATGGTCAGGAATTTCCTTCCATCTTGGTCTAAGGACCCTTTGGAGAGGTGGCCTTCACTTTTCATCCTAATGCACTGGGTAAGGTTTTCACCACTTAAAGGCAACAGAGGCACATTCATGACCAATAGCCTCTGTGGCCAGCAGGGCATGGAGAGGAGGCCAGGAGAAGACTGGATCTCAGAGAGGGAATTTTAGCTCTGGTCCCTCAAGTATTTATTTGTGCCAGATAAATTGTACTTGATATGTTAGTTCAGCTTATTCCAAATATGATGACATCTCCTGATTATAGAGCACAAGGGAATGAAGCATCTCATAGCAAGAAACTGCAGAGCCAAGATTTCAACAGCCTCTTCACTCCCAGTGTCCTGTGACGGGGTCTCTAAACATAGGGAGGGGAGAGCATAAACCTCAGCCACCTCATCTACTCAGGAGTGCTAGGCCTGAGTTGCTCAAGGGAGGAGTTGGACAGCGCCCTGAAGCCACACAGAGCCTGACCATCCTGAAAATTGGCACTCCTGGGTTCATAATACTCAAGGGGGGAGGGGGTTATAGGAGGGCAAGGGAAGTGACTTGAGGCAGCCGGGACCCCAGCAGTAGGTCTCTTACCTGCCACCCCCCAAGTCATCTCAAACCCTCTCCCCACTCCTCCCCAGATACTTAAGATGGCCTGGCAATTTGGGGATGGTGAGATGCCTGGAACTCCGCCATTAGAGAGACTGTCTTGTTTAGACCCTCTGTGCACACAAATTAAGCCTGCCTCAGAGCCCTGTGAGTCACCAGGCTCCCAGGGCATCTTGCAGAGGTGACTGAAAGCTGGGTTTTGAAGAGGGTAATTTAGAAGCCTGGCCAGGGCCCAGCCTACACAAAAGGCCCTGGGAGTTAAGAGCAAAGGGAGAAGAATCCAGCAACTTTGTGGTTCAGTACAAAGCCTCTGGCTGTACTTCCCTGCCACCAAGACCAGCACACACAGATGTACAGCCACAGTGCACAGAACAGAGCAGAATGCCTCCCAGCCTGTGAGCAAGAGGAGGGCAGATAGATGGAGGGGGAGAAGCCTGCAGTGAGGGCTGACCCACAGGTCAGCGAAGCTCTGAGCAGGGTGTGGCCTAGTACTCATTTCTGGCAGAACCTGACTGCAAAGACCAGCTCTGAGTCAGCCGTGCCCACCCTGCCCAACAACTCCAGGCCAGGGAGGAGGCCTCAGCTCCTGGTGTGGGCGGAGGCCAGAAAAGGGTCTGTTTGAAGTAGATTTAGGGTATTGAAGTATGAGTGTGCTGCAGCCCCATGATAGGAATCTCAGGGAGAGGGAGCAGCCAGGGTCCCAGATAATGTCCTGTTTTGTGGGTGGGTGGTGCTGCAGGATGCAGAGCTGGGAGACAACGTGAAGTAAGAGTTAAGACGGATATGAAGCCATGCCAACTACTGGGTCAGAATTTCATTGTCTCTACCTGGGAAGTGGAGCTGGGCTTGAAGAGGCTTGACGTGCTGGGGAGAGAGGCTGGCAGGCACCAGGATGTCAGAGATGCAGGTGGGAGGCTCTGAGACTCAAAGAGGCCCTTGCAAAGCAGGAGTTTGGAGAGGGGAGGGGGAATCCTTCCTCCTCACCCTGGGGCAGGGGGTCCAAAGTGAAGCCTGCCAGTATGGAATTGTTCATTCTGGAGTATGATCTCAGCTTGTGGAAAGGCAACAGAGGAGCAAGACCAGCGTTGAGTGTGGGATAAGAGGCCAGCCTCCCTCTGGGTGGGTGAGGAGAGAAGTGTTCAAAGCTCCAAAATGTCACATCACTGGCAGACTGCCCTGCAGCCTTCTCATAGCCCTTACTCAACCCCACCAAGTCCTGGTTATGCCCAGAAGAGGAGGTGAGCTAGGCCTCCCTCCTCCTCCAGGAAGGGTCCAACTAACTTCTCCTTAGACTCTCGGTGCCTTTTTTTCAGCCCAGGAGACCTGGGTACCTTCACTGTCAGCATCCTGGTAGGCCCCATAGAAGTTCTGGCAACCAGAGCCCAGTTCTCAAGAGCTCCGCCAAGGGGTCGTGGGCAACAAGACCCCATAAGGAGAGTTTCTGGGTCTCAAGAACTGAAGGGTTTTGTCCATGTAGGAACCCCTTGCCAAGATCTTCCGGTGGGGAGGCCACCTGGAGAAGAGACCTTTAGGTCTTGCACCTCCTGCTACACAGATCACTAAGGCTTTGGGACATAAAGGGCTCAAAGGTGAGCTTCTTCCACCTGCTTGCTAGCCCCCACCCCCACCCCAGTGCCGAGTTAGAAACCCCCCCAGCAAGAGGAAAGGGACCCTCCTTTGGACCAGGTCCAGGTCCAGCTCTCCAAAGACCTCCCAGTCGGTTCCTGCACACCCATTTTGCAGAAGGGAAAGCAGACACCCTGGCGAGGGGCAGCCACGCAGCAATTCAGCTGGCGTGGTACCTTTCGAAATCCTTTCCTTGGGATGAGGCTGATTCCTTCCAGCATCTCCCCAGCACTGCAAAGCACCCTCAGGGAGGCCGTGAGGTCCGCCGCCCGCAGTAATAACAGGGCCTGCGACCTGTGGGAGGCGCTGGTGGAGGAAACGAGAGGGATCTGGCTATTTCTGGCCTGGGCAC
>NW_022900940.1:17193246-17227617 GCF_012274545.1 Fukomys damarensis
GTGCGCCCTCCCGCCGCGCCGCCCGACGGGCATGGACCCGGGCCGCGACTTCCTGACTCTGCACGGTGAGTGCCCATTTCGCGCGGGCGGGGGATCCTGCAGTCCTGGGCCGCCAGTGAACTCCTTGCTACATTGGGGAAATCTCAGCCCGCGGCTCCGGAGTGGGGCTGCGCGCACCACCCTGGACATTCGCAGGCTTGTCCCCACATCTGGTCCGCTAGGTCGGGGAGCGGTGCGGGTCTACAGACTTCCCCTTGGGGGTTTCCCCATTCTGGCCACAAAGCTGGGTTTCAAGGAGCCCAGACCTCACGAAGGGGCTTAGGGAGGGAGAAAAGAGCATTCACGAAAGATCGCGTTCTCGCGGCTGGCCCGGCTGGCCCGGAGGCTCCTCAAAGCCTAGGCGGGCTTGTCTGGAGCCTGTCAGGCCGCTCGGGTGTGGCGTGGTGAGGGCGTTAGGGGTGGGGAGAAGAGGTGTTCGAATTTGGATTTTGACGGAGGTCGGACGCAGCAGCTTTAACAGCCCCGAGCCATCCAGGAGGAGCAGCGGACCTTCCCGGCGGGATCCGGCCGGGTCTCAGCTCCAACTCTCCGCCGCTGCATTCTGTCCAGCCTAGCTTTGTTTCCTCCCATCTGGGTCAACTCCTCGCCTTACTATTGTCCCTCCAATAGAGAAGAACGTGGGCTCCTGGCTGCAAGGTCTGGTGGCAACCTAGCCAGGAACTCACCCACTCTAGGGGAGGCTTTGCCCTCCTGTCTTCCTCACCCGCCACCCCTTCCAGTTCAACAAACTCTGCCCCTCTCACACCAGTCACTGCTTAACTATGTATCACTACCTTTTCCAGTGCCCCGGGCGTTAAGACTTTAGAGTCCACCGCCCATCCATCTGAACGATACACGAAGAGAAGGGCAGAGTCCTCTAACCCTCACTTCAGACCCGTTATGATGCACCCATTGACCAGTCCCCAATCGGTTTGTTTCTCAATATGTCCCCCAGGGCCCAGAGAGACCAGGTCAGGATTTCTCAAAGCCACCTCCTTCAGCTGGGTCATGGAACCCCTGCCTCTTCCTTTGCTCAATCTCTCTTCAGACCAGAGACATCCTTAGTGCCTCTGACAGGAAGCTGGATGCTCAGAGGACCACAGTGGAGGCCCCTGCGTTCTTTCTCACCACGAAGTAGCTAGTCTCCTCTGCATACCTCCACCTCTTCCCTGCTTGTCTCACACACAGTCCTCCTCAGAGCCCTCCGGTTGCCTCTGACAAGAGTAGCAGCCTCAGCTTTCTGTTAGAATGGTCTCCATCCTGGGTGTCTGTACCTTTGACCCGTTTCTCTCAAGGGCAGCTCTGCTGTGTTTCCCCTAGAGGAAGACACATGAAAGCTCAGTCAGAGCTTCTCAGTCTGGTGCCATGGCTTGGCCATCCTGGCTCATCCTGGATGGGTAAGGCCAGCCTCTCAAATGCACGACAGTCCAGCCCTTCCTGCAGGGCTTGCATGAACACTGAGGCCCAAAGCTGTTCTCCCTGAAGGCTTGCTGCTTCTAGTTCATCGTCCCAGATTGCCTCCATTAATTGCCTTCTCACCACACTATGGATCAGATGGGGAAGATCCCTCCAAGAAGAACTGGTGATGGGAAGGGATGGTCACTGTTCTCTGTGCTGTTCCAGGCTGCCTGTATTTCCACTGGAGAGTCTCTTCACACTGTGGATTCCACAGCACTGGACATGTGCTGCAGGACCACACTGGCTGTCTAGGCCAGTTGAGGGTCTGTTGCAGGAGTGCCCACTGAGTTCCCTCCATTTACTGGGGATTTAGAGGCTCACCTGGACATTGTATTCTGTCCTCACCCCATATGATGCAGAGGCAATGTTGTATAGTGGTATTAATTCTGGAGGCAAAGTACGTGAATTTAGTTTTGGTTTTTTTCATGTCACACAAATCCCTTTATTTATTTGTGCCTCTGTAAAATAGAGTCTAAACACCATCTACCTCATAGGATTGGAGTAAGAATTGAATAAGTGACATCTATAAGGCAGTTTATAATAGTACCTAGTATTTAGAGAGTGCTGTGTTCTTGTAGGATGCCCCTCTCCAAGTTACCATGCCCTGTCTTCAGTTCTTTGGGAGATGCAGGGGCACCACAGAGTAGTCCCTAGCCCGGGAAAATGTAGCCAGGACTAAATTCAGGAACAAGGAGCACTTTCTGATGCCTCTGAATCTCTCCAACTGATGCTACAGTTCCATCCTCTTTTCCTACCCCATTTCCCCTGCTCTCCATATTTTAGCTAGGCTTGGACTAGCTTCTCCAGCAGATCCCCAGATGTGCCTGAAAGGGCATCACCTCCCAGGAATCTCTCTTCACTGAACATATTCATTGCCACTAACTTTTCCTACACCTGGCCCCTATTGCCCCACTTCAAGAACTGGCATTTATGAAAATGGAAGGTAAAGGGACCTCATTTTGGCCCCAGGAGACCTGGGCTCCAGTTCTGCCTTGGTTCTATTTTCTGTGTAACCCCTTTGCCTTTCTGGGCTCGTTTTCTCATCCATGGGATAGCAGCTTATATTTTGCAGGGGATCCTGTGAGGATAAAACATCCCCTGGGTTTAGGAATAAAAAAGCCACCTCCCCCAAGAGATAGCCAGCTCCCCAACCTCTCAGTTCTGTTTCAGAGCTGTCTGTCCCAGGTGTATGCACACACACACACACACACACACACACACACTTTGATTCACACTGCTCTTAATTCTTTTTGTGCCATAAGCCATTTTGACAATCAGAGAAAGCATACGGACCCCTCTGGAATTGTGTTTTTAAATGCATTCAATAAAGCACAAAACTCAGATGTGATTCTATCCATAGGTCTTTGGGAGGTCCTTGTTCAAGAACCCCTGTGTGGTTTCTTTATAACACAGGAGGATACCTTTACTCTTCGCCTCCCACTCCAAATGAAGAACTGCATTTCTGTGTCAGTATTTCAGCTAATCTACACGAATATACCTTACTGGTTATTCTCTGTGGTGTGACCTTAGGCAAGTCATTCTGCACTCCGGGTTTTTGTTATTATTGCCATGCTTTTCTGTGCCCCAAACCAGCTTTGCTGGTGACTCATTGTTTGTACCTCAGTGAGGCAAAGTAAAAGACAAGTGAGTCAGGCCTCTGGGTCCTGTCCTGACCTTGGCACACAGTAGGGGGTCAATAAATAATTACTGAGAATGAAAGGGAAGTTCTAATGTAGATGAAAGGACCCACTGTTACCCCAAGCACATTGCCAGCACAGTGGCACAGTTTTGTACAAAGTTACAGTCGTTCTCATCTATATTCTCAAGGCAAGCCTGAGTTAATAGGCTTCTTTTAAGGTCACCATTTTTTTTCAAGACTTTTTTCAAAACTTCATTTGCAAATGGGGATACTTTGGGGATTAACTCCACTCAGATGGGGAAACAGGAAAGAAAACAGGCTTGCCTAAGGTTCACAGAGCGAGGCTGTTGCAAGCTAGGTCACGATGAATTTGTTGAATAACTGACTTTAAAATATTTGTGGGTCTGCTCCCTGGCCCAGTCTCGTCTACAGCTCTGCCTGGCCCCGCCCCATACGAGTTTCCTCTAAATTCTGCAGCCCACTGGGAACTTCCCTCTAGCGTCCTTCCACCTCCAGCGGCCACTGCCAGCTTTGGTAACGTTGGCCAGCTTCGAGCGGTTGGTGGACTTCCTGGCTCAGGTTCCGCCACACACAGCCTCCAAAGCTGAGATTTCACCCCTCCCTGATGGGATCCTCCAGGTCTGGCCTGCCAGGCCCTGGCTCCGCCCCGATCTGCTTCCTGGATGTGGGGGCCGACCACCACGTCGCCTCCCGGGCGGTGGCTCCTGACCTGAACTCCGCCTCCCGTACCGGGTTCCTCCTCCGTCCCCGGTAGGCTTTCATGACTGTGGCTTCATCACACATCTGCTTCCTAGGGTATGGATTTGCCCCACTCTTCCTCCTTGGCCCTAGCACTGGGCTCTACTCCCACCCTCCCCAGCCTGCGTTCGACTCTGGCCCACCTCCGTCCCGCCCCTCTGGGATTGGCCCCGCCCCTGGCTCTGGCCCCGCCCCTTTCTGTCCAGCTTTTCTGCTGCCCCGCCTCTAGGGGTGCAGCTCCGCCCCGAGCTCCGCCCCTCATCTCGGGTTCTAGCTCCGCCCTTTCACCGCCGGTTTGTGGGCGGTTCCCCTCCCAGGACCCAAAGCAAACTTCTAGAGACTGCAAGGCCCGGGTTCCTGCTTCATCGTGCGGTTGCACTGTAGAGTAATGCAGTGCCTGGGGGTCCGGAGCCGGCGCCGCTCCAGGGAGCTTTACTTGCGGGAGCAGAGCCTGAAAGTGGCGGCGCTCAATGGGCAGAGGCTGGGTAAGGGACGTGGGGGACAGTGAGAATCTGCAGGGATTGGGAAGGCAGCTGGGGGGCAAGACACTGGCTACTCCTCCCCGGGGCCACCTGCTTTTGATTGGACTTGGAGCGGTTTTGTGTTTTGTTTTTTGTTTTTTGTTTTTTGTTTTTTGTTTTCTTCTGCAGGGTTATGTTTGCAGTGGTGGCACTTGGGGGTTAGTAGTGGGGTTACCCCTTCTCCTGATCTACCTCAGCCCAAAATTCACCACGCTTTGTCATCCCAAACCAAGTCTGTCTGCAGATGTCTAAGGCACCACTGGACCTGTGGCCCGGAGGTGTAACCGTGATGACTGTGTAATCCCGTGGGGTGATTTGCAGTACTGTGTGGCCCAGTGTGACGCTGTACAGAAGTGTGCCTGTAAGTGCAAGTGTGACAGTGAATAATCCAGTGCTGACTGGCTGTACCACACATGTGGCACTGGGAGGCCTTTGTGTAGTGATGTTGGTGTGTGATGTGTAACCAAGTGTGTGATGTTGTGACACCGAGGCGTCCACATGTAACCCAGGGTGATGGTGAGTGATTCAGTGTGATTCTGTGCAACTGTGACTGTGTCTGATGTGGCAGCGGGCCACCCAAAGTGACTGAGTTATTCTGTCATTCTGTGTTATATTTGTGTTTTGCGGAATCCTTTGTGCTATTACTCTGTGGCAGAGTGTCCCTGGAGTGTTGGCTACATAAACTAAAGTTTCATGGCCCTGACCATGTGAGCAGGCAGCCTAGCCTGCTTCTGAGTCCTAATTCCACTTTGGAACTTCCTTTAACCTCAGTTTTCTCATCTGTAAAATGGGGATTATTCTTCTTTCCTTATAGAGTTATTGAGGGATTAAATACATGTGCTGTGATGAGTATCTTATTCGCATATTAACTATCATTATGGTGGCTGCTGTTATCATTATCACAATAATGATGTTTTGGCATCCTGTATTATGTGGCTGCGTGTGACTAAGGGTAACACTGTACAAATCCACGTGACGGTACATAGTGTTGGGGTGTAGTGTGGTTCATTGTCTCTTCAATATTGTGTCTGGCATTGTGTGATTGTGTATGTTGGTGTGTGACAGGGTATCTCGGTAACTATATCCCAGTGTAGCTATGCACTGCTGTGGCTCCCAGGCCCCGTGTGTCCTCACCGTGCATGCCCTAGGGACGGGTGCATAGTGGGCAGGTCTCCTGATACCCTCTAGCTTCCTGGTGGCACCTGAAGCACCCTCCATGCCCTGTTGCTGGCCACTTCCTGGGGACAGCTAACCTGAGCAGGTTGGTGAAGCCATGCATCAAAGGAGAGTCCCTCCCCAACCTCCTACAGGGGAGAAGGTTCTGCAGCTGAGTGAGTGGGGCTGAATTTGGGGCCCACATACTCCTCCGCATGCTTGGGGAGCAAGGGCAGAAGGGCAGGCAGCCCAGAGGCCTTAGGAACAGAAGGGTCCGCAGTGAGGCTCAGAAATGGAGGCACCTGCCCAAGTTTCCCAGTGGCCCACAGAGCAGTGACTGTCACCTTTCTGGAATTCGCATAGCCCACTTGGGACTGAGGTCTACCTCCTGGCAGCCCTGTTTGCGGCCTGCGGCTTATCTCTGCCTGACCACAGACAAGGCCGCAGCCTGGCTCCAGGACAGGATGAGCATGTCATCCCTTCATGGTGTTTTCCAGAACGGGAGGGTGGAGGTCACCCTCTACTTCCTGATACCCTCCCCCATTCCCTTCTGGCCTGTCAGCCATAGCTACCCTAATATGTGCCAGCTTAGGGGGCGGGTGCTGACAGATGGTAAGAGATTCCTCCCAGTTGTACCTGAGCCACTGAAAGGACAGTGGAATCTCCCAGCAGAGTCCAGAGGTGGCTCTCCTGGAACTCCCTTATGCTCCCTATTGTGCTGGGGTCCTCAGACACAGCCAACAGCTTGGAAGGTTCTGGATGAGCCCCTTTCTCCTCCGAGCACTAAGAAAGAAAATGCCTACACTAAGGCAGTGTCTTCTGGAAGTGGATAGACAGATCTGTGACAAAGGTGTGGGAAGCTCACATCAGACTGTCACCTCTGAGGAGGCCCAGTGATGCCTCTTCCAAAACTGTTCTCACTCCAGGGCTGATGGGAGAACAGAGGCACAGAGAAGGAAAGAAGTGGGAGAGTAGGAGAGTGGAAGGCACAAGTCTGTCCTCACTGGAAGTAGGACTGTGGGGAAGGACAGAGATGATGTGGTGACAGGCCTGGGGAAGTGGTCCAGAAGGTCCTGTGGGCCCTGTAGATTTATCACATTTGGTACAGTGTCTGCCAGGGAGCCAGGCCTCCTGAGGGGCCAAGCTTGGTGTCCCTTTGGTGCTTCCTGTCTTGGCCAAGGCATCCTGGGGAGCCCATGCCTCCGAGCAGCTTACCGCTCTAAGGGCAGCAGAAGAGCTGGAGGTGGGGCAAGCAGCCTGGGTTCTGGCCTCCCTGTGGGCTCTGGGCCAGGCCCTGCCTCAACTTCTAAAAGGGCTGCACTGTTCCTTAAAGTTGCTCTTCGCTGAAGGGTCTACGACCCAGGGTTCTTAGAGATTGGGGTGGGGGTAGGAAGAGACAGGTACATCCCAAGATGCAGTGGCCTCGTTCTCTTCTGAAACAAAGATCAGAGACCTACTCAAGTAGATTTCTTGCCAGGGGTGGGGGAAGCAGGTAAGAGGGATGGCAGAGATAGGCAAAAGGGTGTCAAAGCAACTACAGTGTTGATGCCAAGACTGCAACTGCTGTTGCTTCAAGATCTCCACTGATTTGTGCATCATCTCATTTAAACTTCGAACTCCCCTTTGAGATGGGCGCTATTATTATCCCATTTTGTGGACAGGAAAGCAGAGGCCTTGCCCTATGGAGTCACTTACCCAGGTCACACAGCTGGCAGAAAGGATGTCTAGCCCTAGGCACACATAACTCAAGGTTGTTTAGCTCCTTAGTGCACTGGGGTTCATTTCCATCAGTCTTAGTCATCTTCTCATCACTGAGACACAATACCCAACACCCAAAAATTGAAGAAGAGGTTTATTTTTATTCACAGTTTGTAGAGGTTTCAGTCCATAGTCCACTGACTCCAAGGCAAGAACACGGCAGAGCGGCATGGAAGAGGAAAAGCTGCTTGCTTCGTGGCAATGGGGAGCAGAGAAGGAAGGGAGGAGCTGGGGAGGGAGGTAAACCCTTCTGGCAATGTCCCTAGTGATCTGCCTCTTTCAACCAGACCTCACCTCCTAGCAGCAGGTCAGCTTTAAGCCCAATAATCCAATCACCCTCAAAGCCCCACCTGTGAGTACATGAGGCTCTTGGAAGACGTGGAGATATAATCCATCACACTGTCCATGTCTGCTCTTTTTCCTTGCTTTGCCTGATCTTTTAGTCCCAGCTTCCCTCAGCTCCCTCTGACCCCTGTCTGAGACCTGGTGAGGTCCACCTCATCATTTAGAGCCTGGCTATTTCCTAGAGCCTTCATCCTCCAGAAACCAGGGGATCTTGAGTTAGTTGCCCTTCTTTTGCCCATTCAGCTATGGGTGGGCAGGTCATGGTGGGTAAGTGTGGTCCTGGGTTGCAGTTCTCCTGCTCTGTGTAGAAACCTCAGTTGGTGATCGGAGAAGACTTCCTGAAGGAGAAAGGGGCTGGAATATGGGCAAAGGAGGGGGAAGTATGCAGAGAGTTGAAGATGAGGCTCACAAAAACTGGGCTCTGAGAGGCTCCAGGGCTGAGCATGGCCAGTGTGGAGGTAAAGGCAGCCGTGACACTGGTAGAAAGGTGGTTTCTTACTAGTATTGGCCCCCTAGGCCTGCAGGATGACAAGGACCTACAGGCTCTACTCAAGGGCAGCCAGCTCCTGAAGGTGAAGTCCAGCACATGGCGAAGAGAACGTTTCTACAAGCTGCAGGAGGACTGCAAGACCATCTGGCAGGAGTCCCGCAAGGTCATGAGGTCCCCAGAATCCCAGCTGTGTGAGTGTTTCTTGGGCCACAGGGGAGGGATCAGAGTACAGGTTGGGTGGGGATCCACTGTTGTCCATGACCACACATGGAAATAAAAAGGCCTGATCTTTCAGGCAAGCAGGGCCAGAAATGAGGAACCAGGCTGGCTGGGGTCAGAAGAGGAGCTGGTTAAACCACTTTTATTTATTTATTTGTTTTTTGTGTGTTTATTTTGGTACCAGGGATTGAACTCAGGACCTTGCACTTGGGAGACAGGCACAGGAACCACTGAGCTAAATCCCAAGCCCAAACCACTTTTAGGGAATGTGTGACCAAATCTGGGGTGGAGGGGGCAATTGTGGAACAAGGACCACAAGTGCTAAAGCTCTTTGGGGATAGGGATACACAACTATGACAATGTATGGGGAGAGCCAGGCTCAAAAGCAGGGAAGGAGCTGGACAGAGTTGTGTGAACCCACAAGCATCCATCCACCCAAGCAGTTGTGGGAAGGAAACCAGTTGGGTGTATTAGTATTACAGGTGTGGTAGGCCAAAAGCCGGGCCCAAAGTCCAGAGGTGGGTAAGTCATTTCCGGGTGTCTGTGGCCCCAGGTGTGAGGTGGAGCCACAGGAGACAGATCCTCACTAGACTGCTTAGGAGGTTGGGGTGGAGCAGGGCTGAAACACTTAGAGACAGCCTGCAGCTGGGTCTCTCCTTCAAGGATATGGGCCTGAGGGCTTTCTGAAAACTTCTGAAAAAGAAACCTAAGGGGGGGGGGCAGCAAATGGAGAGTTGCCCTGCAGTGCCCTAGGGAGGGAGCTCTGCTGTCTTCTTCCCTTTAATGCAGGAGTTTGCTAAAAATTCTGTAAAACGGGGTATTCCCTTTTGCACTTTTACTCTGTGGGAACATTTTGGTCCAGTGAAAACCAGAAATGTTCATTGTACAGCCCAATATGGAAGCCACCAACCACGACTGGCTGTCAAGTCCTTGAAGTGTGGCTGTTGTGACTGAAAAAGTGAGGTTTTCATTTTATTGGAGAATTTGTATTTAAATAGCTACAGGCTCTCCGACAAGGGAGATAGGACCTTGCGACCCGGGTTTCCCAAACCCCAGACCCCTAGATAGCCCTTGCCCCTTCATCTATTCACCCTGACTACAGGTGGATGGGGAGGCAGGGTGAGCTGACTGGCAAGTCTGTGATAGGAAGACAGACAGCAACAGAGCCGAAGTAGAGGAAAAGCATAGCACGAAGAAGGAGTGGTTCAGTTCCAGGTACATGTGTATGTTTGTAGTGGGGGGGGTCTAGGAGGGTGCCTTTTTCACAGGAGGGCTCTGCCAGGCCCCAGGACACTGGGCAGAAGCCAGAAGAGGTATGACCTGTGGCCTGTGGTGTGGCCCAAGGTACGACAGGACAGGATAAGGAAAACCTGAATGGGTCCTTGAGCTGTGGGCTGTGAAGGCTTCTGAGCAGGGCTAGGCAAGGTCTGAAGAGAAGAGGCTCGTAAGTGTTCTCAGCAAACCACCCTGAGCCCCTCCTCTGCCTCACTGTGCATGGGTGACCCCTGGCCTTGCCTCTATCTATGGCGCCAGACAACCTCCTTCCCAGGGCTCCTGCCCTGATTGTGTGTTTTCCTGTTAGATGCTGACCAGAAGGGACACAGTGGGAACAGAGATCTTACATTTGCATTCATCCCCTGCCAGTACATATCCTGATTTTCCAGTGTATACCTAGAGCTTTGTGGGGGAGGGGAGAGGGGGCAAGGAGAGGAGCAGCAGCCCCAGACAGGAGCTCCCAATTGGGCTGGCAGGATAAGAGCTTCATGCTAGGACAGTTATGAGCAAAGGGCTGGAAGTGCATTCCAAACAGGAGCCCCAATGTGGGGGTGGTGCACAGGAGTGGCAGGCTGAGGGTCTGTGCCCTAATGTAAGACCTAGGGCCTTAACTTCCACTCCATGAAGCTTGAACAGCAGAAAGGGCCTCCAAGATGCTGGGCCTGTAGCCCGGCGATTGCTCCAGGAGCTTGATGAGCAGCGAGAATCACCCAGGAAGGAACACACCGGACTAGTTGGTAAACAGACCTCTATTAGTCTGGCCAGATGGCACTTCCCGGAACCAAGTAGCTCTGAGAGGCATCAGCTCAGGGGCATAGGCTGTTTTTATAAGGGGACAGGCAGGGTGGGGGGGGTCTATACTCAAAGCACGTAGGCAGGGGGCATTCAGCAGTCATGTGTTGATGGTTAACAGCTGCTTACAGAATGTCCCAAGGTTTTCAAAACATTCCTTCAGGGCAGACAAGGAGTGAAACAATCTTATCTCTTCACCTAGAACTACTAAATATTCACCTGTAAATTTACATTAATCACAGTTGAGACTAGGAATTTAAGATTACAAAGTTATGCAGTCCCACATTCCCCACTGGTTTTAGGTAGAATCAAATCCTTGATTCATCATTTTATTTAAATTTTTAGCTAAGGGGTAAAGGCATCTTTTTAGACAGATAAGTTGGGGATTAGGATCTCCAGCGCACATGAAGGTCACATATCTTTTATCATCTGTAGACTTATAAACTATTAATTCAAAAGCATAATAGCTCATAACAGTTTGACGCAATATGAGTCCATATCTTTATTGCAGTTCTCATTCTTCAGCCATGCATAGACTCACCAGCTTCTGGTGTGGTGAGAGCAGGGCTTTGAGTGCATAGTCTCCTGGAGTCGGAGTCCGTGGAATTCTATTTTACTCTAGAGTGTTGGTAGCTGACCTTCAGCTACCTTGACAGCTGTGGGAGTAACCATAAGTGCCTCAAATGGCCCTTTCCATATAGGTTGTAAAGGGGTCCTTTTCCAATTTAAAATATACTCAGTCCCCCAGTTTAAAATCTTGTGTATCTCTGAAGCCCTCTCTGTTTTTATAGAGAAGGCCTCAGGCCATCCAGAATAAGTACAAACCCATATCAACACATATTTATAACCTTTACAAGGGGTGGGTATAATCATCTAAAGTTTCTATTCAATTGTCCTTTTGGCTTATATGTCTACTTTAGCATTGCCATTTGCTATTGCATAGTTTCCTTCTTCAATCATTATAGCAACTTTGTCAGATTTCCACATTTCCTTAAATAACTATATTATATCCTGTTTATTTTTAATAAGTTTGCCCTCTGCTGTGAGAAGAACACACTTGTATAGACTGTGCCATAGATATACCAAGTGGCAAACAGGAATCTGTATAAACATTTACCCTCTTTTCTTTTGCCTGTCAGAGAGCCTGTATGAGTGCCCATAATTCCGCTCATTGAGTTGACCATCCAGTGGGGAGGGGTCCTGCTTGGACCACTTCATCTTGAGTCATCTCTGCACAGCGGCATAGTGCACCCCATTTTTCATGAAGCTGCTTTCATCCTTGAACAGGATAAGATCAGCCTCAGGCAGCAGGTCATTCTACAGATCTGGATGACTGAAGAACAGTTTGTCAGTGACCCTGAGGCAGGGGGCCAGATTCCAGGGGCAAAAAGTAGCAGGGTTTAAGGTTTTAACTGGAACAAAATATAGGCGGGGATTCTCACAGATGAGGGCCTGATATTATGTGAGATATTATTTGAGAGCCATCAATGTCTTGTTATTCAGTAGTTCTAAAAGGCATGGGGAAACGGAATAATCCATTTTTCCTAATGATACCTGGTCAGCTTCCTTAATTAGCATAACTGCAGCTGTCAGGGCTCATAAACAAGGGAGCTATCCCTTCACAGCTGGATCCAAACTCTAAGATAAATATGTCACTGGCTAATTCTATGGGCCTACTCCCTGAGTGAGCACCCCTAAAGCATATGATTTCTTTCAGTAGGGTACAAACTAAAAGGCTGGGTCACATTTAGGATTCTTGATACAAGGGGCAGCAAAGAGAGTTAGTTTTAACTGTTTAAATGCTGACTCTTGCTCTTTCTCCCATAATAATTACTGTCCTTCTGGGCCCTTTAAAGATTCATACATATAGAGAATTCAGATCCTGCAAAAACCTTTTACCCCCAAAATTTTCTCATCTGCTTTCAAGTCTTTTTATCTCCAAGCAGCATATTTCTTTGGAAACTTTGAATCCTAGATATCTGACTTGCTGTGCAAATTTGTGCACCCCTAAAGCATATGATTTCTTTCAGTAGGGTACAAACTAAAAGGCTGGGTCACATTTAGGATTCTTGATACAAGGGGCAGCAAAGAGAGTTAGTTTTAACTGTTTAAATGCTGACTCTTGCTCTTTCTCCCATAATAATTACTGTCCTTCTGGGCCCTTTAAAGATTCATACATATAGAGAATTCAGATCCTGCAAAAACCTTTTACCCCCAAAATTTTCTCATCTGCTTTCAAGTCTTTTTATCTAAAAGCAGCATATTTCTTTGGAAACTTTGAATCCTAGATATCTGACTTGCTGTATGCAAATTTGAGCCTTTTCCATGAAACTTTATATTCTTCCTCTTGAAGTAGCATTAATAGTTTTAATACCCTGTGAAGTTTTTATTTATTTAGTGCATTAGAAAATTAACAATAATCATCATTTTATGTATGAAACTTTATGCCCTTTAATCTAATTATGTATCAAAAGCATTTTTTCAGTAGAACCTCTTAATAACTATTTTTCCACAGAAATCATATTTTGAAAATTAGCACTATAAACATAGCACAACATATTTAGAATCTAACCCTTTGATGAAAACCAGTGTAAAAATTTTATAATAACATATTTAGCCCTGTTTATTGGTGGTATATCTTCTCAGAAGGCTATGAAAACTTTTGGGGCTCCCATTAGAGAGTAAAGACCAGAATAAATTTTTCTTAGCAGCTGTCCTTTTTACTATTAACAAGAGTCTATCTAGACCCGAGTTTATACTTAATTATCTTGACAAAATTTAAACTTAAAAACCCAGGTTATAAAAATTAACAAATTATTAGTATCCTTGTTGTCATTTCAATCAAAATATAATTGGACAAATACTTTTCAAACAATTGGACAGACACAAACTTGTAAGACATTTTGTGAAACTATAATACACTTAAATGTATTTGGCCAATTGAATTATAAAATCTCTTAGTTATGACTAGTCAAAGCTTTTGCATGTCAATTAATAGATCTCTCATAGAATTAAAATCAAAAGGAATGAAAGGTCTTTGTTACTGTAAAAGTAAACCTTCTGTAACAAACTTGAAACCAACAAGCAAACATACATAAATCCTTTCCATACACCTTTTTTACATACTTAGGCCTTCTGGTCTTATATATCTTTATCTCTTTCTAACAAGACAAACATACAAAATCTTTTCATATCAAAAGTATATTTCTTTTACCCATAGCTTTCCTAATATCTTCCCCTGTCTCATTTACTATTAACCTTCTATAACAAATTTTAGCTGTTAAAATCTTAAAATGTTCTTTTTTTTCTGTTCTCATATTGTTACATCTTAAAATTTGACTGGCTCCCTATAGAACAGTATTAACCTTGAGTTTTTATCAACAAAGTACAGAAAAGAGCAAGTTAACCCTATAATCATAATTCAAGAATTTGCAATGCACAAGAAGGGTTTTAAGCACACCAGTTAAATTTAATTCAGATTGAAACAAAGATACATTTATCAAATAGTTAAAATTTCTAACTTGATTTTTCTTATAAAAATCTCTTGATGTCTGGTAAAACATAATTGCAGTTTCTCTAGCTTGCAGTATTTTTTTCTCTCTATTTTGTTTTTCAGAGTTTTTCTACCTGTTTTTAATCCATCAAAGATTTATTTTCTCATTTTGGTTCTTTCTAATCTGAGTGCAAGCTCTGTTTTATTTTCTCTGAGTCTGACCATGCTTTCCCATTTGTACCTTCCAGTGCAGTAAAGCTAAACAAGTCTGTTTTTGTCCCCACCTACTCCACACCTTCTTAGCAACTCAAGTTTGGTGGGGAATAGATCAACCTCCTCCAAAGGGGAAATATTGGGATTTGCCTGCATCAATGTCACATTTTCTGAGAGGCAAGTTCACCACGGGATTTGGTAAGCAGTTGTTCTAAGACCAAAACTAAATAGTTCTCACTAGCAGCTGATTACCACAGGGCAGAAGCTTGAGCAGCTCCTACAGCATACAAGGCTCCAAGTTGTCAAAGTCTCAGGTAAACAAAACAAAAGCAGATAACTTTCCTTTTGTCTAGAGTTTTTTCTGGGGGCCAAGTCTGGCTTAGCTGAGACCATAGTAACTCACAAAGTTTGTAAGCATCTTTGGTTACAGTTTTATCTCATAGTCCCCCACAAAATCTTTATCAAAATTCTGAATCATGCACTTAAGAACAGTTGCTTTAGTATTAGCATTCGCATGACCATTAGATATTCCCTTGTCTGATGATGCAAGACAAACAAAGGGTGGGGTGCCATTCCAGAGAATGGCCTCAATCAGTCATCAGCCTGGCTGTGAGTTTCCCAGCTCTTTCAGGCTTATTCGGACTAGAGAAGAGTTTCTTGTCTCAAGAGTCTCCATTTTGTCTTTTCTAAGTGCAGCCAGAGACTCACAGGACTGACCCACACAAGCTCCACAATGCCGGGAGGGCCCTTTAAGAGCAAGCACCACCTCCCTTTGTTTTGGTGCACAGACAAGGCTACCGATGCCTTTCATAGCTTGTTCCACTCACTCTCCTGACCAAGTCTCTTTCACACATACAGTCACACAAGAAGTTAACACATTCCCTCCCTAGGGACAAAGACAAACTAGGGAGCCACCCAGGGGATCTCACCATTCAGACAGACAGTTTCACTCACTTGCCTTCCTTCTGTTCTGCTACCAGTGAGCTGGCCTCTGAGTCCTAGAAAGGGAACCCAGGAAATCCCGGGGGCATGCCTCTTCCCTTCCAAGGAGGTGGACAGTTGCTCCCTCCGGTGGGACTCAGGTTGAGGCCCAATATGGGTTGTGTCAGTTAGCCCCTTCCTTCCTGGCCAATGCTGCCAGAGGCTCTTCACAAGCCTGGACCCAAATATTTATATAAGGAAACTGGTTGGGATGGCTAGGGTGCCCAGTGACTTTTCCCCGTACAGCCCCAACAAAGGCCTGTCTCAAAGGAGACTTTGGTTGGCCATTCCAATTGACACAGGGAGCGAAGCTTTCCACAAGAGAATTTAACCCCATACTAATCCTCCTGTTGGGGGGGGCAATTTAAAATTAGTGAGAAAGCAATCTAGTGGGATGTTCTTGGAGCAACATCCTCCCATTTCTGTCCTAAGAAAATAAAAAAGTTAACACACAACAGACAATACACTGACATACGAACGACAATAACGAACAGGCGCCACAACAAATTGTCAGGAACCTCGGGGTCAGGGGAGGCTTCCCAGCTCATCAGCCACCTCACTCCTAACAACAGATAGTTGCAACAGGCCCAAAGCTTACCTCCAGAGGCTTTTCAAAGGTCTATCTCCTGCTGGATCCTGCTATAGAGAAGTCTTGGCCAGATTTACAGTTCCCACCTGGGGATCTCATGGGGGCCTCCAAAATGTAAGACCTAAGGCCTTACTTCCACTCCAGGGAGCTTGAAAAGCTGAAAGGGCCTCTAAGATGCTGGGCCTATAGCCCAGCAATAGCTCCTGGAAATAAGGCCCTAGGTCTTACACCTCGGCAATTGCTGGGCTATAGACCCAGTATCTTGGAGGCCCTTTCAGCTGTTCAAGCTCCACAAAGTGGAAGTAAGACTGTAGGTCTTACACTAAAGAGGTGATCAACGGAGCCATTCTGGGACCCAAGTCCAAGATCCAGGTGTGCTCAGGTAAGGAACATGATCTGAAGAGACTTTCTTCTGGGTCAGAGACATCTGAGTCCAGTCTCATGCTGCCTCCCTTCTTTGGATGACCCGTGAGATAGTTGTCCTCAGCTATACTTTACATCTCTGAAGAAGGAGTGGAGGATCCTCCGTTTCTCTTTGGCTCTGCTTCTTGTTCCCCCAATCCCACTCATACTGCCCACGCTTGACAGGTTATATCAGCAGCAAAGGCAGCTGCACTTTTTCTTCTGGGCAGGTGGAGACATGGGTCTGGAGGATCCATGGCCCAGGTTTCCTGCTTCCATTCCCACCCTAGAGCAGCTGCAGCTGCCCCAGGGTGGGGGTCTAGTGGGGTACAGAGGGGTTAGGCAGGTAATCTGCATCCCAGATGGCTTAGGGCTCATGTGTCCCACCCCACAGAGCCTGTGGCCTGGGCTGGGCATGGCCTGCAGGTGGGGTGGGCTCAGAGAGGGACAGTGAACTTTTAACTACAGCCAGTCTAGGACCAAAGACAGATGGGGGAGGATGGCTCAGGATAGGGGTGGAGCAAGGCAGAGCCTGGATCCTGCCGCTGGGAGGCTCAACATGAGCCTGGCTGCTGTGACTGGCTCTCAGTGAGGCTATGGAAGACACCAGAGGGTGGGAATGGTGGGTTATAGGGTCTCATCTCTCCCTGAAGCCTGGAAGGCTGGGCTGTGAGAGGAGGTCCCTCCCCAGGGCTGCCAAGGGCAGAATGATATGATCTCTCAGATCCCTGAGAGTCAGCCTCCACTCTGCCTCTCAGGACCCTAGCACACAGGGCTTCCTTTCCTGTAGCCTTTTGTCAAGGGACTCCACGAAGTCAGCACATACACACAAGTGCACACTAGGCAAAGCCTTGTCCAGGCTCTCACACAAGTACTGCTTCCTCTGCTTTAGGTTCTCTATCCCCAGACCCCGAAGCCAGGGCTGACTGTGAGTAGTCCGCTGAATGGTCAGGAGAGGGGCCTGGAGTCTCTTGTGGCTATGTGAGGGACAAGCCCAATGTCTAATACAGTCAGGAGTGTATATGTCTCATCTCCCCGTCTCCACCTAAAAACCCTGCACTCTCCTAGTCCTCTCCCAGGGGCTCCCTCCACCACTGAGACAACTAAGCTGGGGTCCTGCGTACCTTTGCCACCCTAAGGTGTCTGTCTCCCCATGTGCTTCCATTCTGTCCACTGTGATTGTCTCCACCTCAGGCCTTGTCGTCCTCCTTCTTGGTCACCCCTCCTCTGTCTGCCTGCCCCTCTCCCTTCTCTGTAGAGTTAAAGCCTCAGCTGTGGGCCAAGAGCTGTGTCTCTAAAATGTGACCCCTCCACTATGGCCTTGAGCACATCAGGGGCAAGGATTGTCCTCACACCATGCTGTGCACCCCTCCCTCACTGTCCCCTTCTTGCAGTCTCTATTGAGGACATTCAGGAGGTTCGGATGGGGCACCACACAGAGGGTCTGGAGAAGTTTGCCCGTGACGTGCCCGAGGACCGGTGCTTCTCCATTGTCTTCAAGGACCAGCGAAATACACTAGACCTCATTGCCCCATCGCCAGCTGATGCCCAGCACTGGGTGCTGGGTCTACGCAAGATCATCCACCACTCAGGTTCCATGGACCAGCGGCAGAAGCTGCAGCAGTATCCTCTTGGTTGGCTTGTGGACATAGTTGTCCCTCGGGCATCTGAGTATGGAAGGTGCCTTAATCAATTTAGGCTATATAACTAAATACCTTAGACCAATGGTTGTGAACCTATGGCACATGTGCCTCAGTGGGATGTTTGTATCATTGAAAGCTCTAAAAAGTTCACCATTGCTTCCTTTGGCTAAGTGACATACAACAGAAACTTATTTTCTCAGTCTGAAAACTAGAATTCCAAGATCTAGGTATCAGTGTGGTCAGAGCCTGGTGAGGGGCCCTCTTCCTGGCTTGCAGATGACTTGTCCTCACATGACAGGAAGAGAGACAGAAAGCTTTCTGGTATCTCTTTTGTAAGGGTACAATCCCATCATGATGGCCACACTCTCATGACTTAATCTAAACTAATTACCTCCTAAGGCCCCATTTCCAAATATCATCACATTGGAAGTTTAGGCTTCAGCATAGGAATTTTTTTTTGTTTTTGTTTTTGTACCAGGGATTGAACTCGGGTCCTTGCGCTTGCAAGGCAGGCCACCGAATTGCTGAGCTAAATCCCCGGCCCCAACATAGGAATTTTGGGGAGACACAAATCAATGCACCACAGAAAAGAGACAAGGAAGGTCCATGGACAGTTCTTTACCCTCACCCAAGGCCAGGCAGCTAGGCAGCTGTATGAGTCTCCCCATCCCCCACTCCAAACAGTGAGGGGACAGGAGTCTTGGGAGGCTGAGGGGAGCGCCCTGCTTCAGTGGAAGACCTAGTGTAGGACTTTGTAGTTATGTTTTCTGAAGTTACTAATGTTTTCCTTCTGGAAGTTGGGAGGCCATGATGTGCTGTTCTTTGGGGAATGATCATTTTCCCCTGGGCCTAGTTTTCAAGAAAGCCTGTGGACTTAAAACAAAATAGTTTCAAAATCTAGTTGCACAGCCAAATACTGGCTTATGATTGATTCAAAGTGATCAGGTTTCTGTCATGTATGGATGAGGATGGAACCAGCTCCAGGTCCCTTTTTTATTACAACTTTAAGGTATAATTTATGCACCACACAACTGATTTAAAGTCTTGAATTTGATCCTATGCCTTTTATTTATGGAGTTGTGCAGCCATCCCCAGAATCATTTTCATCACCCCTAGTAAGAACCCTTATCCTTTAGCAGGGTTCCTATTTCCCCTCAACCCAAGCCCTGGCCAACAGCTGGTCTATTTTCTGTCTCTATGTACTTCCCTATTCTGGACATGCCATATAAATGGAATTGTGCAGTCTGCTGTGACTAGCTTAACCTAGCGTGATTTTTTTTTTTTAACATTTATCCACATTGTAGCATGTGTCCATACTTCATCCCTTTTAATCCCCTGATAGTATTCTGTTCTTAGGGATTTATCACATATTATTTATCCATTCATCCGTTGATGATGGACATTTGGGTTATTTCCACTTTTGGTCTCTAATCTGCTGTGCAAATTTGAGTGTAAGTTTTTGCATTTGGTTTCATTTTTAGTGCATCCCAGGAGTAGAACTGCCAGGTCATATGGTAACTCTGTGTTTAGCCTTTTGAGGAACTGCCAAACTGTTTTCCAAAGAAGCAGTACCAATTTACATTCCCTCCAGCAGTATACAAAGGTTTCAGTTTTCACATACTTGACATCATTTGTTATCTGTGGTTTTTGGTCTCTCCTTTATATGGCTGAAATTTTTTTTATTGTTGTAGACATTCTGTGGCTGAGGTGGCTATTTTATTGTGGTTTTGATTTGTATTTCTTTGATAGCATATGATGTTGAGTATCTTTATATGCTTGTTGCTCACGTGTATATCTTCTTTGGAGAAATCACTACTCAGATTCCTTGCTCATTTTTGTTGTTAGGCTCTTTTTAAATGGGTCTAGTATTTTTATTTTTAATTATGGTAGAATACACATAAAATTTAACATCTTGGCCATTCATAAGTATACAGTTCAATGTGGTAAGTATATTCACATTGTTGTGCAACTAACATCCAGAACTCTTTTTGTCTTGCAAAACTGAAACTCTGTTCCTATTAAATAACTTCTCATTCATTCTGCTCTACCCTCACCTCAACCCCAACCCTTGGCAGTCACCATTCTAAATTTGACTCCTCCTCTAGGTGCCTTAGATAAATGGAATCATATGGCATCTGTCTTTTTGTGATGGGTTTATTTTACTTAACATTATGTCCTCAGGGTTCATTCATGTTGCAGCATGTGTTAGATGTCCTATTTTAGGCTAAATAGTATTCCATTATATGTATATGGCACAGTCTTTTCATTCATCCACTGATGGACACTTGGGCCGCTTCTACCTTTTGACTGTTGTCAATAATACTGCTATGAATGTGGACATACAGGTATTTCTTTAAGATGAGATTCTCTTTCAGTTTGAATATATATCCAGAAGTGGAATTGCAGGATCATGTGGTAATTTTATTTGCAATTTTTTAGAGGACCACTATATTTTCCATAGTAGCTTTACCATTTTACATTTGAACCAACAGTATATAAAAGATTCTTTTACTCCACATCCTTGCTAGCCCCTTTTTTTTTTACAGTAGCCATCCTAATGAGTGTGAGGTGTTACAGTGTTATCTCATTGTAGTTTTGATTTGCATTTCAAATGTTGAGTGATACTGAAAATTTTCATATGCCGTTGTGTATATTCTCTGGAGAGGTATCTATTCAGATCCTATGCCCATTTTTGATTGCATTATTTATTTTTTTATTACATTATAAAAGTTCTTTGTATATGCTAGGTGCAAGTCTCTTGTGAGTTATAGGCTTTGCAAATAATTTCTACCATTCTGTGATTCTGTATTCTTTGAAGCACAAAAATGTTTAGTTTTGATGAATTCTAATTTTACTTTTTTTCTTTAATTTGTGCCTTTTGAGGTTTTATTTGGTTGGTTGATTGAAGTTTTTTTTTTTGTTATTGTTTGTTTGGATTTTGAGACAAGGTCTCACTGTGCAGTCTAGACTGGCCTTAAACTCACTTACCCAGGTGTACTATGAACTCACAGTGATCCTCCCACCTCAGCCTCCTGAGTTGTGGGATTACAGGTGTTTACCACTATGTCTAATTCATTTGTGCTTTTTGATATGTCTAAGAAGACTTTGCCTAGTTCAGAGTCATGAACATTTACTCATATTTTCTTGTAGAATTTTATCATTTTCACTCTTACATTCACCCTTACAAGTCTCTGATCATATTGAATTAATTTTCATATATATAGTGTGAGGTAGGAGATGCAGCTTTTCATAGATATAGTTGTTCTAGTACCATTTGTTGGCAAGATTATTCTTGTCTCACCGAATTATCTTGGTAACCATGTCAGAAATCAGCTGGCCAAAAATATGAGGGTTTATTCTGGACTGTGAATTATTTTTCCATTTGTCTATATGTTCCTCCTTATACCAGTACCACAATGCTTTAGTTAATATAACTTTGAAAGTTACTGTGAGGAGAATACTGAGGGAGAGTTTCTGCATTTCCCAAGAATAAAGTACTGGTACAATAAATCCTTAATGGAAACTGTTCAACTGTGAGTATATATGCACAGAAATTTATCTAGCAGTGTAGAAAGCTAAAGAACATTATCAAGATTTTTAAAAAAGTGATGTAAGTCACTTGAATTTCCGTACAAATTTTTGGGTCATTTTGTCATTGTCTTCAGAAAAGTCAGCAGGATCTTGATAGGGAGTGTAAATCAATTTGGAGAGTATTTCCAGCATAACAATATCAAGTCTTCAGATCCATGAACATGGACATCTGCACATTTATGTACATGTTTTTCATTTTTTTTACAACATTTTATGCTTTTCAGAGTTTAAGTTTTGCACTTTAAATGGAATACCAAATGATTTTATTCATTTTGATTCTATTGTGAGTGGCATTGTTTTCTTGATTTTACATTCAAACTGTTCATTGCTAGTGTATATCCAGCTCACTTAGAACCCTGTTAGTTTTCATTGCTGGGTGTTTCTGAGCATTCAGAAATCTTAAATGGTTATTTCTCGAGATCACACCTGCCTGGTTTGGGACTTTCTTCAAAGCCCAATTCTGTGGCCTTTTTGTCCTAGTCACCCCTTTTGCACAGCCTTGTTCTTGGACAGTCTCATGTCCTGTTCAGGGTCCTGCTGCACAGATCTTGAGCTCATGGAGCCATCCCTCTTGCTGAGCAGCCTTCAGCATGGGAAATCTGTGCTTGGCTGGAGCACTCTGAACTTGATTGCTTCACCTAGCATTCTGCTTCTGCCATAATTACTTTTGCCATATATATGACTATATCATATATGACTATGGAAAATATGAGTATATCAGAATGAAATTTTAAAGATCCACAAGAGCCACCTCCTCCAGAAACTGCTGATATTTTCATTCTCCTCCTAATCTTTTTTCTGCCTTTCAATTTGTCTAATGATGCCTTTGCCAAAAATATTGGAGCTCATGCATTGTAATTAATTTGCTATTTAACATTGTATCATAATCATTTCCTTGTGTTAGTATGGTCTCCATAAATACTTTAGTGACTGTAATATTCCAGGAAGCAGATGCACTATAAACTATAAATCTATTCCTACATTGTTAAATTTTTATTCTAATCTTTCATCACTATAAGTAACACTGCCAAGAACTCTATTCCTAAAGTCTTTCGGTATTTAGGAATAATTCCTAACTAATAGATTCCTAGAAGTGGAATGAAATGCAATGAACGTTTTTGTCCTTTTTTGTTATTATAATCAAATATCCAAGGCAGACTAACGTTATAAAGAAAGGTCTGTTTAGTTCATATAGTACTGGAGGCTCGAGCTTGGTTCTATGATGACATCATGGCCAATGGCATCACATGTGGGAGGCAGCCAGACAGGAGCCAAAACGAGGTGGGGGTCCCACAGTCCCCTCCAAGGGTAGCCCTTCAACTGACCTAAGGACTGCACACTAGGCTTCACCTCCCAGCATCCCCACACGGAGCACCCAGCTCTCTACACATAAACCTGGGGGGTGAGCCCCATCCAAAACAGCAGGTTTAAAGCTGGAGCTAGATGTCTTTCCTAAAATTGTCCTAGTTTACCTTTCCCAAGCAGCTGAGGAGTGTCCCCTTTCACTCCATCTTTACCTCCACTAAGTAGTATATTTTTATGTTTGCAAAGGGTCAATTTATATTTCCTCATTTAGTCACGAGGGTCATCATATTGCTTCTTTCTTCATTAATTCTTCTGAACTTCTGCTGCAATTATTTTCCTCAGTTTGCCAGAGGGATGGGTTTGTCTTTTGTTTATTTGCTCCTTCGATTTTTTTGGGCAGGGGGAGTTTATATTGCATCTGTTATGCTGTTTCCTTCTTGAAATCTGCTGTCATTTTTTTCTATGGTCTCTAGGAGGTTTCATTAACTTCTCTTGTTCTCCAGTTTCTGAAGAATGTATATAGAGCTCCCTCTTTTTTGGCTCCTCAAGGTTTAGCCTGAAGGGAGAGAGGACAGGAGTAAGGAAGAAGTGGGGGCTGAAATGTCCCAATCATGACTACTTGATCCAGGCTTTGTTTTCACATGTGATGTCTCTGTCTTCTGATCAATGTCTGGAAATTTTCTACTTCTTGCAAATGAAGCTTTAAGTGCTTTAGTCCAGCTGGCTAATAATTAATGAAAACCAGAATGACATACTTTGCGATCTTAGTGGTATGGTAGGATAGATGGTAGATAGTTGTTTGCTTATTTACTTTTCTTTATTTTCTAAATTGTCTATTGTGAGTCCTTTTTAGAATAAGGAATGTTTTCACACAGTTGAGAGATTTCAAAATCAGCGAGTAGAAAGTCCTTGGTAGGATGTCACCTTTTCCTTACTTCTAGAAAGGCCACCAGGTCTTGCCTGACAAGGCTGGGTGCGCGGGTATGAGGCAGGCCTGCAGGAGGCAGTGCCTCTGGGGCTTCAGCCTGAGCGTCGCTCTGGCTGGACCATACGGGTTCCAGGGCTCCTGGGTTCTTTCCTTACTTCTTGCCCAGCTGGATTCACTCCTGCTTGCGAAAAGCCGATAAAAACAAGGACAACAAGATGAGCTTCAAGGAGCTGCAGAACTTCTTGAAGGAGCTCAACATCCAAGTAGATGACAGCTATGCCCGGAAGATCTTCAGGGTGAGACGGGGTCTGTGTAGTGGTGGAGTCTTGATCCTGCTCAGGCCTCTTCTGAGTCTTGCCCACCGGACTGTCCTGGCTTTCCAGGAATGTGACCACTCCCAGACAGACTCCCTGGAGGATGAGGAGATTGAGGTCTTCTACAAGATGCTGACCCAGCGGGAGGAGATCGACTACACCTTTGCAGAGGCTGCAGGCTCAGGAGAGACCCTGTCGGTGGATCAGTTAGTGACGTTCTTGAAGCATCAACAGAAAGAGGAGGAGGCGGGGCCTGCACTGGCCCTGTCCCTTATTGAGCGCTATGAACCCAGTGAGACTGGTGAGGACCTGGCAGTCCCAGGGTCACATGGCTGGGACAACCCCGAGGAGACTGCAGCCAGAGGGGAGGAGTATCAGCCCCAGGGCCCCTGGGCAGCACTCGCTGGCCTACAAAAGCCAGCAGATGGGAGACAGGACTCCAACATAACTGCTCCTCTCTGGGCCTCAGTTTTCCTCTTGTTCCTCTTTCAGAGGGCCTTGAGGACCCCTCCCTGAGGTGGCTGGAAAAGTCACACTATTCCTGCCTCCTCCTGTGAATCCATTCTGGGCCCAGCTAAGACATGTGACAGAACAGAAAAGATGGAGCCTGGCTATAGAGGGGGCTCCTAGCTGGGGGCACAGAGAAGGAGAGGAGAGACCCTGATCTCTGAGGCCTCATAGTGTGAGGACAGAAGAGGAGGAGGCAGGGCTTTCCTCTGGGGAAGCTACAGGCTGGCTGGAGACAAGACTTCTCCTGCTTCCCAGAGCTGTTGAGAACCAGCTGGGGCTGGGCAGGCAGAGGGAGGAGAGGGTTCCTGCTTCTGGAGTGGCAGCCAGCACTGACCAGCAATGGTGACCTACTCCCTCCCAGCCAAGGCGCAGCACCAGATGACCAAAGATGGCTTTCTCATGTACCTGCTGTCAGCAGATGGCAACGCCTTCAACCTGCTACACCGGCGAGTCTATCAGGACATGAGCCAGCCACTCAGTCACTACCTGGTGTCCTCCTCACACAACACATACCTGCTGGAAGACCAACTCACTGGGCCCAGCAGCACAGAAGCCTACATCCGGTGCGATCCAGGGAAGCCTTCAGGGGTGGGAGCCTTGGTGGGACCCAGGACAGGACTGGAGAATCCTAGCTGCCACCCCTACTCACAGGGCACTGTGCAAAGGCTGCCGCTGCTTGGAGCTTGACTGCTGGGATGGGCCCAACCAGGAGCCAATCATCTACCATGGCTACACTTTTACTTCCAAGATCCTCTTCTGCGATGTGCTCAGGGCCATCCGGGACTATGCTTTCAAGGTGGGCATGCCCCTGCAGGTATGGGGGGGTGCTAGGGGCAGCAGGCCCCCCCTAACATGCCTTGGGCCTCCAGGCCTCCACCTACCCAGTCATCCTGTCCCTGGAGAACCACTGCAGCCTGGAGCAGCAGCGTGTGATGGCACGACACTTGTGTGCCATCCTGGGGTCCATGCTGCTGGACCAGCCACTGGATGGAGTTACCAGTGACCTTCCTTCCCCAGAGGTATGTTGGGGGGATGGCCAGAAGAGAGGGCAGAAGACTGGCTGAGAGGCCAGGTGGGCCCTGACCAGTTGCCCCTCCATCCCTAGCAACTAAAGGGGAAGATCCTGCTGAAGGGGAAGAAGCTTGGGGGGCTGCTACCCCCTGGAGGGGAAGGTGGCCCTGAGGCCACTGTGTCAGATGAAGATGAGGCTGCTGAAATGGAGGATGAGGCCGTGAGGAGCCGGGTGCAGCATAAACCCAAGGTTTAAGGGGGAACTGTAAGGGTGGGGTAGCCCTAGAGCCTTCCCCACCCCCATGGGCCATTCGCCTTCTCAGTTCTCTGTGGCTGCCATTCATACCCTCTGCCCCTTCTCTCTGTCTGTCTCCCGCTGTCTCTGTGTCTGGGTTTCTGGCTCTCAGTGCCCACCCTGCCCAACCCCTGGCTCTAACCCGGGCCTCCCCACGGCCCCCAGGAGGACAAGCTCAGGCTGGTGCAGGAGCTCTCCGACATGGTCATTTACTGCAAGAGCGTCCACTTTGGGGGCTTCTCTGGTGCTGGACCCTCCAGGCAGGCTTTTTATGAGATGGCATCCTTCTCTGAGAACCGTGCTCTCCGCATGCTCCAAGAGTCAGGTGAGTCCCTCCCTGCAGACAGAGGCTGGCCAGGGCTGATCCTGGCCTCTCCCTGCTCTGGTGACCCCACTGCTGACTGAACCATACTTCACTTCAGGGAACAGCTTTGTCCGCCATAATGTGGGCCACCTGAGCAGGATCTACCCGGCTGGATGGAGAACAGACTCCTCCAACTACAGCCCTGTGGAGATGTGGAATGGGGGCTGCCAGATTGGTATGGGCTAGCAGGGGCTTGAGGAGCCTGGAGTAGAGCTTCAGTCCTGAGACCAGGGGCCTGGGGCCTTCAAAAGAGGCCTGGGGACCTGACCAGGAACAGATGCAGAAGTATGTGGCGATGGTAAACTGTTGGAAATATCTCCCTACCAGCAAGTCAGTGTCTGAAAATACACAACTAGCACCCTAGCCCTTAGAATTTTGCCACCAGAAATGGTGCACATGGCTAGTGTGGTGAGTCAGGTTGAGGTGGCAAGAGGGCAATAGGTACCGGGTGATATTGGATTCTGCTTTTGACTTGCCATGGGACCCTAGGCCTCAGTGTTTCCTAAGCAGGCTGGGCACTAAGGTCTTGAATCCAGCCAACAATCTGTGACTTCTCTGTCCTGCCTGTAGTGGCCCTGAACTTCCAGACACCTGGGCAAGAGATGGACGTGTATCAGGGCCGCTTCCAGGACAATGGAGCCTGTGGATATGTGCTGAAGCCTGATTTCTTGAGAAACCTCAACACCACCTTCAGTGCACGTGCTCTGACTCAAGGGCCCTGGTGGGCTCCAAAGAGGCTCACTGTGAAGGTACGACCAGACCCAGGAGGGACAGGTGTCTACGGTCCTCCCATCTCCCTCACTGCTATTCCTGAACCCTTAATTATCCACCACCTTTCCTCAGATCATTTCAGGGCAGCAGCTACCAAAAGTTAATAAGAATAAGAATTCAATTGTGGACCCGAAGGTGACGGTGGAGATCCATGGTGTGGGCCGGGACATGGCCAGTCGCCAGACTGCTGTCATCACCAATAATGGTATGTGCTGGGTCTGGGCTGGGCCCGGCTCCTGAGCTGATGTCTGTGCTGTTGATGCATGGTGTCTGTCCCTCTAGGCTTCAACCCACGGTGGAACACAGAGTTTGAGTTTGAGGTGGTTGTACCTGAGCTTGCCCTCATCCGCTTTGTGGTAGAGGACTATGATGCCTCCTCCAAGAATGACTTCATTGGCCAGAGCACCATCCCCTGGAACAGCCTTAAGCAGGGTAAGTGTTGGGGTGTGGGGATGGCCACAGCTAGGGAGGCAGGGCCAGGCTTTCTTTGGCCTGGACCTGGCTGTGCCTTGGCACATCCTCCCTGAGTAACTGGAACTCTCCTCCTGCCCATCTGCCTGCCAGGATACCGCCACATCCACCTCTTATCTAAGAACGGAGACCAGCATCCTTCAGCTACCCTCTTTGTGAAGATTGCCCTCCGGGACTAAGGTGTGGGGTGTCCAGTGGGATATGCCATGAGTAGTCTATGCTCTGTGTCCACAACTGGAGAAAGGGCTGCTGTGGCCACTCCAATCTCTGGCACTGAGCTAGGGGCTCCAGAACTGCCTTTAACTCTAACATACTGTCAATGCTGCTGCTCCACTGGGGTCCCAGGAGCTGGCTCAGTGCCTATAACTGTCCTTAATTCCATTAAGAACAACACTGCAGCTCTCTGCACCCTTTGGCCAGCCTTAGGTCAAGAGTTTTTATAAAAATCACATTGAGAGTAAGCCTGGTGATCTCTTTACCTGGACTCAGAAAATCTCCTGGGAAGCGTGTGTGTTTGTGTGTGTGTGTGTGTGTGTGTGTGTGTGTGTGTGTGTCCCTTCCTTCTTGCTCATGGGATTGTCTGGAAAGAGCAGCAAGAAGCAGGCCCCTCCAGGGAGGATACAACCTACAGGGTCACACAGCCTTGTTCCCTGAGAGGGGAACCCACCAAGTGATTGGGTTTGAAAGCACATGTACCATGCCTGGTGCAGGCCACCAGCTTTTATTGACAAGGAAGATGGGAGCTCTAAGTGGGGCGGGGAGCAGGTTCTCCCCAGGGCTCAGAAGAAACCCAGCTTCTTTTTTTCCTGCTGCTGCTTCCACTTGGCCATGCTGTAGAACTCTTCCTTGGATTTTCCAAAGATGTCTTGGAAGTCAGAATCGGACAGATAGAACTGGAGTGTGGGGGGAGAACAGATGTGGGAACAGGGGTCACTGGAGCCCGGAATTCTATCCCACCCAAAGTTTCATGGGGGCACAAGACTGTACTGCATCTGCCCTGTGCCAAGACAGCTCCTCCAGCACAGTTCTAGATGCACTGGGGCAGTGAGTGGCAGGGTCTGGGTGCTCACCTCCTTGCAGGCAGGGTCCACACCTGGAGGCAGGTCCTCAGCAGCCTGGTGCATCAGCCGTTCCTGGGGCAGATTCCCACTGACTGGTGAGCTGGTGTCACTGACACAGCTGCTGGCACTTGTCCTGGTGCTGGTGATCCTGGTACTCGCACTGGGGCCCAACTCCAGTTCCTTCTGTGAGCTGTCCTGGGAGCCCTTGAGGGCCAGCAAGGCCGAGGGACCTGCCCTCCTATTGCCCCGCCATTGGGATGGCTGGAAGTTGTTGATTTCCTATCCAGAGAGGAGCCTCAGGCTAGGGTAGATGGGGAATAGGCAGCCTACAAAGTGGTCACACTGAAACCCCCTGGCCTCTTGCCCCTGATTGCAGCTCTGCTGCCTACCACTGCCTAGTCCCTGCTGCTGTCCACCTTCACCCATGCCATCTGAGCCGCAACCACTGTGGGGAACATCCACGGGTCCCAGTACTCACTGCTGTTATCTCAGAGATGGCAGACCCTGTTCCCAGGCTGCCCTCCATCACTTCTTCATAGGCCTGGTTGCTCTGAGGGTAAGAATCAGGGCAACTATCAGGACTGGGGCAATAGGGGACCTGAGAAGGACTTGAGGATGAAAGTAGGTCTCCCTTATATGTGCTGGAGGCCCTTCACCCAAACGTACCCCCCCCACTTTAGAGTGGGGCTGGACACTTTAGGCCTCACTCACCATCCACTTGTAGGGGTCCCAAGTGAAGAACCATCCTGTGAAGGTGGGAGGCTCATGGCCCTGCTTGACCAGCACAATGGGTGTAGCCAGGCTCCTTTCTGCTGGATGGTTCTTCAGGTACTCCCGGCCCCAGGCCACCACCTCTTTCTTCCACTCACCTGCAGCTTCTCCAAGCCACAGGAAGACCTGGGCCACAGAGGGGGCCTAACCTCGGGCAGGTGGATTGGCTGCCTGGAGCCAGCCATCTCATCCCACTTCCCTGCCAGATGGCCCCAGATCCTGCATCCCCATCCCTGGCCAAGCAGACACACCTGGCAAGCTGCCCACACAGGAGTGTCACAGGCATGCAGTCAGGCATGCAGTCTGTAAAGCTTTACTAAGCACGCTGCGTGCCAGGCACTGGGGATTCAACAATGAAAAAATTAGGCAAAAATCCTTGCCCTTGTATGGTTTTCATGAAGGAGAAAATTACATATTTGTCTAGAAGAAAGCAGAGAAGTAACAATCCTTGAACTGGTGAGGTGCCTGACATGTTCAGGGAACGGCAAGAGAGCCGTAGAGTCTGGAGCAGGAGCAAGGTGGAGAGGGGAGGGATTCAGGTCAGAGCTGGGCTGGCCAGGTCTCATGTGGGGGCTTAGTAAGGGCTTGAGTTCTTCTCTGGGTGAGATGAGAGCCCACTGTACTGACACAGAGACACACAATCATCCATTGCTATACAGCAGACAAACAGTCATTCATTACTGTCCAGCATGCGACTACACACACCAGCAATTGCATTTGCTTAGCAGTCACACACAGCCCCTGGAAAGTCACACGGAGACACAGCTGCACAAACACAGACATAGTCGCTCAGCCCCTCACATCCACAGCTGGTCATATGGTGTCCCTCTCCCTGATAGTCTCGTCAGTTATAACTAGTGTGACTGGTATCAGTCATTTGACCGCAGTCACTGACAGTCAGTGTAGCTCTGGTCTTAACACACAGCCATATACACAAAGGCAAATGCAGTCACACAGAATCCTCATACACAGATATGTGGTCAGTCCTTCCACTTACAGTCACTCAGTGCTGACACATGTTCAGCCACAGGTGTGCAGTCACCTGGACTCACACGCAGTCTGAGGGTATACAGTTACAACTACATATTTGGTCACAATCACACAGGTCCCAGCTCAGAGTCATAGTTTCCTGCAGTCTTGCTGCTGTCACACAGCAATACAGACTCATCCACCATCTGCTACTGCACAATTCCACAGTTGTGGTGTTACACACCATCACAGACTTACAGTGTGTGCAGGGTCAGGTGGCCAGACACACTCAGTTGCATAAATACAGATACACTCCAGCCAGCCAAGAGTGGCTGCATTACCTCCTGCCAGGTGTCCAATAACATGATGTCATACTTGTCCAGGTCCTTTTGGCCAAAGAACACCACTTCCGTGAGGACCAGGAAGCCCCTCTCGCTGGAACACTCAAACAGTCGTGGCTGGAGACTGGAGGCCTCCCCAGACTGGAGCCTGGCCAGCATGGGTAGCAAGGTAGTGAGCAGAGTCAAGGGTGCTGTGCCTCCACAGACTGGGCCATACTGGCCCACCTCGAAAGGGTCCCCAGCCCAGGGCAGGAAAGCAATTTCTCTGGGGTCTGAGCTCTACCCACCCCATAACCCCTCCAGGAGCACCCTGCTCCTCTCTGGGTTGCAGGGTCCCTTTCTGTCAACAGACAAAGCAGATCAGGTAATCTGTGCAGCCCCAGCCAGCTGTGACACAAGCTGTTCCGTGACTTTCCCAGTAACTGTCATTAGGAAAGTGGGTAGCTGGCTCTGCAGGTAGGGAAGTACCCCTAACAGGAAGCTGGCTTCAGGTCCAGGGTAGAATGAAGAAAGCTAGGCTGGGCGAGGGGATAGTGGCACTGAGCTCAGGAGACTTGGTGAGGTGTGATGCAAAGACTTAGGCCACACAGACACCTACAGAGCCTCCTGCGTTGCAGATCCCTCTTCCCTGGGGTGGTGGTAGGGCGCCTCACTGCCTTTGCCACTTTGCCCAGAACAGAGACACTGCAGAGAGTGGAGTCTGCCAGCAGAGGGCACTACTGTCCTGCTAGCCTGTGCATTGCTATCCAAGTTACCCAGGATGGGAAAGTGAACTGTGGGGCTTTGCTCCTGAGTCCTGGGGGTGGAGGGCTGGAGTCCTCAGTTTCAGTCATATCTCTCCAGTTCTTTATGTGACCCTAATTAGTGACCCACACTGTCTGGGCCTGAGTTCCTCAAGGTAAAAACACCTTCCTCCCAAATCTGTTACCTCTTGTTGGAGTAGGGGGCCTGGCCTCTAAGCACCTCCCAGAAGTGGGGAGGCTCCTGACCCTCCAGGACAGTTTCCGTGTTATTCCCGGAGATGACAGTTACCACCATCCGCGCCATCTCACGTTGGTCACCGTTACAGCCCTGGCAAGCACAGAGCTGGATAAGCCCTGGAGGAGGCCTGCTTTTAGCTCCATCCTACATCCCACCCTACGCTGACAGTGGGACATGAGAGAGCAAGACATCTCCTTTCCTTCCCCTCCAACCCTCAGTTTCCCTTGCTGTTCCGGATCACAGGATCTGGAAGCCTGTCTGGATCCTCCCTCCCCAGAACTGGTGGTTAATCATGGTGTGTGCCAGAGATCAGAGAAAACTCCAGCAAAGCAGACTAGGTCTCCACCCCTCTTCTCCCAAGAGACTTGGAAGGGACACACCTGATGTTCAAGGCAGGAAGGAGAAGAGGCAGCTTCTGCAAACCCAAGGGGACTCCCAGGTTCACCTATCACTTTCTTCCTTTAACCCCCACTGGCCTATCCTTGGTTGAACTGGAAGCCTGCATCCGGTGGAGGGGACCCATCCCAGTCTGACGCCACTGTCCCAGTCGTGAGTCAGGTGGTCAGTGCTGCAGGTACCTTTCCAAACCAGAGGTAGCAGGTATCAGCTGTGATCAGCATGAAGATGTCACTGGAGCTGAGGGATGAGGCACGGGCTGGCACCTCTACAGTCTTGGTGTTGTGGCTCTCAGTGCCTTGTACATGGAAGAGCCTTGTGGCAGGTCCTGGCTTCCCCCTCCCGTTGTCTCCAGCAATCTCCTAGAAGAGGGCTGGGCCTTAGGCTAAGGCGAGGGAGAGGACTCCTGGGGGCCACCTCCCTCTCCTGTGGGAACCAATTGCCTCAGAGCTCAGGCTACCATTGTCTTATGGACTCTTTCTAAACGGTGAGGACCCCACCTGGTCAGGATAGTTGCTTAGGCCTTGAAGGTAGAACACTTGGCCCCTTTTGGCTCAACATCCTGGCCTGTGTTCTTGCTTTGTGCCTATCCCTGGGACCAGGGGAAGAAACTTGGGCAGGGGTCACACTTGGAGTTTCTGGGCCTGGGGCAAGCACAAGGATACCAGGGGCTAAAAAGCTGGGCCCCAGACCTGAAGAGAAGGTAGGGGTACATAGCAAGTGGATGCAAGGCCACAGGCACATGGAAGACTGGTGAAGATGCCACCACAGTGGCAAAGTGGACCCTACCTGGAAGACCACCAGCTGACCCTGGAAGATGGCAAGGAAGTGCGGGGGCTCACTGCCCATGGTCACATGCACCTGCACCAGGGCTCCCTGGTGCATGAGGTCCAGCTCCTCGGCGTTGCAGATCAGGGCCTTGGTCTCATCTGCTGTGGCCTGGTGGCCCTGTGGGAGTTGAAGGGTGATAATCTGGTGTAGCTTACATGTCCCAGTTGTTCTCGGATCCCAATTCTGGGCTTGAAGGTGTGGCCCACTCCCTGAGGTTAACGCACCTGCCATAGGTACAGGATGTACTGGACATGACCCAGCCTCTCATATGTGTAGAGGACAAGGTAGCAGCTACCTGAGTACAACTGGCCATGATGCTTGGGGTCCACAGACTGCCTGGCTAGATTCTGGATGCACCACATCTGAGAAATAAAGGATCAGGGGGCACAGATGTCTCCTCTGCCTGACCCAGCCTGCCTGCCTGCACCAGCCAGAAAGCTCTCCTCGGCTCATAGGCATTTCTTATCTGTGTGGGCATCCACACAGGGCTCACCCCAGCTCTGTGTCCTCCCCATGCTTTGTGCTGGATCTGCAAGTGACCCTTCTCCCACGGACCCCACACTGGTGCTGCCTGTGTTTAACTAGGACTCTGAGTTTGTGTGTGGTACCTGGGTAGACAAGTGGTGAGGACTCCGGAGGCTGTAAGATGGCCCAACCCTTGTCCCATATCTACCCCCAATCCTAACCATTCCCAATCCCCACTAGCCACAGCCCTGGAGAGGGGCATACAGGTCCCTGCACAGCCTCTCACTGCTCAGGTCAGGGCAGCAGGAGTGAGGCTGAAGTGAGACCTAGGAGCTCTGGGGAAATTCCCATCCTTCTTTCAAGTATCATTTTTAAAAAACAAAACTCGATTAAAGACTTGAAATGCAATTACTTCCTCGAATTTTTCAGTGTAAGTTCTTGTTCCTGTGGGTAGCCACACATGAGCTCTGCAGCCTGCAGACCCAAGACAAATCCCCAGTCTGCACAGGCTGGCAGTGAGACCATTCTAGGCTTCAGTTTTTCCTGTCCGCAAATGGGGGATCACAATGCCTACTGCACTTCGCCTCTGCAGGCAGGAACACAATGTCTGGGCATCCTTTAGACCCACACAGCCTGAGAGATTCTCAAGGGAACTTCTCCAGACTAGGGCATCTAAAATCTTGACTTTATCAGAAGAGGCAAAGCCAGACAACATACCAACCAAGAGTGGCACTTAGCTGGCAGTCAGGCCTCCTGACTCAGGCCCTCTCTGCTTGCCAAGCATTTGCCTTTGCCCTTGGAGCCTCCCTTACCTTCTCCTTCTTTTTCCTGCCTGTCTCTCCCTGCATGCCCCCCCCCTTGAGTCCCTTATTCCTCTGTATACCCTCACCTTTCCCTTCTCTTCCTTCACCTTGTGTCCTTCTACTTTCTCTGTCTTCTCCCTTCTTGCTGCCTTCACAGACTCCTTGCCCATCCACTCCCATCTTCCTCTCTCCGTGTTTCCTCCTTGCCCTTTCTCTTCCTTCTCTCTAGGTTTCTTCCTACTCACCACCTCTGTCCATCCATATTGGGGCAAATGTGAAAGAAAGCTTGTAGTTCTCTGACCTCAACTTGAGAACTAGGATCCAGCAGTCCTGTTCCCATAATCTCACAGCCCTGAGGCCAGATGGGTTATGGTCTCTCTCTCTCTCTCTTTTTTTTTTTTTTTTTTTTTTTTTTTTTTTTT
>NW_022900940.1:17227681-17276934 GCF_012274545.1 Fukomys damarensis
TTTTTTTTTTTTTTTTTTTTTTTTGGTACCAGGGATCAAACTTGGGTCCTTGCACTTGCGAGGCAGGGGGCAAAACCACTGAGCCTAATCCCCAGCCCAAGTTATGGTCCCATTTTATGGCCCTCAGTTTCTGTCCCTGTTTTATGAATTTAAAAACTGAGGCCTTAAGGAATTAAGGGCTCTACCTATAGGTCAGCCAACAAGCCAGTGTACAACCTTGCACTGCATGGAGACTGGGCATGGACCCCAACCCCTGCAGCCCCCAGACACTGGTTTGAACACACATGGCAGTTTATGACAGTTTGTGTGTTGGCAGCTGAGTAGAGGGAGCTGTGACAGATTATGTGTTGGTGTGTTCCCATGGGTGGATGGTTTTGTGTGACCGTGGTCATGTGTGATGTAGTGTATGTGCAGTTTCAGTTTACAGTTATGCACCCGGTTGTTACAAGATATATCTGTGTCCATATTGTCACTTGTTCAGGTTTGTCATACATAAGGTAACAGAACAGTTAAGTGTCCAGGTGTTATTCTGTGCTGTGTGTCTATGACTGTTATGTGAGCGAGTAGTCATGGCTATGAATGATTAGGCATGACTAGGTATCAGCTGTCAGGGAGTTTGTGTGTACACGTGTTCTTAGATATCCCAGTTGTGTGTGGATGTGCACGTGGGTGTCCCCAGGTCATGTTAGACAGCTGCCATGCCAGCCTACCCCTGTGTACACATCTCCCCCTGCTAAGCCAGTGCCCCTCACCTCCACCTTCCCAGAGCCATCGTCCACCATCCTGAGTTGCGCTGCTAGCTCAGGCTGGCTGTAGAGCTTTCCCACATTCAGCTTTACCTGAATCAATTTACCTGAAGGCAGGAGGGAAGTGTTAGTGGGGCTCTCAGCTCTTGTCCCCGCCCCGGGCCACTAGTCACCTTCTGAGACTTGGACCTGCCCCGCTCGGGCCACACCCGCTTCACTCAACCCAGTAGGTTCTGTCCCGCCCTACTTCAACCAGGCTCCGCCCCGCCCTTCCCACTCACTCTTCCTGAGGCACCAAGGGTTCCTGCCAGGCCCCGCCCAGCCCAGGCTCCTCCCCCTCGGGCCAAGCCCCGCCCTCCCATCGCACTCTTTCCCACTCGCTCACCAGTCTCGCCAGGCTTTTTCCTGCCCTGATCCTTAGACCACACCTGGAAGAGCTGCATGAACGCGGCCGACTCAGCGCCATCGTTCACCACCTCCACACTAGTGTGGGTTGGGTAGCCCTTGGCCTTGATGAAGCCCTAGGACGGGGTCTCTTGTCAGGCACACGGCTCTAGGGCCCTCTGCTTCGCTCCATCCCCCAGGACTTCCTGCTTAGACCTCCTGAACAGTCAAGCTCAGAGAATGTTATTTAACCAAGCTCATGACCCATTTGACAGCCGATGCTGTCACTACCAACTTCTCCGAGGTCCCTGAGGGCCCCCTTAGTCCTAACCTAGGGAAGAGCAGACTATGACAATCCCCGTGGACCTCATCAGAGCCCCCTCAGCACCTCACCTCCAAAAAAGGAGGGGGTACCCTCCAGGAGTCTCCCAGATTCAAGGCAGGGCCATATCCCCCTTACAGATGTGGTATCTCAGGTGCCACCTGGTCTCCCTCTGTCAGGGATCCCAGGGCAGGATGATTCCCTCTCCTCCAAGACCCCAGGGGGACATGGTCCCTCGAATCAAACTGCAGGGGAGGCCCCAGAGCAGCTACTCTCTGACAGAATTCAGGGCAGCTCCCAGAACATGCTGTGTCCCTCTCAGGACCCAGGGCCTCACCACAGCCCTGCTAAAGGCTGCCTTTTTCTCTTGGAGGCTGGACTTGCGTCCCTGCCATACGTAGATCTTGAAGCCACACTGGTCCAGTATATAGCAGTCCTAGGAGCAAGTGTGGGGCTGGTCATTAGGTGGTTCAGACTAGGACTGCCATTACAGGGTGGGGATGGATGAGGGATCTGGGGCCAGGCCTTCCTCACCGTCTGCTGCAGTAGGTCCTGGGTCAGTGGGCAGGTCGCCAATTCCTGGACCACCAGGTCCTTGCCCCTCTCATAGATACTGGGAAACAGGCATGTAGGTTAGGACTACTCAGTTCCTCCCTGGTTGGTCTCTACCCCACCCCCCTTTAATACTTCCACATCTCCAGAGACAGAAGGCATGGGGTTAGAATCCTGATTTTTGCCTTGCTGTGGAGCTTTAAGTGGCTCCTTGACCTCCACAGGGCCTTAGTCCCCCTTCCATACAAGGGATCTCAGGAAGGCTGGCACTTGTCATGCAAGAACACAGTCTGGGCCCAAGGTCCACCTGATCCAACCCAGAATCCACCTGATTTTTCTGGAGTGCTTTCTAGAGATGCTGTGCTACTGCAGTAATGATGGACAAGCAGTCCTGGACTGTCCCACCCAGCCTTTTTTCCCCCAATTCTGCTCACTGGTAGAGTCGTACATTGGCCTTCTGCAGCTGGTTGACAGTCTTGTTGGGCATAGCAGCCTGCAGGCTGCCAACTCGGCAGCCCAGCACAGCTTCCATAATCTGCATGAGGTCACTGGCTTCAACCTCTTCGTTCACCATACCAATCTGTGCACGACCACCACGCTCCCTGTCCCGGATGTTGCAGGTTAAGGCCAGCCCCTGTGGGGAGAGAACCTGCCATCAGGCCTTCCCAGGTGTCCTCCCAGTCTCTCAGATGCCCATCCCAGATCCTTTTTGTCGCTACTCAGCTTACAGAGCCAGGAAAGGAGGGAAGGGGAAAGCTTCATTCCAGCATCCAGGAGGTTACTACCAGTGCAAGAGCTGAACTCAACTTGTACCTAGCAGTTGCTTTCTGAGTTGTGGTGGAGGGCCCAGCGCACTTTTGGCGGGTGGCCAGAGAATGGGCACCTGGAGGACCATGCTTCTCCTCAGGCCATGTGCCCCCAGTTCCTAGGGCAGACACTGACCCGAGACTTCTCGGAAATGCTGGTCTCTGGTCCATTCCACTGGATCATCACTTTGCCCAGGTCCAACAGGAAGATATCACCTTTATTAAAGCTGCTCCAGGACAGCTCCACCTGCCAGGGCCAAGGAGGGACAGAGAGGAAAACAGGTATATACCACTAGCACTCATCAGAGGTAGCAGAGCTGGAGTGTATCAATGGTGTGCATGGAGCATTTGTGCAACAAGGTGTATGTGTGACCTTGAAGTCACCTGTCACACTGTGCAGGCATGTGTCTGTGTAACCACATGTGACCTTGAGGATGATTTTGTGTTGTTGTGTACATCTCTCATCATGTGTGACTGGAGGTAATGCAGGTCTGTCACTGTACATATGTACGTGTGTGTGCATAGATAGTGAGGCATATGTATCCGCTAATTAGTGTGAACATATTCACACACATATCAGATAAGTGTTCTCACAGTGACACAGTGTATGTGTGCCTCTGTGGGGGCAGTGTGTACCTATGGATAAGTGTAGTTATTCAAACAGAGACACCTTTGAGGATAAGAGGAGGCACTTGAATTATGCCAGGATAATAGGCAAAACCTTGGGTTGCATGGTGTCCCTGCATGACCAGAGATGTATGCTCACTGGACTGTGAGTAACAATGCAGAGCCTCTGAGGGACTGTCCGCATGTCTCAGAGCTGCTCTATGCTCTGTGGGCTGTAATATGCCCAACTGCAGGATCATGCACCATCTACATTGCGGACATTGTACCCCTGAATGGTCTTTATACCAGATTCTGGTCAGATGGCAGCAGCATGCCCTGCTCTAACATGATCAGTATCTTCCATTACTTTCCTGACAGATGGAAGTATGGGTCACTCTGTGCTAATCTGTACAAGAGCATTTTGTGGACTAGAGAAGACCCTGGGATGATAGGAAGAGGCAGAGTGAGGACATGAAGGCGACACTGACAATGTGTGTGAGAACTGTGCACTTCCTCCCCAAACATATCACCTCCCCTTGTCCTGCTTAAAAGGAGCAGATGTGAAATCTTTTCTGCCTCACCTTCCCAACTGGTTAATGTGCCAGGGAGACAGACGAGGAAACAGAAAGTCCAGGGAGCAGTGGCAGAGATGGGCTTAAAGCTGGCTCTGCCTTCTCTCTTCTCCTTAGTCAAGATAGGCCACCTGGGGATGCTGACAGCTCTGCCCTCAGCACTGCCCGCCAATTCCCACACTTCATCATACTTCACTACACTCAGCCCAAGCTCAGTCCACAGGGCAGCCACATCCCTGATGGCCCTCACCTCGGTAGCAGACACATGCTTCCTCCCTATGATGTGCAGCAGTCTCTGGATGTTGTACAGGTTGGTCTCCACATGCTTGAGGTCAGGTCCTGGGCTTCCCTTCCTGTAGCTGAGGAGGGAACAGGGTCCCAATGTAGAAACACACACCGCCACGTGCGGGAATGGGTGTAGTATGAGCCCATGCACATAAATGCATGAGGAATGCCATGTGCCTGTTAAATACATGCATTTGAATAGATATGAAAGCATGTATGTGTAAACACATGGGCACACACATAAGGCATGAATATGCATGTATTTATGTGTAGAGATGTGGACACAAGCACATATATGTACATTTAGTGTGTACATGTTTACCCATGTGAATCTAGATAGGAATACAGAGAAGCAGGTGACAGCATATGTGTGTAGTGGGGCATGAACACTCATATATGTAATGTAAGTGTGCTCATCTTCAGGTAGACATGTATAAGGGATTGTGTGTGTCTCTGTATGTACACATTATATACTTGTGTGCATGTGCTCCTATGTACAATATTTGCACATATTAGGCCTAACTATACAAAACAGAAATGGTCAGATATTGGCAATTGCCTATGTTCAACCTAAATATATCACAGTTATTAATTTTTTTTTGGGGGGTCCCAGGGATCAAACTCAGGTCCTTGTGTTTGCAAGGTAGGCGGTGGAACCACTGAGCTAAATTTGCAGCCCTTGCAGTTATTAATTTTTAAAAAATTTAAGCAATTTACAGGAAAGACATATTTCTACCAACATAGAAACATAAAAACAATCTCAATGCAACATTGGCATCCACTCCTAGGTACAGTAAGTCACCAGCTTATGAACAAGTTCCATCCTGGAAGAAGGTTCTTAAGTCAAATTCATTTGTAAGTCTGACAAACTGAGTCTTATACACCTTTGACACAAATATACAATGTATATTAGTTTGCACTTCCTAGCAGTCCCCTCCACACCACCACTGCTTTTCCTCTTGCTTCCAGACATCCTGGGCTCTGACTGGGTACTGTACAGTATCACACTGTACAGTAAGCACAAAGCAGCACAACTGTGACAATGTCCAGCGGACACATGAGTGGGCAACTTCTATGATTTGTTCACATCTACGAATGTTTGTAAAGCAGGTTCATTCATATCTGTGAACGTTCATGACTCGGATGTTCCTAATTGGGAACTTATACATACCCAAGGGAAATGAATTTGTCTACAAAAACTTGTATACAAATGCTCATAACAGCATTATCAACAGCAGCCAATATGTGGAAACAACCCAAATGCCCATTAAGTGATAAATAGATAAATAAAATATGGTATATTAATACAATGGAATATTGTTTGACAACAAAAAGTTAAGCGAATAAAACATTCTACAGCACAGATAAACCTTGAGAACAGAATACTAAATGAGAAAAAGACCATACATTTGATGGTTCCATTTAGAAGAAATGCATAGACAGAGTAGATCAGTGGTCATCTAGGGCAAGGGGAAGAGGACTGCTGGAGGGAAATGGACAGTGACTGCTAAGAGGTTTGGGGCTTAGGGTGATGAAAATTGATAAAACTGATTGTGTGATGGCTGCACAAGCCCACTAAGAATCACTGAATTGTATACTTAAAATAGGTGGATTGTACGGTATTCAAGTTGTCGATCTCCCACCACACACACACACACATACATCACATCACATTTAGCAAAGGAGGGATAGTCCCTGTACGACAGCCCCTCCTAAGCACAGACTCCTCCCTTTTTGTCCTTCCATTCCCACCTGCACTCACATGACTCCACGGTGGAAATAGCTGTGGAAACAGTCAGACTCATGGCCCTGTGTTTCTCGATGCTGCACCATCTGGCCACCCAGTGCCTCTTGCAGGCGTTGCATGAAGGCATCTGCAGCTCCCTGGGTCTCCACACCTGCCTCCTTCCCAATCCAGTAGTGTAGGTTTCTAGATACTTCCTTTGTGCCTTTTGGACTCTGGAGAACCTAGGGTACAGGTGTTTGTGTATATGGGAATGGGCAGAGAAGGAGGGGTGGAGAAAGGGCCTAGGTACCAATGCCTGGAGGGATAAAAGGCTGCAGATGTCCAGAGGGTCACTGAGGAGATATGAAGCAGGTGTTTTCCCTGACAGGAGAAGATGAAGAGCAGGGCTCAGTGGCCTCAAGGCAGCAGCCCACTGTGAAATGTGATTCTAGGGCTCTCAACCTGCCTCTCCCCATGGCACAACTTATGTCTGCACCCTGGTCTCCCATGCTGGGCCATGTCACACCCCTGACAGACTCCTTCCCCAGGTGACTCACGTGGAGGATGATATAGCAGTGCTCCTCAAAGAAGTTCCCATAAGCCCTCTCAGGTACTGGCACCATCTTCAGGTTCTGGGAGAAGAGGGCACCAAGTGACAACTCAGAGATTCCTGTACCCGTGAACCTCACATGGAGGGGGTGGAGGAGGGAACACTGAGTTGGGGGTGTGAGAAGCCAAGTTTCAGAGACCCCACACTCTTCCAGGTCACCAGCTGGGCTATCTGATTGTGCTCCTCACCTCAATGATCCATATGTGGAGCTCTCTTTGGCTGTCGATGGCTGGGAGGTCTTTGTTAATGTTCATCCTAGGCCAAGCAGGAATGAAGGGGGAGACAAAGAACAAGAACCACTGTCCTTAGGTCGGAAGCCAACCCATGGCCAGCTGGGCTCCTCACAAGAATTCTCCCTACCTGCAGCTCTCTATAGCCTAAAATTTATAGTTTACATTTAAGATATCGCACAAAAGTCTGTGTGATTGGAAGGTGAATGGCTCATGGGGATACTATGCTCATCAGTGCATTAGCCCACAGATGAACTCAGCAGTTGAGTGTGCTGTTTAGAGTTGGTCGTGCTCCTCCCTTCTCTCTCTGCTTCCTGACCACCATGATGTGAGCAGATTTTCCTTTGCATCAGGCCCTTCCACCATACCATCTGTGCATTTGAACCTGACAACCATGGACTAAAACTTCTGAAACTGTGAGCCAAAATAAATCTGTCCTCCTTTAAGTTATGAGTGTCAGGAATTGTGTTCCTATGACAAGAAAGTGAACAAGACATTCATGGAACATGACTTTCATTAGGAAGGCTCTGTAAATGTGCCAGTCAGCAAACCAGGATAGGTACTGAGGATCAGCATGTAGAGGTTTGCAACTAGGGATCTAGTTTGTCTATAGGTGTGCTCTTAAAACAGAGTTGACATCTCTGGGCAGGGACAGGCATGGAAGCCAGTAACACTGCAAACAGACAGGAAGTTAGACACAAGCTATACAGACAGACACAGAATCTGCATTCAAGAATAGTCACTGTGGATAGTGGTAGTCTAGCAGACAGGCAAAGGCTATGCCAATAGGAACAGATCCAGCAGGTAGAGACAGGTTCTGCACATAGAGAAAGCCTCTTGAAATAGGACTCAATCCTGCAAAGACAGGTTCTGCACACAAGGGTACAGCTGCAAATAGACAGAGGTCTTCTAAAGTTAGGATCAGGCCGTGTAAACAAACATAGAACCCACAGAGTGTGACAGGCAATGTAGACAGAAAAAGGCTCTGCAAACAGGCTTTGGCTTTGCAAACATGGACAGCTTTCCCATTTGCAACCAGCTCAGGTTCTTCTGATGAAAATGAATTCTGTCGACAGAGACCATCTGTGTGTACAAGGACAGCCTCTGCCAACAGACACAAGCACCACCAAGGGAAATTCAGAGTCTTGGAGGCAAGTGAAGACTGTGAACACAGCCAAAGGCTCTGCAAACAGTCACATGTTCTGCAGGCAGGTAGGAGACTTACAGGCTGGAAAAGGTTCTGCAAAGGTAGATAGGGAAAAGTCCTATGACAGGGACTCCGTATAAGAGTCCCTGCAGATATGGACAGATAGATACGTATACAAGCTGTGTGAATGGCTGCTACATCTTGGCCAATGAAAGCACACCAAGACAGAGGCAGGCTCTTGAACTAGCCAAAGGCTTTGTAGACATGGGCAGACTCTATATGCACAATAGCCTCTGTAAATAGACGTAATTCCTGCAAACAGGGAGATGGGAACAGGCCAGGAAAACAACAATAATCTCTGTATTTGGGCTGTGAAAAGACATAGCTCTTCGAAACAAAAAAATCACAGATAGGCCCTTTTCAGATAGGAAAAGGTTTACAAAACAAAACAGAAAGTTTCCGATAGGAAAAGCCTACTCCATGGGTTCTTTAAGTGGACAGACTCTGGTCACATTGATGGCTTCTCCAAAGAAGACAAGATCTGCTGAATGAGTAGCATGGAGATGAGTTGTGACTGCAAGTGTATGTGCTCCAGACAAGGGCAAGATTGTGAAGTAGGGCTGGGTTCTGTGGAGAGTTGTTGGGCCTGCAAACAAAGACAGGCTTTATATAAGAAGGGACGCTTAGAAACAGGTAAAAGCTTGGTCAATAGGGACAGTCTCTGCTAACAGATGCACATGCAAATGGAATAGAGTATACAGCCAGGCAAAGGTTCTGCAAATGGAGATGTACTCTACAGGAATATCCCAGGGCTCCCAAATAGACCAAGACCCTTCTGACAATGATAAACTCTTCACTGAAACAAACCTTACAAGAAGACACATGGAAATTTCTACCCAGGGAAATTTCAGTAAGCTGTACAAATTGGCAAATGTCTTATAAAATGTCATTGGTGCTACACAGACTGCAGACAAAAGAGAAAAGAGGCTGTGCCATCAGGGACATAGTCTGGAGACAGAAACACTTATTGTAAAGGAAACAGGTTCTGCTGACAGGGATAGGTACTGTAAACAGAAAACTGCTTGGCGAACAGTGAAATGTCTGTAGGTAAAAAGAGATGTCCCAGACCAAGACACCAGACTAGCTCCGTAGAAAGGGATAGCTGTGCATGCAGGCAGTTTCCACAAAATAAAGCAAATTTATAAACATAGAAATAGGGACAAACTTGTTTAAAGAGATCTAGACTTTCAAAATAGCTCCAGGCTCCAGGCAAAACCAGCCAAACTCTGCGACAAGACAAAGTTCCATAAACCTGGGTCAACTCTACATAGCAGGACTATCTCTGAAGACCACGGTAAACCCAACAGCAAGCAACAAGCTCAGCAGACACAAGTGCTGGGAAAAGGAGGCATGAGCACACTTGCTGGCTTCTTGAGACAGGGCTGAACTCTATACATACAGGCTCTGCAAATAGCCACAGGCTTTGCAAACAGAGACTTAGCTTGAGTTTGTGCTCCATGGTTCTGAGTGCGCAGGGAGGGAAAGGAACATGGAATGCCCAGTATCTGGGGGAAGTAAGGGACTCTCAGGTTTGTTGATTTTCTTTCATCTCAGTATCTCATGCTCAACTAAGGCTTCCCTGTATCACTCTTTCATGAACCCATGGGAGGTTCTTTCTACAACTTACTCGAATTCTGCCAGCAGCAACTTTCTCTTCTTGCTGTTGCTTGGCTGAGTAGATGCAGAAGTCAACTTCTGGGTGTCTCAGATGGCCCTGGTGTGGTGGCCACTCCTCTCCTCTCCCTGATGCACTGTAGCCCTGTCCTATCAACAGCAGTAACACCCTGGCCTGGGCTGCCCCTGCATGACCAAGGGAAACAGGGTAAGATGAGGGCCAGGCTGCAGAATCAGAGGCACCACTCCAAGGTGGCACATGGTAACTAGCGTTCCCCACTCCTTTGTGGAGGTGAACTCACAGCATACAATACACAGTGGGCAGGAAGGGCGCTGGTCAACACTGAGCCATGTGAGAGGCTATGGGGTAGGGTGGCCAGGGGGCAGTCCCGCCAGGTGGTTAGATCTGCAGGTGGCCATCACAGCACGCAGCCACCTCCCCCTGCATCCCATGAAATTATGAATGTTTTTGGTTCTGGTGCCCCATACCACGCAGAAGATTCCCAAAGGCAGGAAAGTCTCTCTGTCTCTGTCTCTGTCTGTTTCTGCCTGTCGGTCTGCCTCTGTCTCTATGTCTTTCTCTGCTTCTCTCTCCCCTCTTCCCTTTCCCTTCCCCGCCCCTTTCCCTCGCTCTCAGTATGGGACTGAACCCAGTACTGAGCTACACCCCCAGCCTTTTTTTATGTTTTCTAATTTTGAGACAGGCTGGGCTCAGACTTTCCATCCTCCTGACTCAGCCTTCCAGAGTGCTGGGCTTACAGGCATGCACTGGTAGATAGTTACTGAATGAGTGAAGCATGTTGCCCTGTAACCAACTGAGTGAACATGAGCGTGGAAGGGAGTTACCCATGCACTCTGAGTGCATCTAGGATGCTCATAACAGTTAACGGCTCACTGGTGTGACCCGTAGACACAGTGGCCATGAAACAGTGATCTAAAGCAACAGAAAATCTGATGCCATGATAGTGGGTAGTGACATATGATGGTGACCCTGCAGCAGCACACTGACAGGCAGGAACAGTGACCGGTGGCAAAGACCAGAAACTAGGCAGGAAGTGACCAGAGGTACAGGCAGACAGGAACTGTGGGATGTAACCCATGTTCAGCAGCCACAGGAGACAGGAAGACCCCCGACTAGCTTTGGGATAGTGACAGTCAGGGTTCCGTGTGGGACAGGAAAGTCAAACTGGTAGCCAAAGTTGGGACTAATCTGGTTTCACTGGGAAGGGGCAGCATAACTCTAGGAGGTTGGGAAGGTGTCTGATGTTCAGTTCCATCCTTTGGAGCCAGACTCTCAGGCTGCCAGGGCTGAGGCCCCATCTCCAAGCCCCTGCGTTCACTGTTTCCAACCGGGTTTGAGGGCATTTGGAGGAAAGGGATGTTCAAAGAGTGGGAGTCCTTCGCCTTCCCTAACACCCTCTTCTCTCCTCCAGGCTGTCCATTTTTTCTCTGCAGCCTGGTCCCTCCCCTGAACACCTCTGCCAGCCCCATAAGCCTTCCCACCCACCGATGTCTCCTCTTTCCCTTGTGGAATTCCCTTCCATATCCTCCTGCAGTGGGGACCTCCACCCTGTGTCTTCTCTCCCTCTCCTGGAAGCCTCTTTCCTCCCACGTGCCGCCTTTCTCTTCCAGGTCCTCTTCTTTGTCTGCTTCACCCCCTGACTCCCCCTTTCCAGGTTCCTCTTCCTCTAGCCTCTCCCTCCTCTTGCCTAGGTTCTCCTCTCTCTACCAGGTTGCTCCCTTCCTCCTCTGAAGGCTCCCTTTGCCCTCCGAGAGCCCTTTCCTGTTCCCCATGTGCCCCGCTTTCGCTGCAGTGGGCCCTGCCTTACTTCCTCCTTGGGTACCTGCACAGTGCTCAACTTTCAGTGAGGAGAGAGGGGGCTGCCAGCGGGAGGGGGAGGAAAAAGAGGTTGGGGAGGGGCCTCAGTCACACAACCTTCCACTTTCTTCCTCTTGGGCTGGCAGCCACAAGTGCCCCACCTTCCCCCCCACTCCACCCCCACCAGTCCTCTTACCTGCCGGGCTGCTCGCTGTCCCCAGGTTCTGTCAGCCTCTGCTCTGCAGTGCTGAGCCTGGGACTCTGTGCTTCCCACCCGGGCCTGGAGCAGCCCTCCCCTCCCCACTGGTTCGGGTTTCCAGCCCCTCTTGCTCAGGCCTACCTGCTGGAAACTGCTCCTGTGCCTTTGCCCTGGCTGTGGACAGTGCTGGGCCTGGCAAGGGGCCAGGCTCTGCTCACTGTAACTCAATCCCAGTTCCTGCCCTGCAGGACACACCCCACCCCTTAGTGCTCAGAGGGCTGGACATTCAAACTTAATCAATTTGTTCATCAGTCAACAAATATTGACAGAAGCCAGCCCCCTCTACAAGGCCTGTCAAGCTCACCTCATTTCCTGGGTACCAGTGGCCAGAAAAAAGCAAGGTATAGAAGCCTGGGTTGGGCTAAGTGGTGATTTCCTTCTCTGGGAACTTCATGGGTCCCTGACCTCTGACCCCTGGGGGCACTGCAGAAAACTTCAGGAGAAAGCAGAACAAGCGGGTGGAGCGTGGGTCAGGCTGAGATGCAGGTATCACAGAAGATGGGGGAAGGTAGTCAGGCTCCCGCTAGGTGTCTCCCTGCCCCTTCCACCCCCACCTCCTAATTTGGGCTGGCTGCCCAGCAGAACCCTCCCCAGGGAGCCCTGATACCCATCATGGGAGAGGGCAGTCCAGCCCTTGTAGAGAAGCCACCTCTCCCACACTTTGTACTCCTCCCCTACTTTTCCACGTGGTTGTGGGGTGCCAGTGCTGGAAACAGAAATTAAGGGGCAAAACCTCCGTTTACCTTAGAAATAAGGCCTCAGGCATGGCCATGGGCTCTCACTGCCAGGACAGGCTGCTTCCACTTGTCCACTGGCCCCAAACTCTTTCCCTGTGCCCATTCTTCACCCCATAAAGGTCTCTATGGGGGGGGCGAGCCTCTAGAAACTAGGTCAGTAGGGTCTACAGCCAGGGTACGCCTGTGCTTAACAGACATGGCTGTGGTTCCGTGTGTGAAGGGTACTCAGTCCCGGCGTGTTACTGTGTCACAGCGTGCCTACCCGATCCCCACTTGTGACACTGCTTATCTCAACAGTGTGTCTGGCTGACTGTGCATACCCCATTGCCTGCTTTCTTGGCCCCTGCCCAGAAAAATTCTGTGCTCTCATTTCTTCCTACTTGCTCGCCCTTTTCCCTCCTCTGCCACTCTGCAGGTCTCTGTTCTCACATTCCCTGCACATGGCTTCTTCCTAGGTCAACAGTGGGGATTGGTTGTCACCATCTTCTCTCTCACTCCGGCTCTCTCCTGAGGGGCCTCTAAATGTCAGCAGCATGGAGCTCAGGGTTTAACTGCTATCTCTTTTCAAGTTTCCTTCCCAGTTCCAGTCCCAAGGGTGTCTCTCCTGCCTCCAACTTCCATTCCTTGTCCCCACCCACACCTCAGTCTGCTCTGCCCAAAGGTGGGTGCATCTCTCCCAGGGTGTCCACCTCAGTATTCTAAGATCTATGTTCGCTGAGGCTCAGGAACAAGGTTTAGCAATCGGGAGCTGACCTATCTCTCTTCTTTCCTTCACATTCACTGGGCAGCCACTGGCCAGAGTGGGGCCGGTTCCTCACAGATCCTGGCAAGTCCTCCTGATTCCTGGCCTGCTCCGGGAGCATCCGCTGCCAGGGGGTGGCATGGGTCACCCTCTTTGACTGCTGGCCTCCTTGGCTCAACTTTCAACCTCTTATAGCAGCCAGAGCGGCTTTTTTCTCCAAAATTTAAAAAAATTGTGGTAAAAGATCACTGTGGATACCAAAAATCCATGGATGTTCAAGTCCCTTATATACAATGAAGTAGTATCTGCGGATTACCTGCACAGTCCTCCCACACACCTTGCATCTGTAGCATGCTTATAACAGAATCTAATGTAAATACCAAGTAAACCGCTGCTTTACTGTATTGTTTAGAAAATAATGACAAAGAAAAATGGCTGTACATGTTTAGTACAGACACTATTACCCAAATATTTTTCAATCCAAAGTCAGTTGAATTCACAGATGTGGAACCTGCAGATTGGAAGGCTAACTGCACATTTCAAATTTGCTCTCCCAAACATTACTAAGTGTTCAGCTCTGTGGCATTAAGGACATTCACCACCATTACCATCCAGCTCTGGAAGACTTTATCATGCTGAAAACTGGAACTCTGCACCCACTATGTAACAGCTGCCTACCCTCCTCTCCACCCTCCGGTCTTCTGTCTCTAGGATTCTGACTAGCTAGACTGAAGCCCTCATCTCAGAATCTGACACTTGGTCGAATTAATCTGCCCCTGTTGCAAAGCTTCTGGGCTAAAGCCAGAATGAAGTCTCAGACCGCCCGCACCTCCTCCTGCCCCATCTGCTGTCACTCCCTCCACTGCTATATTCTTGCTCTTTTTCTTGAAGACGCCCAGTTCCTTCTGGTCTCAGCTTTGCTCATTTCACCATCAGGAGGCTGCTCCTCAGGTCCTCCCTTCTGTGGGCATCTAGGCCTCAATTTAGGTGCACCTCTCACCTTCACCCAGATACTTCCCACTCTCATATCCTAGCTTTTGGACCCCTGTGGTCCTTGTGAGTTCCCTGTGGGCAGAGTCACTGCCGTATGTGTGTCTAGAACAGTGCTGGTACACTATAGTAACTTAGTATTTGCTGATGTTTCTGTGTCTTGTGCCTGGCTCTTCTGTGTGTGTGTGTGTGTGTGTGTGTGTGTGTGTGTGTGTGTGTCTATCCTTTGTGGGGCTCTGGCTCAAAACAGGGCTCACAGCTGAGGTACAGCAGTTACCTTGTCTATTCCAGTTAGGTTCCTGTCCCTTCTCCAGTGCTCACTGCCTAAGTGACTTTAGAGATGATTTTTTTTTTTTTTTTTGGTTTTTTGAGACAGGGTCTCACTATGTAGTTGAGACTGACCTGGAACTCACTATGTAGCCCAGGCTGGTCTTGAACTCACAGCGATCCTCGTGCCTCAGCCTCCTGAGTGCTGGGATTACAGGTGTACACCACCACGCCTGGCAGTTTGTTTTGTTTTTTTAAGGGGAAAAGGTTTATTTAGCTCATAGTTCCTAGAGGTTTCAGTCCATAATGGGCAGGGTGGTAGAGGGACAACAGTTCATGTGGACACACAGTAGCAGCAACAAGGGCTAGAGATAATTCTTGTGCTCTTTCTGAGCTGGTATTTCTTCCTCTGAGAAGCCAGGGGGATGACATCCCTCCAAGATTCATTTTGGGTAGGATCCCCCAACCCCAGCCAGTCTAGCCTCTACTGCTTAGTGAACCTCTCCATGATTGCTCCCCTCAAAATCCTCTGGGTCCCTGAACAGAGAAGATATTGCCTGAGCAGAACTGCTCCACCCCTGTGACCTGTGGTCCCAGGCCTGAGAGATGGCCGGTGAGTCTGGGGCCTGGTCCTCTGTGTATGGGGTGGATAATCTCTGGATTGTGGCTATGGTTGACAGAGAGGACACTGAAACCCAGGGTAAGTTCACAACATTGCAGAATGAGGGGGTGGGTGCCAGCCTCTTCCTCCTCCTCTCTCAGAGCAAGGGAGTCCCTTGCCACTCCCCCTGCTCCACCCTCCTCCCACTTCCCCTTCCTGGTCCTAGAGTTAGACTGTCTCTGAGCTGGGCTCACCTGACTAGCACGATCCTGTCACTGAAACCCTCATCTCACTGACCTCCCATATGACCCTGGCCACTCCAACCAGGTTTTCAGGGGCTGGGAGCTACTTTGTTCCTGCATGCTTGCCCTCTAAGGCCCAACCACTCCCTGTCAATATTGACCCGGGCAAGGGAGTGGTCCCAGGTGGACCCTACCACGCCAGGCTCCACTTCCAGGTATCCTAGCTCCAGCTCCCACCTAGACCTGGTGTCAGAACTCATCTTACTCCCTCCCCAGCAGATGCAGAAGACTGCCACTTCTGGAGTCCCAGGGACACAGGGAAGAAGAAGGAGGTGCTGACTCCAGTCCAGGGGCCAACTGCCTGGAGTCACCCTGGCCCTTCACCTGAAGAAGGCAGAGTACCTAGGGGTTCGTACATCTGGCGGCAGGCCGAAGGTGGGGAAGTGACTTGTCCCACTAGGGAAGGAAAAAGCCCTGAGGACACGGTGGGAATTCTAGAGTGCCAGGGCAGATTAAGACCAACCTGCCAGGAGGCATCACTGATCTGCCACCACAGCAGTGGGGTGGGGTAGTCCACCATCAGGACACAGCTTGGGTCAGAACAGTCATCCACATCTCAGGGAGGGAACACAGCTGAGTTCTGCTCCTGGTGGATACCATACTGTAGGCTCCAGGGTGCAGTGGGGTATCCACCCTTTCTCCATCTCCATGTGAGGAGAGGCTGCTATCAGCCAGTAAAGGCTTTTATTAGGCACTTTCTTCCCCTTTCCTTGGGAAAGGCTCCCAGTGCCCAGGTGGGGCTTTCTCTGTTCTTTTCTGGATTTCTCTTAATTTTCCAGTAATGAACATACACGGCTGCTCTTTCAGAGAAAAGAACACATCAAACCTCCAAAGTCCCCACACCTCCTTTGCTATTCCTAGGCATCAGGCTTGGAGCAGTTCTGAGGGGCTTGCTCTTCCTCCTCAGCCAGTTAAGAGCAGTTCTCAGCCTTCACTGCACACTTGCATCATATGGGGCACTTAAAAGCATGATGCAGGTCCCCATACTCAAGAGGTTTACATTTAAGTAGTGGAGGTGTGGACTTAAAGAGATCCATTTTTGTTGTTAACTGAGGATTGAACCCAGGGCTCTGCACTTAGTTATACCTGCAGTCCTTTTTGTATTTTGAGACAGGATCTCAAATTGCCCAGACAAGACTTGAACTTGTGATCATCCTGCCTCAGGCTCTCAAAATACTGGGATTATAGGTGTGCAGAATCTCTATCTTTAAAAGCTCTTAGGTAACTGGTTTTGTGTGTGTGTGTGTGTGTGTGTCAGAGCTGGAGGTGCAATGGAGGTTTAGGTGAACCTCGCTGGGACACACGTCCTCTACCAGATTGGTGTGTGGGAGTCTGCTGATCTGTTCTCAGTGGTCAGGCTGGTGACAATGTCATTTGGTAGCTCTGGGTTTTGTGCAGCCTGAAGATTCACAGCTACTGGCATCTCTGGCACGGCATAAGGGTTGCACCACTCAAACACCCCCAGTTATTCTGAAGATTCTACACATGCCCAGGGCATTCCTTATTCGTAAGCTCAACAGACTGTCCATCAGATATTGTGCCATGGTTCCCTGCTGCCTTTTCCCAGCCTCCTGGCTTCATGTTTGGCCCAATAATAGAGATGATCTGTGCTCAAACTAGAAAATATCGGGAGAGGAAACTTTAGTGTGCAGATGTCCCTCATAATTGCACTTCTGACGACCTGTCTCCTTCCCTCCCATCTGTGGAGTCTCCCTAGGACACCTGTCTCAGGGCTGCCACAATTTACAGCCATTTATTGTTTGTATATTGAGGTGTGAAGCAGGTGGGGTTATGGGGGTGATGCCAGAGGAGGTTGAGAGGACTGAGGAGTAGAGTGGAGACAGTGGGCAAGGGACAGAGCCAAGGAGTCAGAATCAGGGAAGCCAAACTGACTTCTTTCTGGTGAGCTAGGGGCTCCACTGTGAGGAGAGGGCACCTAGGTCACAGCACAGACTATCTGTGGCTACAGATACCATATCCTGGGTGGTCAGGGATGAATATACAGTTGTTCCTTGGTGTCTAAGGCAAATTTGTTACAGGACCCCTTTGCATTCCAAAATTATGGATGCTCTAGTTTCTTGCATAAAATGTAGCTTTTGCATATGATCTCTTGCTGATAATACATATAAATGCTATGTAAATATTGTTATACTGTGTTGTTTAGGAAATGACAAAAAAAAAAAAAAAACTGTATATGTCCAGGACCGATGGGATTATTTTCCTGAATATTTCTGACATGTGGTCAGTCTGATCTGCACATGTAGAACCCATGGATATGGAGGGAGGACCATACATGCTAGCAGAACCCAGTATCCCAGGACAGAGACCGCAGAGCTTTGTTCTAGAGGCCTTCCTTTCCTCATCCATAAAATGAGGATAAGATCTGCCTGATGAGATCATTGACACTGGTGTTCTGGCATCAGAATTAGGTATAATTATGAGTCAGCAGATAAGGGAAGCCACGTCCATGTCCCTGTTGGGAATCTCGAGCACAGGAGCTTTGCAGCTCCTCTTACCTTCATCAACACAGGCAGTCTGAGGATTTTGCTTACAGGATATCTTGTGAGAAATCTGCTACATCTGTAGTCTTACTGATTTCTTGTCTTGCTGCTTCTGGTAATGACATCTTAGCTACTGTGCCTAAAGGCTATGGGTTTAAGCATCACACACAATGCCTGTGGCTCTTATGTGGCAGGGGCTAAGTTTCTCTCTTACTGTATCTGGCAGCCTGCTGGTAGGGTTGGAGTCATTATGAGAGGATGGTGAGCCAGATTGCTTTGTCTAGAGAAAGGAAGCCAGGGGGGCAAACACTCTTACCTTTCTGGTGACAGACAACTTGGGAAGGATGGTTTTTTAGCTGCCCCTAGTCATGGTCTGTGGCTCCTAGAGTCCTTCATCATATCTCTCATGCACCCTGCTCTCCAGAACTGGGGTATATAGGAGAGCCAGTGTGCTGGCATCTGACAGCGAACGGAGAAAAGAGAGGCGCTGCCACTGGAGAACCAGTCCATCCACAAGAGAGTGCAGTTTCATGTGTTTATTTTGGCAGAAGGAAATCATTGCAAACCTCTTGGTTGACAATACTCATCCCTGGAAACGTGCACATTCCACATGTAGTATTTCGCACGTAATGCTGGATTGTTTATCACATTCAAATGTCTAGTAGACATCCATAACTACTAGACAGCAACATCTCCACTATCAGGAGGGGATATCAGTCTGCAGAGAAGCTCCTGGGAGAATGGAACAGGAACAGACATGATCAGTTTTACAGTACAAAAGGAACAGAGGCAGCCAGACAATTTTGTACGTATAATTCCAACTACACAAAGCCATCCACTCTTCTCAAACCCTGGCATACCAACAGTCCAGCACAGCACCTTTAAAAGCACAGGCACAAACATCACGAGTGTTTGACCACAGGGCTGTGTTTCTGGATTTTATTAGAAAGCTTTCTTTAAAATACAGGGTTGTAAAATGTTACCAAGAGACTTACAGACTTCTTTTTTACACCCAAAGTTCAAATGCTGTAACCACAACACGTCAGTGTCATTAGGGCATCTCCATGTCAAGTCATCTCACCAAAACTACCACGTTAAAGGAGCTTCCCCACTGACCATCGACCATGACAGGTAGTGTTTCTTATTAGTACACAGTGCAGTTTACAAATAACTAGTGTGTGAAACCACAGACCAACACACAGGATTCCAGAGCAAATGGAAGACAGAGCACTACCAGCATCAGGAATTCTCAGTTCCCCCCAACTCAAGGCCTGGCAAGAGATGTGATAACATCATGGTGGTTTGGAGCCCATGAACCTAAGGAATCCTGTCTCATTTCTTAATGTAAAGTATACTTATCCAGGAGACTACATTTTAACCTGGTACTGAGAGGACCATGGAAACTCAGGGGTCAGACTTCTCTCTTGGCTAAAGAGTTGGAGTATTTTGGTAATGTGGGAAATATATGGCACAGAGAGTAGCTAATAGGTTTCATTAGGTTTTAAAGCCCACAATTTAATAAAAGGTAAGAATAAAAAACAATACCCGTATTTACCATTAAAAAACACAAACCCTAAACATTTATCTCATTTCTTGGCCCTAATGTTAGAATTCTATTGCTTCATTTACAGGTAGATGATTAAAAAATATATAGATATTTCACTTATGTACATAAAGCAGAATCAAGGGTTAAAATAAAAATGGAATTTTGGAGTGTGGTCAAATAAGGTGCACAGAATCGCAGAACCCTCAGAGGCCCTCCCAGGACATTCTGTGTCTGTGATGGCGGGGACCAGGCTCCCTCCCCATCAGCTCCACAATGGATTAGTGCAACAGCAGTGCAAGGGCGCTCACAGATGCGGGAACTAGTAGGTGAAGGGTCTGGTGCCAAGTCTGCCACGTGGTTTCATTCCACCTGTCAGAAGTGGAACACTTTCCTAGGCTAGCTTCCCCTGAAACATTCTGGAAGTTCATCCTCTCTGCCCCTCTTACGCATTGGCCTTTTGTGACACCAACACAGGAGGAGGCATGGGTGAAGGTCTAAGGCTCTCGTTAGGGCCTAGTTCCATGTGGACATCAACACGTAACAGACACTTGACTGCAACATTCAAGACATTTAAGGCAGCGGGGTCATTTAATGACTGGTTCCCCAAATAAAGGTTTGTGGCATGTGCAGATTTGCCATGTAATTGTCATCTGTGGTAATGCCTCGCAAGGGGAAATTTCTATTTTAATTGGCATGTGGATTGCTGGGTAACACTCAGAATGTTGGGAGATCTGGTTACCCCCTGAATATTTCTCTTCTGAATGCACAGGAGCCCACAGTGCAAAGTGCTGTTGGTAGGGCATGATTGGCAGCTGGCTTCATTATTTTGTGAATGAAAGCAATTAAAAAAAAAAAAACAGAAATTTTACTTTGACCTCCAGTTCCAAGTCTTGCTAGTGCCAGTTGCTCCCACCAGAACTCTGGCTGAGTGAGACCCAACCCACAGAGGACTAAGGCAATGGTGCCAACACAAGAGGGTTCTTTTTAATTATTTTGAAGAGCAATACTTTATAGACTGCCTTGTTGTCAAACAAGGATCACAGCACTGCTTAATACCAAACTGGGAAAGGCTGAAAGGAGAGCCCAAGTTCAGAGGAGGAGCCCTTCTTCCTCCTAGTCTGGAGTGAAGAGTTTCACATCTAGACAGGCTTACCCAACCTTGGGCTCAAAACAGCCTGTGCTTCTAAGACGACGACCAGGGATGAACTTAGGCCATGTCGGCTTGGTGCTTTGTTGAAGCCACAGGTTCTCCAGAGAGAACAGCCAGCTTATCACGGGATCTGATGCTGACTGCATGTTAAAATTAACAGCACATCTTGTGGTGCTCTGGCCCTTTTGCCTTTGTACCCTTTTGCTGTCCTGGCCGCAGTACCAGGGAAGGGAGACAGGTGGTGCAGTCTGCAGCGGAGTGGGACACCTGTTTCTGACTCTGTCCAAGTTTGTAGCTTAGCAGTGAGCATATTCTGAGCATAGGCACAGTGGCAAAGAACAGTGTAACAGCCGCTGGTCAATTCCATTTGGTGGCAGCGCGGTAGCAGCAAAGAAAATTCCCAAACAGCTCCATGTGTATCCAGCTTTTGGAAAGGAAAGATCTAAAAAATCAATAAACAGGTTTTTTAAAAAATATATATCCAAGGGCTTTAGGGTTTCTTGTAACTATTCTACCAAAATTGAAAACAAGAAAACAAAAACACACAGAAGAATGGCAGCAATATGGAAGCAGAAGTGACAGGGTGTCACTTTTCAAGGGGAAAATGTGGCCTCAAGACAAATTTGTCACCGCCAGAAATCATAATATAAAAGAACCAATTGTTTCCTAAAGCGTGGAGCTATACAATTGCAGATACGTTCCAAAGTGGGTTATAAATGAGTGTGGACAAGGACACAGTCACAATGAAACCCTCATGTCAACGGGAGCCTGATCCCCCCCCCGCAACACGCCACAGGGGCCAGAGCAAAGCTGCACCTGTTGGGAGACAGGCTCCTATGACTCAATCCCCTCCCTTGCTAGCCCACACCCCACCACACACACAATAACAGGCTCTGGAAAATTGTCATGTTCATCTTCTGAGAGCATCTAAGGTAGTAAAAGACTAAAAGATGTTTGGAAATATGCTGTGTAGAAAAATTAACTCTCAGCTTAAAATAACATTCAAAAAGGCACTTCATCCTGTAGGAAAGAGATTCTGAGTTGGGTCAGCTGCTCAGAGCTGGGGCAGAAGGGGACAGGTTGTCTGCTTGGAGGGGAGGACAGTTCAAAGGAGTCTGATAGATATCAAGCTTTTTCCCCCCTTTTTTTTGTTTTTGGTATGTTTTAAGAAAAGCAAATCCAGTAAAATGCATGTCCCTTTATGAAATTTGTTAAAAGAGTTTTTTTGTTTGTTTAAAATAGTTGCTTCTGTTCTTAAAAACAAATCAGGTAGGCATAGCCACATTCACCCTGTGGCTTGGCGCATGGAGTCTGCTCACTATCAGCTTGAGAGAGCTGAGGCCAGGTAGGTCCCCCGAGGTCAGAGGCTCCAGAGTGCACAGGCAGAGGCAGCTGAGGCCAGGGCTACCTACTGCAGAGTTTGTGCAGCATACTGTACACGTCGTCCTCACGACTCAGCCCCTCAAAGAAGGGGATGAGGTCCAGCAGCTCCGTGTCCGTCATGTCATCGAACCAGGACTGCACAGGCACCTGAAAGACAGTGTGTGGAAGAGGCAGCAGAGCTATATCCAAGGGAAGGGATATTTTTAAACTAATGGGGTCTTGGATTTTTCCCATTGTTATTGGAGAGAAGGACTGCCCTCTAGTAATCATCATCACCATCATTTTGCGTGTTCCCCTGTTCCAACCAAGGTCAACTCAAAAGCCACATGATTTGGGAGACTCAAGGAGCCAAAGTGTTCCAAGCCTGTGTGCATTTGTGTATTCTGTTTTCTAGCCACAGAAAAGATGGCCAGAGCAGGGAATTAGACTTTTTTACTTTTCAGTTTTGAGAAACTCTCTTTGTTGCCTCAAATCAGCTTCCTGCGCCTCACAGTACATGGACCCAGAGGTTACATGTCAGCCATGGAAACCAGTGAGTCCATGTCTGGGCAAAGGAGGCTTCCTCTCAGGGTCACTGTGCTATGCTGCATGTCGAACACAAGTAGAGAATTTCTTCCCAGGCTCAGTGGAGAGCAGGGAAAAGTAGAAGTACAAAGTTTCAGGGTATTCTGAAGCCACAAGCAACAGCAGGATTTCCCCTTAGTTTTAAGCCAAGGAGTAAGGTGTGGTGGGGTCAGATGGGTAGTACCCAGAAGTGCCAAGAAGAAAATCAATGACAAATGCTGGTGGAGCTGAGGAGAAAGAGAAACCCTGCTCCACTGCTGGTGGGAATGCAGACTGCTGCAACCACTGTGGAATCAGTATGGAGATACCTCAAAGAACTAGGATTGGAGGTCCCATTAGACCCTGCTATCGCCCTGCTGGGTATCTTCCCCAAAGAATTAAAATAACCATATCACAGTGATACATGCTCACCCATGTTCACAGCAGCACAATTTGTAATAGCTAAAACTTGGAAGCATCCCAATTGCCCATCAACAGGAGACTGGATAAAGAAAATCTGTGTGTGTGTGTGTGTGTGTGTGTGTGTGTGTGTGTGTATGTGTGTTCATAAAATGGAGTACTACTCAGAAATAAAGAATGAGAAACTAGAGGCATTTATAGCTAAATGGATGCACATTGAGATGATACTATTCACTGAAATAAAAAGGACGCCTATGTGTAAATACTGAATAGTTTCTCTAGTGTGAGACTGAAAGTGTAAATGAAGACTAAAAGGTATAATAGATAATGTGAAATAGGAAGAAAAGATGCAAAGGGGAAGCAGAAGTGGAAAGGGTAAGGGGAAAAGAAAGATGGGAATGGAATTAATGTGAGAAAAAGAAAAAATGGAAACAAAGTCTTTGTAGATCAGGAAGAGGGGTTGAAGGGAGGGCAGGAGGAATGGGGAAAAATAAAAACCAAGATGGATTATTTAAAGGTGCAATTTCCAATGATGAATGCCATTATATTGTATTCTTTAATGTACCAATAAAACTAATTAATTAAAAAAAGCTAAGGAAATCAAAATGGTTCAAAAGTAATTATTTTGGCCCATTTTCAAACCTAATGACCATTTAGAAACTTAAAAATTCATTATGTAGTTTTGAAAAATAAACAATATAAAGAGTAACAGAAAAATGAGCAACCTTTAGGGGAAGGGGAGAGAATAGAGAAGGGAAGAAATAGACAACAGACTTATGTATCTTCACTGATAGTTTTGGTGTTGAAACCAACATAAAAATAAAATCATTATTAAAATTAAAATAAAAATATGAAGTAAAGCAATTAAAAAATGAACCTAAATATATTTAAAGCTAGTGACATGACTACAGAGATTAAGTGATTTTAAAACATGGTGCCTGACTGTATATCTCTCCCAGTGACTCTCATTTCATATCATTAGTAATTAATATTAGCATGGTTATTTTGAAATTATTAAAAATATGCCATATTCAAATTTATCATTATGTTAATATCCTTAGCAATCAAGCATTTCAGCAAAAAAGATTTAAATACAAAAAAACAAAGTTAAATGAAAACTCTGTTACCTTCATGTTAAATTGGAAAAACCAGTATGAATTAATATTTAGTTTTCTTTCAAAAAATATGTATTGTTTAGCTCTGACCTGCAGTATAGCTACAAGTAAAAGACAATCTAGTAGCAATGAAAGCCCATCCAAATTGTGGTCGCCAAATACCATTTCTACCATGAGGAAGCAAACTCTGTAGAAAAATGGCTGATTCCAGGCTTGAAACAAGAAATGTTTTAAGAAGAGCCTGGAAGGTCTTTTTTTTTTTTTTTTTGGTGTTGGGGATTGAAACCAGGGCCTCTCAAATGTAAAGCATGTGGTCTACCTCTGAACTATTCCCCCAACCCTAAGCCTGAGACATCTTGTGACAGCAAGGAAGCTATCTGAAGGGGACTTCTGGCTCAAAGGTAAAATTTAAGCATCCAAAAGAATAATAAATGGATTGGATTGTGACAAATGTATGAGCTCATGTGACACTAAAATTCACTGGTTCTTTCTAGAGATTGCCAGAGTACCAACTCATTAGTCTGAAACTGAAGAATGAAAGAAAAAGGACTAATACCCTACCCTTCTGTTCAGACATTCAAACTGTATTTTAGGGTAAACAAATAGTTGATGAGGCAAAGTTCTCTCTCTCCCTCCCTCTCTTTGAATCAGGCCAATAAAGGCAGAAAGAATGATAGGATTTTAGAAATCACCATTTTGCAATTCCTAATGAAATGGTAGATAAAAGCAATCATCAGTAATGATTGCTTTAATTATGAGGTGGAAAATTACTGGGGATCTTTCGAATGTCTGGATCAGGCTAATAACAGCTAAAGCCAATGATCAACTTTAAATCTTTTAAAATTGGGCAATCTGACATGTTTCCTTATATGATTCTGTAGGATGGATGCAATACCATCTATGCCATATGCTCGTGTGTGTGTGTGTGTGTGTGTGTGTGTGTGTGTGTGTGTGTGTGCGTGTTTTAAGACAGGGTCTTGCTATGTAGTTCAGGCTGGTCTTGAACTCACTATGAAACCCAAGCTGTCTTTGAGCTTGCAATGATCCTCCTGTCTCAGCCTCCTTAGTGCTGGGATTACAGGCATGCACCATCATGCCTGGCATCTATGATATATTTGTGCAAAAAATTTTTTTAAAGAGAAAAAGAAAAAAGAACCTGCATCAATCAAGTAATAAATAGAGGCCTAATAATGTAAGAGGAGACAGGGTGGTAGGAAAAATCAAACACCACCACAAAGCAGCAAACAGACAAATCCAAAAGGTAGGGCATTTTTATAGGACAAGTAACTGAATCTTCAAAACTAACTGCTAAGTGGCATAGAAGTTTCAAAAGAAGGAGAAAAAGAAGAAATATTAAGACTACAAAATAATCGAGACATATTAACCAGAGCAATTTATAGACCTTTGGATCCTAATTCAAATGTAAAAAAATATTCTATATGATGGGGACAATATGAATACAACATGGATATAAGACAAAGTCAGAAACTGTTGTGTTGGACATGATAATGGAATTGTGATTATATTAAAAAATAATCCTTATCTCTTACAGACATACTGCCAAATGTATCAGGTTGAGTATGATTTACTCATTAAAACAAATGTATTTAAATATAATACATTTTGAGTGTTTATTCAAATAATGTTGTCACACTAGTTAATTGAATCTAGTTTGAATTCATTTTATTTCTGGTAAATGGACTCAAGACAGAGACTTTTGCAAGCTTTGTTGAGTCTCAGAAGCCTGGGCCTGGGAGGAGGCATGCTCTCCATGGAAACTGCCTGAGTTGAGCCTGGTGTGGTGTCAACTGAGCAGCCAGCAGTCAACAGTGGGCCTGGCTGATCTCTCTTCTCCTGGAAGTGGGTGGTGGGAGGGTAGTGACACCCTGCTCTGAGAAGTGTGCTCCCCTGGTAAGTAGGCAATGAGATACTGCCATACCCCATAGAGTTTTATGTAGAAAATGTTCCCATCATGTTCTTCTCAGACATTATTCTGAGGTGGTAAAGCTAACAGTGTTATCGAAGACCTTACTGAAGTGTTTTATTCATTCTTGTTTAAGAATATTTTTATTGAAGGGATCACCTACACCTCCTGAGTCAATAGGGATAATGAAGCCCTGGGCAGCAACTAGCTCTAAGGAGTTAATAGCAAAACGAACCTTTACAACAACAATACCAAAAGTGTTAATAAGAAGACATGTGCTTATTGAGTATTTACCAGCCCCAAGCACTGTTCTAAGTGCTTTTTACCTATTGCCATACTGAATCCTCTAACAATCTAGAGTTCCTACTTGGCAGATGAGGTAACTGAGGTCCAGTGAAGTTAATTAACTTGGCTGGTGTCATGCAGCTGCTACATGGCCTAGTTTGAATTGTACCAGGAAAAGACTCAGACATTTTCATGTAGGTACACAAGGTGGTGGCTGGATGGCAAGACAGAGCTCAGATAGAGCCCTGTCATCTCTTTCTTTGGGACTACTTACTGCATTCTCAGGATGGAAGATGTACGAGGCAGGAGAATTGTCAACAATGATCACTTTGCTCAGCTCCCGTCCCAAGCGACTCAGGTCCTTGACATAGTTCCCTCGATGGAAAACACAGGATTCTCTGAAGAGTCGGGCCCGGAACACACCCCAGCGGTCCAGGAGGTCAGCCACAGGGTCTGCATACTGGACAGAAGGTGACACAATGAAGGTCAGGCCTACTGTAGCAAGAGCCAGACATGTTTTTTAAAAAGGGATTTAAATAACTACAAGTGTTTTAGGGTCCTGGTTGTATTTCATGTATACAAGGGAGCACTTGATTCTTCCATTTTTCTAACATCTAATTCATCTGAAATTTTTGTCAGTTTCACCTCCAAAAATATCCAGACTCCACCTGTATCTATCTAGCTCTAATACTCTATACTAGGCCAGACCTCCAGTCTCTAGCCTGAGAGGTTCCCTTTTCCTGCTGGGCCTCCTTCTCAGTGTCTTTACCTCAAAGCTGTCAGAGTGGCCAATGGAAAATACATGTCCCATCATGTCACTTTCTTGCTTAAAAGTCTTTACTGTGCCTATCTACTGCCCTTGGAATAAGGCACTTTTCTCACTGCCATGTCTTATCACCCCCCACCCCTGCACATATTTACTTAATACCTACTGTTTCAGGATGGTATAAATATTAGGAATTCAGCAGGAATTGCAAACCTTGCAAACCCAAGGAATCATGAGAGGCCAAGATTCTGTCAGGGAGGTGGAGAACACTTGTGCAGTAATGGGAAGGCCAGCAGCTGAGTCCATGGGAAAGTCCTTTCCTCTTCAAAGGCATCTTGGGGAGGCAGAGTCTTACAGCAGCTGTACCTCCTACTAACCAAGTAGGGAGAATATTTGGTCACTATTCTGTGAGACTTGCCAAGGGCCATATGGGTGGCTTATAGGAGGCTCACTGTGGATAAGAAAAGATGGCTAATTTCCTCATAATCATTGACACTGTTGCTGGCAACACTCATTTTCAGGGAAGTACCTGAGTTTGGGTACTCCAGCCAAAAAGATGATGTGACAATATGGGCCTTGTGAGGGAAGGGACTCTTTTGTCTCCTGCTGAATTCCTAATGTTTAGTACCATCCTGAAACAGTAGGTATTAAGTAAATATCTGCGGGGGTGGGTGATAAGACATGACAAGGAAGCAGATACTGAAGGGCTGTGAATGTCAGTGTGGGGTTCCTATACAGTTTGAGTTTCCTGGGTAGAAGGCAAGGAAGCCCACTGCACCAGTGTTGCTGGCAGAGAACGGAGCTGAACAGAGATCCCAGAACAGAGATCCCAGAGCAGGAGTGACCACCTATCAGCAGAACATGGCCTCAGGGAGGAATGGGGCTGAGAGGCTGTGTTTTGGATCTGACTTGGCTCAGCCAGGATGGAATAACAGTAAGAAGCAAGTTGGAGAGACAGATGGAGAGGGAGGTAGGAACAGTCCAGGAAGAGAAACCCAGCAAAGATGTTACATGAATACTGGGAATGATGCCAAGGAAACGTGTTTTCAATTTTGCCAAATCAAAAACAACTTTCATGCACTACATTGGTGCCATCTTCCTGTTGGTTATTTCTTTGGTTATTACTTCAGGTTCTTCAGTGTCCCAGAGCACTATAAGAAGAGCCATCAAAGCTGCAGATATAATTTTGTCTTTGTACCGATGCTGTACAGGTGGGCTGTTTCTCACCTCAGCCAACATAGATACGGATCTAGCATGGAATGCCCAGCCAGCAAAGAAGCATACCCAGGACCTGAGTCAGAAGCCCCAATACACACAGAAGAAGCTACTGCGTGATTCCTTGCAGCAGGTCTAACACAAGAAAAAAGATAACCTAGGTCCCATAAAATTCATTTTGGGGGCCATTCAAGAGGAGCCCAGGGAGACAATGGTGGTGCCACACACAAGAAGCCAGGGTTTTAAAGGTGGCCATAGCAATAGCCTTAGAGGGGGAGCAAGTACCCCCTTTACCTATCCTAAATACAGCACAGCACCTCATTATAACCATGAAGGGGAAGATTAAACTCTCAAGAGCCCTGGGAACATGCCAGTTTCCTTAGTTGGAGAGGACAAAAACCCACTCTATTGGGCCAGAGTCAATGTAGACTATGGGACAGAGATTCATACTAAGATATAAGACCAAAGTATATCTGAACTATTTTATTATCACTAATGTTTATGATACTAAATACTGAATTTTAGGTGCACTCTATTCTGTGACAATGCCCAGCAATGGTACACGGCACACAGCTCGCTGAGTATTTGCTGAGTAAGACTGAGGTGTTAAGTCTTTTCCATGTGCTATTTCATTTAATCCAACTACATGAGGAGCTGGAATTACCCCCACTTAAAGAAGAAACTGACGAGCCAGAAGTGACTTATCTGAGATTGTACAGCAATTTAGGGTGGAGTCAGCACCCTCTTCAGCCTATGACTGTGAGAGTCTATTGACACATCTCTCACTTGTTCTTCCTGCCCACCTGTGTAAACTAAACCCGAAGACACAGGAGCCTCCAACATTTGGCTGCCCATCATTGGATAAGAGGGGCTCTGTGTGTCTATGGTATGCAGTCATCCTTTTGTGGACACACGGGACTTTTTGTGATTTCCTTGTCTGTGGACAACTAACTTCAAAAGCCTCTTGTACAGCAACTTCATGGAACATTTGTTCCAAGTGATCCCTGTCACCATGGTAACCAGAAGCCTTTCAGACTGGCAGTGTGCACATGGCCTGCATCCATCCCATCTGGGGTGGGAACCTGTCACCATAAAAATAGCTTCTCCCACCTTAACAAAGGGCTCTTGACAGATTGGGGGTAGCAGTAGAAGGCTGCGAGTCTGCAGCAGGAGCCGGACACACCTTAGCCAAGCTGGCAGTAAAGAGCACACACTCGAAGAGCTGTCCCATCCTTTGGAGAAATTCATCCACATGTGGCCGCTTCAGCACATACACCTGCAAATGGCAGAAACAACAAGCTGGTCAGTTGTAACAAGCACTGCAGTTTCTGGGATGCCTAAGTCCAAGTGATCACTCTAGGAATTGTCACACAGGTCTCTTCCTCCTGCTGCCAGGTCTGTCTGTGCCATTCAGAGGCCCAGACTGCAAAGTCAGATGCACTCACACTATAGGTCTGACTCTAGGGCAGATGACCCTCCCAAAGAAGAGAAACTGACTGTGGTATTGAAGGTCTTGGGAATTTTAAGAGTCAGTGAGTAGAATGGTTGTGCCATGTTTATATGATGTATTTCCTGGCACCTGCTGTGGGTCAGGTCCTGTATAAACACAGGCTATGGTTTGGGCGCTGTTCTTTCGGAGGTCTGGCCCTGGCTGACTTCCCAGGAGGTCTGGGATGCTCCAACTGCCACCTTCTACTCTGAATGGTACTTCCTATTCACTAGAGGCCTGGGATTAAAAAAGCAAAGGCGCTGCAAAGCTACAAAAGCTCTTGTCTGTTAGTTGGGGAAGACACCTACGTGACACCATGAAGGTTACTCTACTAGGGCTATGTATGGACATTTCAGGGGATGTGAAGCCAACTTCCTCCTGGCACCTAGAAACAAGCCATCATGAGGGGCCTGTGAGCATAGAGGGATAGAGTGCCTTTTTTGGAATGGGTAGACTGTGTACCTTTTTGACCAGGCCAGGTAAAGCAGGTAGGGCTATAAAGCATCCAGGCTTTAGCGCACACATGAGTTCCTGACTATGGAGCCTGAAGGAATCTGAGGAGACTGGGAGATAGGAGAGAAAGCAAAGCTGATGAGAGAACAGAGGAAATGGGAGGAAGGAAGAACCAATTAAAACCTGAATAAATTCCATCTGAAGTAAGTCACTTCACAAAAATAAATCACTTTAAAATTGAATTCAACATTATTTACTGAGTTATAGCTCCATGCTCAACCTGATGGAGTTACACAGATGAGTCAAACATGGGCCATGCCCATAAAGGACTCAGTCTAGAGCAGACACACAAAAATGTGTAAAAGTAAAGACAGCATAATGAAAATAGTATGAGGATAAACTGAAGATAATTAACTCCCCTTTCAAGGGGAGGAAATCACAGAAGTGAACATTTGGCCTGGACCTCAAAGGATGAATAGGATTTCATCAGGTTAGTAAGGATGAAGAGAGGACCCAAAGGAAAGTACCAGTTTGAGAACTGGAGGCTTAAAAATACCTGACATGTTATAAAATGGCCAGAGTCCAGCTACCCAAGGGATTCAAAGAAGATGGGGAGGGGGTGGTTGTGAGAAGAAGTGGCTAAAGATGGATGGGCACATTGCAGTGAACACACACTGGGCCTCAAGTGGCAGATGGAGCAGGTAGGATAAACTGCAGAAGTAGTAGAGGGGAGCTATGGGAGGGTCTGCACCACATGGAAGGACAGGCTGCTGGCAGAGGTATTCTACATGGTACTAATTTCAACACACCAGAAATAGGCACTAGAAGGATCAAGACTGGTGGGAAACGTATGACTAGCCCAGAGTGAAGTGGGTGTGGGTCTGTGGAGGGAGGGGGCCAGGGGAATGGGATGGCCTAGAATGGGTGTCAATATAGTTGTGAGGAGCTGGGAGGTTGGGGTGAGAGGTGGAGGCAGGGCTTGTGGCTACAGGGGCTCTTGGCTCCTACTTTGTCCATGAAACTTCTTGACGCTGGTGTCAGTAAATGGGTGCAGCCTGTGCTTCTGTGTTCCCAGGAGTATTATTTGGAAAGCAAGCTTTGCTACATGCAAAGGACAAGAGACTGATTTGGGAATTCTGGCGTTGGTGCCTCTGGCAGAGAGGAGGGTCCAGGCCCGCGTCCCTGTGCAAGTAACCAAGAATAGGCCCATTGGGACCTACACAGCCTATCCTGGATTACTTGAACAAGGCCACGGCCTTCGCCAGGGCCTTGGTCCTCCTGCTCTTGGCGCCTGTGGCTTCCTTCCCTCAAGAGGGTTTCCACCCCAGCCCTGGGACCCTGAGGTGTCCATTACCAAGTGAATCAAAGCACAGCCAGAGGGAGGCTGGGTGGCTCCTACAGGCTAGTCATGCCTCACAGCTACATGGTAGGAAGGATTAATTTCTTTCTTAATGCTTGCCTTGCCACTGGGCAGCTCTCCTTTGTCTCCTCAAAAGCACTCTGCAACAGGAGCCAAGGTAATAAATGCGGAAGTCTTAACTACTTCTCAGATGCTGACTTAATTCAGCTGATACTTTTGCAAATGCTAAATGCTCAGGTATTTGCAGTTTTGGCTCCATGATGGCTTTTAAAAGGATGAGTGTGGAGATGATATGGATTAAGCTGTTTTTCTCAGGGACTGCTTTCTGGCAGGATTCCTGGAGAACAGGGCAGAAAGCAAGGTGTGGGTGGGGGAGAGGCAGAGGACCCAAGTATCAGGAAAAGAGTCCTGGGCCAGAAGGCAGGAGACTGGAATTCTCATTTTAATTCTTCCCATTGTATGACCTTGAACCAACCCTTTATCTCGAGGAGCTTCAGTTTCCTTATCTGGGCAATGAGATAACTAGACCATCTGATGTCCAAAGCTGAGACAGTTCTAAAGCCTGGACTTGAGAGCCAAAGACTACTGACATTATTCAGGAAAGATGTCTTACTATGGCCCAAATATCAAGAGAGATTTTCTTTCTTGGGATATGAGGCCAGATACTTTCCCTTTAAGACCCTGGAGTTGACAAGAAAACAGTGAGATCATCCCTGTATAAAACCTGACAAAAGCTACTCCCCAGTCTCCAAGGCCAATTTTCCTACAATGTTTCCAATATGTTCATAAATATAGCTATTTACGGAAGAGCTTCATGCAGATAAGGGAAAAATCAGAAAGAACAAAGATGATGCATGACAGTTGACTTTGGCATATTTATTCACAGTAGTTTGCTGATCTAAAAGCTCATACTTCTCCCCTTTTTCCTTTGGTGTTAAGTATTTGCTAAAGATTCGCTGGAGAAAACTGCAGTAATGCTAAGATCGGTCTGTATCAGTTGGCACTGGAAATGGACACCTTTCCCCAAGAATCCACCATAAGAGAGGGACTTGTAGCATATTCCTGCTTGTGTCATTTTCCTGTTGCCTGCTAGGAGAATACCCAAAAGCAGTAACATGAGGAAGTTAATTAGACCATCAAGCTAAATCAGTCGGGAATACAGAAACTTCTGAAAGAATGCATCAAATCAAAGAACTATATGAACTTGCAACCACATCTAATATTTATGAAGACATAATTTTACTTATAAACTCAGTATAAAACAAATCCAAGTGAAATGAGGGAAAAAGAAAAAAATCATTGTATTTATTATGCACAGTCCGCTTCCTTTACATTGAATAAAATTATTATTGAAATGGGAATTCAGAAGTGAAGTTCACAGGAAATGTAATTACTAAAAATGCTCACTGTAACTCAAATTTAGCTTTGATTTCTTACCTGATGTATAGTTCCATCGATTTCGACCGGAACAATAAAATCAGCATTACTAATAGGCTAAAGAGAAAAGAAACTACAATTAATACATCTGAAAGAACAAGATAAAGTGGAAAATTTTAGCAAGAAAAAAGCTTGCCTGGACCAATGTTTTGATAATTTGAAAAACTGTTCAGAAGGATGGTTGAAGTATGCCTGGGTTCCTTGAAGTAAGCACAAGCAGCAAAGTACATTCTTTTCTTTTCTGAATGTTGTGATGTTTCCAGCATTCTGATCCAACCTCTTGATCACCTGCCTGGCCTCAACCACAATAAGTGGCATAGTCTGGGATAGAATGAAGTTCCTCAGAAACTCTAACCCTTGCCCAGAGCCCTGACAGGATGAGAACCACTTCTGGACCACCAAGGGGAGGTGAGAGCCTGATGGCCAGGAGCCACTTCTACTGGGAAGACAATCTGGATATGGACCCCAGTGTGGGTGGCTATGCAGAAGGTACCTGCTCATGTACCCACAGCAGAGTCAAGTAAGCATGAGGTGAAGGTGGAGGCACAGGGTTCCACCTGGGCCAGGCTCTGCCTCTCTCTAGTCTTCAGTATCTCCTCTCTTCAACAGTTATAGTAATGGGTCTGATGAGTGCCCAAGGCTCCATCCAGTTCTGAAAATCAGTGATCTTAGGCCCTGATAGCCATGTATCATCTACTCCTGCCCTGAGGTTGGGGTAGGGAAGGAGCACCAGTCCCTGTCAATTTCTCTGCTTTAAAGAACACAAAACCCAGTACATCCAGAAACTTTCAGATGCTGAAAATAACTTTTTTTTTGGTAACGGGGATCAGTCCTTGCGCTTGCTAAGAAGGTGGTGGAACCACTGAGCTAAATCCCTGGCCTGAAAATAACCCTTGTATAACACTAGTAACATTTAAAAATCAAATGACTCTTCACGTTCACCATAGTTTCAGTGATAGACTTTACATTGAGTTCTATCTAAATGGAATTCCAAAAATTAGTAGAAAATCACTAAACAGGCCCAACAAAATAATCAGCTACAAACCTTTGGGACAAGATGAGAGACAGAGGAAAGGGGAAGGGGTGTGTGTGTGTGTGAGTCTGACCAGATAGATACTTGTGGGGTAAGGAGTCTGGTAAGACTCTGAACTGGGATCTCTGCCTTTAAGTCCATCACTCTACATACAAGCATTCATCTTTGATATGTAAATTCAAAAAATGTGGAAAGTGCCTGGGTGTTAAACAATCTGTAAGAGTGCTACAGAGGTTTAAGGTTATAATTTTCTCAGGGTTGGAAGGCCAAGGATGGGCTCAATATTTTATAATTTTATAATTGAATTACAGAATCAGGTTAAACAAACAAAAAAAAAAGACTGAAGGAAGAAACTCTCACAGGGCACTGAATTACAAAATAATATTCTACAAAGTATGTAACCATTCCCGTTTCCAGCAAACACTATTCTCACATGCTGCTGTAAAGGAGGGCATGCTGAAGGAAGGGTTCTTAACCTGGGGTCCATAAGCCTGTTTTTCATACAGCTGTACATGTTCAAGGGGAGGAGTTCACAGTTTTCATATTCTCAAAAGGTTTTGAAATGCCCAGAACATTAAATATCACACACTAGAGAATTTTCTGCTTGCAAATGTAGGCAAGGCAGGGAAGGGAAGAAATGAGGAAACAGTGTTTACAGCTGTGGCACTGATGCTCTTTGAGCAGGCTCTGGAGACACAGCAGCTGCCAAAGCTCAGCCTGTGGAGCCAGGAACCCTCAGTAAGTTCAGGCAGTCTGGCCAGCATTACCCACCCTCCCAGAGCTATTTGGGAGGATGCTTTCTATAGTGCAAAAGCAACTGATTCTTGCTTTGAGTGGTTTTGCCCCAGAAGGACTAGAAAAAAATCCCAAGAAACTTGCCCATGAGGAAGAAAATGCTTCCAATGCTTTCCAGAGATGAGTTGACACAAGGCCACTGTGGCCCCAGGTCCAACACTGGAAGGACTCAACCCATGGAGTGCTGGGGAATGAAGAGGTCCCTGTATGCCCCAGGGCCAGAATGTGGCCATGTCTCACTGCCAGTGGTCAGTGTTATTCCTCCTTCATTTTCCAAAGGACTCAAAGACAACCTCCTGGCCTTGTCCTGTCAAAGAAGGTCTCTGTTCAGTGAGAAGTAGGCACAAAGAAGGATGTTTCTGGCAGGAAGGTGTTCAGGCAAATTTGATGGCTCTTCTGCTTGTCATACAACCTGCCAGGAATGACAAGGGTTCATATGAAACAACAGCCCATCACAGATGGTGCCTTTCATGTCTCTCAGAAAAGTAGGGGAATCCCAGGCTGGGGATAGAAGAGGAACACGGTGTAACTGGCCAGCAATAGTACAGCAATTCTATCGGTAAAACTAACCCAAGGAAAATAGGATCAGGGTCTTAAACATGTGCTGCTTCTCCTCAACACAGCAATACCTGATTCCAAACTTTTTCATCATTTGCTTGTTTTAAACGATTCCATATTTTAAGATGATCATCTCATTTCTTAGGAGGGTAGCCACTGCTGTTCCTGCATGGAGGAATGTCATTTTTACTGCGAAGATGGACAGTAGGAGACAAGAAAGACTGATGGTCACATGACACTGCTGCAGCTTTGCACCCTTCATGAAGCAAAGCATGAAAGTGGGCACTCACTTAGCTGTGAAGCATATAAAGTCCCCCAGCGATGTCTTGTCAAGAAAATGATCAGAATAAATGACTCAATCTGTTCAGATGTAACCAACTCTAGGAGACGTCTTCAAAATTGCACATATTTAAAAACTGACCTGGAAACATATTTGGCACAGTAAGGAGCCTAACAATTTCCAAATGTGCTTTCTCTGTCACTCCCAATAAAATTCAAGGTACTCTGTTTATCTTGACAAATATGTCCTGGGACATGGACACAATGATTATTTGTGTACCTGAAAAGTATTTCTAGAAGGTTTGGTGTGGAAAACTCAAACCTTGTAAGTAAAACAAAGTCTAAGTGATATTGGTGCCCCAGCATTTTCTTTTCCAAACTAAAATGTTAATATTTAACTACTTTAGTTAATATTCATCTGGGTTCATAAGCAGCTATTATTATTATTTCTTTGTGAAGAGTGAAGTCATATACTAACAACCATGAGACGTCATTTTAAAAATTTTATTTATTTTTTTTGAGACAGAGTTGTGCTATGTAGTTCAGGCTGGCCTTGAACTCAGTAGATAGCGCAGGCTGTCCTCAAATTCAAGGTGATACTCCTGCTTCAGCCTCCCAAATGCTGGGATTACAAGCATCTACCACCACATCCAGCTGAGATTTAATTCTTTTTATTTTTTCTTTTCAATACAATTGTTATCAAATCACAAAGACCACAGTGCTTTTTATGTTGATTTACCTTAAATGAACTGTGCACCAGTGTTTCATCCAAATCAATGACCACACATTTCTTTCCATAGTCAAGCACCGTCACCTCTGGAAGGAGGTATTTAGCTGGTGACTAAAGAGGGGAAAAAATATTATTACTTCTATGTAAGAGACAAACCAATTCCCTTATCATTGTATTATATTATGTTAATGAGGGTGCAAAAGCAAACATTTAAATAACTGATAAAGCGTATCATATAATTTTTGTTAAGAACAACAGTAATATCTAGCTGGCAAATGAAGTTTTACCAAACCATTAGAGGAGATTTACTGCTGTGAACATTTTGTACCAGACAAAACTGAATTTCAGTATTGACTCTGGTATTCTTGGTCATAAACCTGGATAATAACACCTATCATGAAAAGTTGTTATAATGGCAGTAAACACTCAGCATTGAGCCTGGTACATACAGAGTGTCAGTTTTTATTATTAAATAGGACTATACAAGAATAAGTGTTTAATAGCTACTCTGACTATGTAGGCTCATTTCCTGGGGTCATATTTTATCTAAAATTTACTGTGGCATGTAAATATATTTTAGAGCCATGTATTTATTTTCTTCATAATTGGCATTTTCAAACATTTGTAGAGAAACTATAGCCCCACCAACAAAATCCAACCCAAAAGTTACCTTCAAGCCAAGAAAACAGAATTAAAACTGGTTGAAGTACAGTGCTGGCCTTGTGCCTGCCCTATTGTGATCTAATACTAAATGAATGGACATTTTTACTCTCTGGATTCTGGTTCTCTGAAGGTTAAATTTTAATCCACATACTGTGTATTAACCAGAGAATCCAATTATGTTTTTGGAGTAATTGCCTCTGATTTTGTGATAGAAAAGCCATAAAGATTTAATAAAATGCTATGCTTTTTCAGCCAGCCCCATTCAGTTTTAGAGTATTTATTTCTATGGGCTTTGCCTCGTTCCAGAAATGATTTGAAGTATTTAAGTTTATTCTGTGACATATTGAGTGTTAACAGTTAATTTTCTATCCAGGAAGGTCAAACTCTGTTTAATATTTGACACAAAACAAAACACAGAAAATGTCTCTGGCCACTAAAGAATAGACAATTTAGTTTATCAAGTGAAACAAGACAAACATTAAATCAAAAAGTATTCTTCAAGTGTCAGGTTCCTCTTTTTATTTATTTTTTTCTTTAAACTGAATACTAGTCAATGATCAAAGGTTAATTTTGGACTTTAGCTTGTTCAATAGTGAATTTAAACAGGCAGTAGACAGGTTAGGCAAATTTGCAAGAGCAATGGGCAGAGAGGGGCTGTCCAGGAAGAGGCTACATGTGAGGCACAACACTCAAACTCTAGAGGGTCTTTCGCTAGAAAGAGTGTGTGCTTCATTCTTTTCTAACATTATCCAGAAGAGAAAACCCTAAAGGCCTCCAACTCCCTAATGCTAACTAAAGCCAAGCAGTCCTCCCTGACCTTGTAGGCACTGGCAAGGGAGGTGGCATGTGCCTTGGAGACTAGAACACAATATGGAGACCCAGAAAAGAGTCTCTCCTTCATTAATAATTAGTGAATCATTAATAACTAGCAAAGAAGTTTTATATCAAAAGTATTTAAAAAGGCAGGGGTAATCAGCTCTATAAATGAATATAACAGAGACTGGGGCTATTTCTGTTCTTCAGGCCAAAGCAGAAGGCATATATGTGACCAGAATAAATTTTTAAAGTTTTATTAAACAATTATGTAAGAAAAACAGTTTTTCATGGTGAATAATATAGACAGCCAAGAGAAAAACACAATTATTTCCTTCTCTATGTCCTTTCTTTTTAGTCTAGTTATACCTATCCAATTCTCTCCCTTTGTTTATGTACTACTGAAACATTTTAATTTAGGAATTTAATTGCCAGCCTAGAAATTTTATCCCCACAGCATAACTGAAAACATCAAAAACCTGCCAAAAGTGGCTCAATTATTTTTCAAGCCCTAGAATAAAAATTACTTTCTTAGCATATTTAAACCACACTTTACATTCTTTTATTTAAAAGGAAAAAAATATTTTTATGTACTATTGAAGAGAAGGCAGACTGGGAAGGGTAAGAATTCTACTAGGCAATTTACTGATTTTGTATTTGTGCTACAGAGAACAGGACCAAGCTGGAGGGCAATGGGCAAGGAATAGTCTATTAATTCTCTATCCATTTCTCAAATGCACACACCTTCTCTGACAGCCTGGCTTTAGATTAATGCAAATTAGTCTAAGTGGCAAAAATTCTGTTAGACAGCCATGTCTTGGGAAACATAAGGATGATATAAAATTGCAAATAGTGCCTTATTATTTTAGTTGATCTAATCTGGTGAAGCTTGAATCATTAATTCAAAGATGTACTCAACCAAATTTTCTCTGAGTCTACCATTAAAGCTCAAGTACAAGAGAAACATTATTATGATCTAGACGGGTCTTTTAAAAATGTAAAGTCACTTGCTCCAATGCACACAGGGAACATTATAGGAAGTATGTGAGCAGAAATCTATGGCAGGTGAGGGGAGAAAGGACCATGGCTTGCTGGACAGCCACCTCACGCCTTCCATCAACCAAATTCCCAGATCAAAGATTTATACATAATGATGAAAAACAAAATCAAAATATCAGAAGAAAATATGGAATGTAGAGTGGGGAGATCTTTCTAAACATAGAATCTAAGAGCCATGAAGCATGAAATTAATATATTTGCTTACATAAAATTAAAATTTCTTTTTGCGGCCAAAGTGATTATAACCAAGGTGAAAAGATGTTATCATAAATTGGGGTGAAAGCACTAATTTAAACATTTAAAAAGATGAATCCCAGCACCTGGGAGGTTGAAGCAGGAGGAGGATTGCTGTGAGTTCAAGACCAGCCTGGGCTACATAGTAAGTTCAAGGCCAGCCTGAATTACAGAGCAGAGCAAGACTCTCAAAAAAAAAAAAAAAAAAAAGATGAACACAGTATAAAATTTCAGTGAAGAGGGCAGAAAAAAAGGTGTGGTCAATAAATTTGTTAATAGCTATTGATATTCATGAAGAAATGCAATTCAAATACCACTGCCATTGTCTTTTCTCAGAGTTAATTCACAGCCATCCAGAAAGATAAGTGCCTAATGAAAGTGTTTGCCATCCAGTATAAACCCACTGAGGAAATGGACCCTTTTTCTACACATTGAGACCCATTCTTTACTTTTGGATGGCATAGGTTAAATAAAATATTTGACAAATATTTCCAGTGAGAGAATGGGGCAATCTTGTAGGCTTTGCATGGGAATGTATTTTTAGCATAGGCTTTTGGAGGAAAATTTGGCTTTGCTGTACCAACAATGTAGAATAGATCCCTTGACCTAGAGTTTCTACAATTAGATCTGCACTTCTTTTTTTTTTTTTTTTTTTGCGGTACTCAGGATTGAACTCAGGACCTTGCGCTTGCAAGGCAGGCGGTGGCACCACTGAGCTAAATCCTTAGCCCTACAATTAGGATCTGATCATACAAAGCTATCACACAACTCCATATACACATAACAATATTTGTAAGAGCAGTATTTTGTAACAACACAGAAGTATAAATGAAGTAAATGCTGTCAATGGCATGTAAAACAACGAAGTAGATACATATGTAGTAATATTTGGAAAGACATTGAAGCTATCTTGTTAAAACCAACAAGCAATTTGAAGAATGGAAGTACAACACATTCTCATGTGTGTAAATATGCTTGTGTCTGAAATTTTTCTGGAAAGACATAATACATTAAGAGTAGTTATTCTAGTAATGAGAATAAGTTGGAGGATTTTTTTCTTCATACTTTAATATTTTAGCATTTAAGAATTAACCATAAGCTTGAATTATTTAATAAAGAGTTTAAAGATTAAACCTATACATATACAGAATAGCATGAGGGGGAGGTGAAATGAGAAGCAGAGAGGGAGGACTTTGGTTGGAGCTGATCTGGGTATCCAGAGTTCAGAGGCATCCTTCATCTTCAGGGCCTGGACAAGACATTCAAGGTGTGAATAAGGCTGGAGGACCTGGTTTGGAGGTTCAGCACCAGCAAAGATTCTGGTCTTATAATAAATATAGAACCCCAAGCTATCAAGTGCTCCCAGCACTGACCAGATCCTCCTCTGGTCCAAGGTCAGGACCACTCTGCTTATGTGACATGCAGCCTTGGCAGGTAGGTACAAATCTTTCAGGGATCTCAAGACTTGAATTCCAGGACTGAGCTGGCCCAAATGGACTCGAGTTCAGCTCTGCATGCAAAGCAGGCAGTGCAGATTATAGTATGCCCATCAGCAGGACTGCTTTTCTGCAGGTTATCATTAAGAAATGAAAGTTACTTTGGTAAGGTTCTGTGTTTTTGTAGACAGTTCAAAGATTCATATGGCCTAATCCAGTGTCTCACGTGTAGGAGGCAGCAGTTCATTAATCTAACATAAATATTATGCAATGAACCTTCTCCTTATCTACGTTATTCTGGAATTCTATTTATAGCTGGGTCTCAATCTGTAGAAAAAGGGTCCATTTCCTCAGTGGGTTTATACTGGATGGCAAACACTTTCATTAGGCACTTATCTTTCTGGATGACTGTGAATTAACTCTGAGAAAAGACAATGGCAGTGGTATGGAAGAAGAAGGGTAAGAGTAGGGGAGATATTACCTATAACCTGTTTAATGCACAGTAGCTTGGTAGAAAAAATACAGAGCCTGCCAAAAACAAATGTATACACACTTCAAGAAAAGAAAAATCGTTTTTTCAACAGTTGGTATTACCCTTATATGTGGGGACCCTAGAGGATGCCGTGTATTGTAGAAAACCCACTACATTGTTGCCCTTAGAGAAGAAATTGAAAATGCATGTGCAGCAATCTGAATGACCAAGCTTACTCAAGCAGCAGTTGGGTGTAGTAATAAATGTCTGGCAGCTAATGGCCACCACATTGAGCATCTCTTATAATTGCAGAGGCCAATTAATCTCATGATGTTTCAATAAATTTCGTATTAACATATTTATACAAGTTTTCCTTTTTCTGAGCTGTGTATACATTCTTTTTTGGGGGGCAAATTCTGTACATGAAACTGTTTTGATAGGACACACTTGAGTAAATACCAAATAGTTTCTCTTGTGCGAAAAACTAAAAGTGTAAATAAGCCTCATATGGTATAATTGATAGTGTGAAATAAGAAGAAAATGGCTAAAGGGGAAGTGGGAAGGGGAGGGGAAAGGAAATAAGGGAAAAGAAAAAATGTGAAAAAAGTAAAAAATGGAAACAAAGTCTTTGTAAATAGGAAAAGGTGAAGGGCACGAAGGGAGGGCAGGGGTATGGGGAAAAAATATGAGCCAAGACATATCATGTAAAGGTACAAGATCCCAATGATAAATGTAACTGATTGTTTGCTTTCAATATATCAATAAACTTAATGGGGGAAAAAAAAGAAACTGCTTTGTAGCGAAGTGAATGAAAGTCCTCTAGTGTGAGCCCCAATGGATGCCTCCCTGAAACCCTGGATAAGACACTTTGCACCACTTGATCCTTCTTTTTGATCAAAACCAGTTCTCCCAACACAGCTCAGTCCCAGACATGCTGACAGGATCACTACACAAGCTCAATAACCTACAAGTCAGTAAGAGTTAGTTTTGAGAAAAATAAAATTCTCAAAACTTTTTTGAGTTAGTCTCAAAAAAAGGAGGAATCTCATATAAAGGTACTACCGAACTCTATTCCTTTCAATGTAAGATTGCTGTGTCTCTTGGATGTTCAAGAGTCCTAAGAAAGAAAAATGATCAAATTTGAATTAGGCAATCCAAATCAGATAACTTTATAGACTAAAATGTCAATTTATGGACCTATTTGGAAACCTAACTCCTTTCCAAGGACATAGGACTGTCTGAAAGGTCTTGTTTGATGGACATTTCCACTGTTAGTTCCTTTGGGACTCAGTCTCCAGCTGTTGCTGGCTGCATAGCCTCAAGCTCAATAGCTCTGCTGGCTGAGCAGAGGGAAGAAAAAGTGTTATGGTTTGTATCTAAATATCCTCAAGAGCCTCATGTACTTGGGGGCAGGGGTTTTGGAAGGTGACTGGATTATAGGGGCATGGCCTAGAAGGGTTTACTTCCTTCCCTGGCTCCTCCCTTCACTCCCTCTGCTTCCTCTCCACTATGCCCCTCTGCTAGTTCTGCTCCAAAGCCAATGGACTAGGGCTTGATATGTGAGCCAAAATAAACTTTATTGCAATTGTCAGGTATTTTATTCCAGCTATGAGGAAAGTAAAAAGAAACAATGGTGACAGTGGACAGCGGATCACTAAGAACATTGGTTCAGCTTCTCTCTGAAATTACAAAGCTGAAAACAGAAGTGGGGTGGTCTAGGGAGTGCTTAGTTGAGACAGCTGCAGAAAGTTGGCTTATGGAGTGATGATGGTTCTACAAAATCAGGGAGTCTACGTAAGAGTAATTTCTCTGATGTGAGAGCTACAACCAAGCTACCGATACCATTAAACAGGTGGTGTATGGTTGGCTGGGACCTGAGTTTAATCCACGGTGACTGACACTACTGCTATGAACCATGATCTGGGAAATCTACGTAGTTCTCCCAATGTACAGAGTTGGGGCTATGATAAGGTGGGACAGGGAGGCTCCAGGTTACCTCAGCTTATTAGGACCTGGATGCTTCAGCCAGACAGAAAGGAAGGTAAGAATGGCTAGTAGATGCACTGCCTGCTGTTCCTAAGAAAGGAAACTGTCTCTGTACACAACTTCCTGCTCACAGTTTAAAGTGTAGCTTCACTTTTCTTCTTAACAGAACAGAGCTGCTAATACCACATGATAAAATTCAACATAAGCAAGAACAGTTTTTTAAAAAATCTTTTTTATATTACTAGGCCCAAAGCCACAAGATTCTATGAGTATTTCAATAAAAATGGGATATATACATACACTTGGTATGGGAATAACCTGCCTCTGGTCAGCCTGAGGAGAAAGAAAAAAAATCATTGTCAGGTTTGAGAAGAAAGAGATAATATTCTCAAAAGAGACTTCCAAGCACTCTAGCACAGCAACCATGTGATTTCCCATCCTTCCCACTTTGGAGGTGTTTAACGAGGAGGAGGAATCCAAGGTCCTCCACAGGTAGGACCCTTGGGCTTCTGCTGACTCCCATTTTCCCCTCTCCCCCAGCACAGTCTAGGCTTCTGAGGCTCAGGCTTTCTTGTTTACTAAAACAGTACCTTCTCACTCCTAGGAATGTAATCCTTCATTTACACACTGAAAATGAAACAGCATACTTTATTTACTACAATCCTTGATTCCCTCTAATAACTAGTTTGTTTCTCATTTTAAGCAAGTTTTTCCCTGAGAAGTCTGTCAGGGGAGTCAAGTTCACCTGATTACAAGGAATCCCCGGTCCTCTTCTAGGGGAGAACACTGAAGAGGGGAAATGGCAAGGTACAAGAAGTTCCCTCCCTCAGCACAGACATGGCAATGGCTGTCTCCTTTAAGGAAAACAGAACCTATATTCAGGGGAAATATTAAGAAAATTCAGGCTGCTAGGGAGCTCAGCTCCTAATTCCAGCCGATTCCTCATTTCCAAATGCCAGTCAAACTTGGCTGACAGAAACTTAATTTTTGCACCAATAAATGCTAATAAAAGAACAAATTTATTTCTACTGGGCATTTTCACTTTGTGTATTTCATCTTTTTCAGATGGCCTGAAAGGAAGATAAACTGCTTCAAACTCTGATGCTGAAGGATTAGTGAAAAAATGTGTCCACTGTTACTAGGGAGGGAGACCAGTGTGAAATCTCATGTAAAGGCCAAACTTGGTGGTTTGGTGATGGTAGCTGGTTGATTCTTGTCTGAGCTCTACTCTGACTCTAAGATCCATTTAGTATCTTTTTGTTTATCTTTGGGCTCTAGCCATTGCCTCTTCAATGTAACAGCAACTACTATTTCCTTTTGAGATGATCTTTAGAGCTCTTTTCTTTGTCAGGAGACTTGGGGCTTACCTTAAGGACTCTTAAGCTCCCTTCTGACATTAGTCAGGGCAAAGTTATGTTCTTCTCTAACATGAAGGCATAATATAATCAAGTCCAAGTTTCTAAGAACTTGTGCAGAATTTCAGAGGCTCCTAAATAATAATATTCCCACCATTTGGATCCAGAAGCAGGTCACTACCCTTGGTGGATAAGATTTTAGCCAGAAGCTCCTAAGCCTGCTGGACTACTTTAGAGTAGGGTTTGTCAAACAGCACTAGAGACATTTTAGATCAAATGACCATGTTTGGGACTGTCCCATATACTGGGAAAGGTTCAATAGCATCCTGGAACTCTACCTGCAGTAGGACACCCCTGCTAGCAATGATAAGGCACCGACAAATACAAATCTGAAGGACAAATTCATTCCCAGTTGAGAAGCACTGTTTTAGTGTGAGACTGTAGACAGTCCTCATACACAAGTGTAGTTTCAGAACCATACTTCGGATGGAAAGATGAACACATTAGTAATGATGGAGACCACAAAAGCTCATCTTCAGGGCACAACAAAACACTGACAGTGAGCAAGCATAGATGCTCTTCTACATAGATATTTGTGCTTGGAGATCACCAATGAGGTTTACATGTGCATGTGTGTGCACACATGTGTGTGCAAGGGGTACGCACGTAATTTTGTGTTCTTTCACATTGTTCTCAATTTCCATCTATCTCCTCCATAGTCTCTGCCATCTGGGTCTTCACTCCTTTTAGCCACTGCATGCTACTGGCCTGCATATCCAGGTTGTTTTGTTTTCTTGTTTTTGGTTTTTTGAGACAGGGTCTCACTATTTAGTTGAGACTGACCTGGAACTCATTATGTAGCCCAGGCTGGTCTTGAACTCACAGTGATCCTCCTGCCTCAGCCTCCCGAGTTCTGGGATTACAGGCGTGTGCCACCACGCCCAGCTCCAGGTTATAGATATGATGGTAATAATGACTGCTACCCCAGCCACTGCTACAGAAGCAGCATGAAACAGAAAAGCTTCAAGTCTTCATTTTTCAAGGGCCAAATAAATACGCCAGGTAGATGGGGCCTAGAGGTCACCTGTCTCATTCTATCCATGGTCCTCCCTATTCCTCTAGCATGCTGAGTTTAGAGAATGAAGAATGCCTGGAACCTAGCAATACAGTTGGGCTTAGGACCTGTTTGTACATGTATTGGGCCTGGGTTTTGTGTTCTATGGGTATTGGCCAAAATGAGCATAGGGGCAGAGGATCCTTCTCTGGGAATTAGCTGTTCTTCTTTGATGGGGGCTATTCCTTTGGGGTTCTGGTCTCACACACTGAACAGTCAAGTGTCATTCAAATAATGCATCCCTGCCACTTCATAAGTTAACTCACAGTTGACTTAATTCCTGAAAAAGCTTGAGTGACAAATTCATGAAAGAAGTCTATGAATGAACACTAAGTCGAAGTGAGCTCAGCTCTGCCAAAGCAAGTGCCTTTAAAGGCACTTATCCCCTGAAAGAGGTGGGTGTGTACTTAAGGAAACCTTCCAAGGGCATGATGCCATTTCTTCATGTCAATTCATCTAGGCAGATATTAAATAATGTTTACCATGATGGCAGTGGTTCTTTTCTTTTTTTTTTCTCCTCTACAGGTGTATGGTTATTTATTGATAGCAATTCCCTATGGCAACAATTTTTAAGTTCAGGGAGGAAGGACGTGAGGAAAGCACATTGTGAGAGAGATCAGGATCTCGGGTTTGAGGTACAGATCACAGTGGAATATCATCCTACATACTTCACTGATGTATCAAGGTAGAGTATGGTTGAATATCTGCCAAGGCCAATTTATCTTTCATTATTTTCTTTCCAAAACTTTCTCAGTTTTTCTTTGACATTTTTTCTTCCATATAAACTGCACTTCCCTATTCAGAAGAACAGCACATTTTTTCTTAAACCAGAGCTAGTCTATCAAAATGTTTCAATGATTCTAATCAACTTCTATAGTCTTCTGGGGTTGTCTATGTAACAAAGCAAGTCATCTGCAAATACACTAATTTTGCATCTTTTCTATATTTATACCAGTTGTTTCATTTTTTAGTTTTATCCTACTAGAACCTACCAATGATTTTCCTACATTTGCTGTTAATTTTTAGAAGACAGATTTTATCACATTTAAAGAGTTTTCTTCTTGTATCTGCTACACTGTTAATTTTATAAAGGCCTATGGGCTTACACCCCTCATATATTACACCTTTTATTGTAAAATGTTCTGCTTTGTCCTGTGTAATGCTTTTGACCTTGACTTCTGCCTGGTTTGCTAGCAACACTTCCTTCATACTAAAATTACTGCTTCTGTTTGATCTGTCTTAAACATTTTGCTCATTTTTTAATTTTCTACTTTCCTTATTCACAGTATTAAAAGTTGTGTCAAAAACTAGTTGTGTCACTTACTGTAATAGATATGAGCACTGTTTACTAAATGACTCCAGTTTTCCTTCTGTGCTCATGGTAGGATTATACTCCTATTATGCCTTTGAAGTTAGGTGTGATTTGTTCTGGCCAATAAAATAAGTTGAAACATTATGCTATTTCTGAGTGAATACTTAAAGAACTAGTATGATTTATCACATTCCCCTTTTCCTGCTGTGACAATATTGGAAGCAAAAAGGTGGGGCCTTCTGCAGTCTAGGTCCATGAATAAGTGTTGCTGTCTAATAGAGAAGCTCCTTGTAACATGTACCTATTGAGCACATAAGGGTAGCTGGCCCAAATTAAGATATACTCTAAGCGTAAAACCCACACCTGATTTCAACATATTAGTAAGATAAAAAGAACATACATTATGCCACTAATGATTTTTCTAGTAATTACATGTTGAAATAATATTTTAGATATATTGGGTTAAATTACTAAAATTAATTCACTCATATTTTAAAATATTTTAAAAATGTGGACAGCAGAAAACTTTAAGTGACATATGCAACTCACATATTTCTAGGGACAGTGCCACCGAAGGCTCAGTCAACCCATGATAAGTATAGTAAGAGGGAAAAACAAACTTGCATTATTTTTTTTTTTGAGGTTGTTACTGAAACATAACTAAGCCTCTACTGACTAGCACATCTACTTATTAATCATTCCTCTTTTCTTCTCTGTAAAAGATTTCTGATTTTGTTGAGAGCAGGAATATGCTTAACTAAATTCTTCGCTTTCAGCACCACTCACCCCCACTCCCATGCCAAACCAGGAGCCAATGTGACAAAGTTCTGACAATAAGATATAAGCACAAGTCTTGCGGGGTTTCTGTAAAAGCACTGACTTTCTACTAAAGGAACAAACATGGCTGTTGCAACCTTCTCCCTTCTTGTGAACGTAGGTCTAACGTCTGAAGCTGCATGAGAGATTACACATAAGACATGAAGAGGAATGCAAACAGACCAAGGATCAGGTGAGGTGGGAAGATCCAAACATCAAAGAACAGAAGAAGTATGGGTTTCTGATGGGAAGGAACATCAGGAATCTAAACCAACCCTAGTATCTGCCTCACTCAGGAAGCTTGTTGTTGTTGTTGTTTTGTTTGTGATACCAGGAATCAAACCTAGGACCAACTCACATATGGCTGGGCAAGTTCTTTACCATAACTCTAGTCCTTTCATTATATTGTTTATTTTGAGACAGTATCTCAAAAAGTTGCCCAGTTTTGCCTAAGGTTTCCAATTCTGTCTGTTTTCCAAGTAGCTGGGATTACCAATGTGCTCCACCACACCTGGCTATGATTCTCACTTTTTAAGTAAGGAAAACAATCCATTGTTTAAGCCACTGTCAATTTCCTTTGACTAGTAAGTAATCATTCCTACCTGTTGACTGGTATATTTTTGGAAATAGCATATAGCTGACTTGTGAAATCAATCTGATAGTCTTGGTCTTTTGTTAGCAGAATATGTTTCATTAAATGGTTTTATGCCTATTTTATTCGAGGGGGTAGGGTAGGTTGAACGCAGGGCTTTTAGACTGAGCTACATTCCCAAACCTTTTTTATTCTGAAATAGGATATTGTTAAAGTTGCTAAATTGCCTGTGCTAGGCTGGAACTTGTGATCCTTCTGCCTCAGCCTCCCAGAGTGCTGGGATCACAGGCATGTGCCAACATGCCCAGCTAGTTTTATGTCTATATTGTATGCTGTATTTAACATTGATCTGTTATTTGTTCTTTTTCCCTTTCCTTAATTTTAATGGTTTGTTCACCTTTTTCTTTCTTCTTTCTCCTATGAATTTTGAGTATCTATTTTTCAGCTGTGCTACTTGTTACAGCTTTCTATTCCTAAATCACTTTTATGGCTATACTTCCTATGGTTTTATCATGACATCAATCTCACCAAAATTTTAATTTTTGGCCCCTCTGAATGATTACATGTCTGAAAATACACTTCTTTTGCCTAAATAGGTAAAGGCTGTCTTAATCACAACATTTTTGCTTATTTTTTCTTTTTTCAGGAGCCTGTAAACATTTTTCACAGTATTCTAGCTCTTTAGGGTTGCTGATAAGAAGTCAGATACTAATATAATTGTTTTCTCTGAAAATAATTTATTCTGGTAGCTTGTAAGGTTTTCTTATTCTCACATTTCAGGATTTCAACAGTGTTTATCTAGGCATGTGCTGTATACCCGCTTCAATCCTGCTACAGACTTCATGAGTTCTTTCAATGTGCAGATTCTAGCTTTTTTCACTCAAAATTTTTTTCTTCTATTATTTTTTCTCCTTCAGCAACTTCTACTATTTGTATACTTGGTGCCTTAGATGCCTTTTTCTCCCTGCCTCACAATTTCTATCTTTGTGTTTCTGGTCTAAATGCTAAGATATTTCTTCCACTTGCTTTTCCAATATTAATT
>NW_022900940.1:17277132-17284722 GCF_012274545.1 Fukomys damarensis
TTTTTTTTTTTTTTTTTTTTTTTTTTTCCCCCTGTATTAGGGATTGAACTTAGGTCCCTGCACTTGTGAGGTAGGTGGTGGGACCACTGAGCTAAATCCCTGGTCCTGGGTGTGCCTATTTTTATCTTTTTTTCAAATTTATTCACTGAATTTTTATATTTAGAAACTGAGTTTTTAAAGTTATACAAGTTACTTTTGTACTCATTGCTGATGTCCTAAGTTATCTGTTAAGCTCCCCTCTCTATCTTCCATTTATTTTTTTTCCTAGGAGGAGTCTCAGATTTCCGTTTTTCAAGTTGGACTTTCTTACAATTGTGCAACACGATAATTTATGTTGGATGGTATCCTATGGTTAAATTATTGCACATTCATAATTATAAAATTTCACTATAAAATTAATTTGCACATCCAACAGGCACAGTTTAAAGATTTTAAGATCACACTGCCAAATATTCCTCTGGAAAGGTATAATCAATTTATATTTTTACCAATAACCAATTTATATCATCTATTTCCTACCCACTACCCCATGTCAGATGCAAATATTATCTTTAAGGACATCTTTGATCTGATAGAAGGAAAAGGGTACTCACTGTTTAAATTTATATTTCACTGATTACTAACCATGCTGGCATTTTTCATGTTTTCAATTTTCCCATGTTTTGATATTTTTCATGTTTGACCAAATGTATTTATTTATTTTGTGAATTATATATTTATGACCTTTGCTCTTGTTATTTATGATATAAAGTTATTTTATTTTTCCTTTATCAGTACATGTTTGCTGTACATAACGATCACATTCATATTAGGGAGTATGTGCACGTACTTTAACTTAATTCTTCTTATTCTCCTTCATCTTCTTTCGCTGTACCTCCCTCTGTCTGTAGGTCCCATTCCCATTTGCAAAAGATCTATCTCCCTATTTATAATTTCATATCCTCAATCTTGACTATCTTCTTACCCCTTTCAATAATTTTTACCTGAAGTTTTATTCTGATGGATTAATATGATAACCTTGTTCAGTCTTACACTTGATTGTTCGTCTCTTTATGCTTATCTTTTTAAGTTCGGAGTCACTCTGGTTCAGCTATATCAATAAGACAGCATGTGGGTGGATTCTGGTTTTTTACCTACTGTGACAATGTCACATTTTTATTTGTTACATATAAAAGAATGGACGTTGCTTGTTATTAAATAAGGTCAAACTGAATTATATTTATTTTTAGCTCTTTACATGTCTCTATTTCTGTGTCTACTACTGATTCTTTAATATCTCTATTTTATACATTCAATTTCACAGGAATGGAAGTTACAAAAATGTGAAGTGATTCATAATTTCCATCAAACACATTCTTTAGTTGCTAAATGCTAACATACTTGTTATTAAAACACATTAGTTTTTATGTTTTCAAATCTGTAAATTGCTGCATACATACTGTCACATACTCTTACGAGGGATATATGCCAAGGATAGGGCAGATGTGCCACTACTGCAGTTTTTTACTGAGCACACAGTTCCTCATCAGCACTGACCTTCTGAAGCCCACCATTCTCCTCTACCAGTGGCGGAAGCACACTGGGGCTGCTGGATGGAGGGGCCTCCACATTATAATCCCGAAAACAGCAGAAGAAGGAACTAAGGATGCTGCGGCTTCTCTGCTTCTTTAAGCTGACATTGCACTGGGAAGCTGGAAAGAGAAACAGCACATTGTGGCCAAATGCAGCATGTACTGATGCAATGTCGAAACTAGACTGTACAGTTGTCCCTCAGGACCCTGATTCCACAGAGTCCGCTTAGGACAAAAATATGAAGGATCCCTGGAGCTCAATTCAAGTGGCTGGGCAAAATCTCCCCAGCCCAGTGAGGGCTGCTTGTCTAGTAGCTGAACAACCTTTAAGGTATTTACCATCTGCACTCCTGAACCCAGCAGATGAAGTATTCCCACCATGTACTAAGCTTCTAAACAAATGACTTTCTAGGCACAAATCAGAACTGACACTGCCTAAGAAGCCTCTCCTTTAGGGGTACCAAGAAACGGTCAGCTTGAAGTTAGGTTCTGGGACTATGGTAATGATTATCTTCATGGATTAAGGAATAAACTAAGTACAGGCACAAAGAATCTTCTTAAACTCATTTGTCAGAAGTTATTGGGCTAACCTTGGTTAGCCCCGGGCTAACCAAGCTCAGGGCTGAAAGCTTCCCTTACTCTTAAAGCGGAGATAGTAGGGGTTATGGCATGAGGCACAAGTGCTTTAGCATAGCAGGGCAAGGCTCATTTTCACGAGATCCAGGGCAATACTATGCCCTGGCCTGTGGTGAACTAAGGCACCAGACTGAGTGATGGATTCTTTCTGTTTATTCAGTGCTTAAGACAAGCTGCCACAAGTCAGAAATAAACAGCAAAAATTGGCATAGAGAGAAAACCCCTCTGGGCAAGAGACCCACAGCTTGGAGGGGCAGAAGCATTCTGCCTGGGAATGCAGCTGGGGCTGTCTCGCAACATACCATGGCTGGGCGGGTCAGCGGTGCTCTGAACAGAGTCCACTGGCAAGGGACCATTCTGAGGGTTAATGGGAAAACTTATAATGTAGGAACTGATCTACATCTACATGATAACTGCTGGAGCTTATCTCTCCCAAAAAGCAATTCTGACATGATTTCTCTTCTTGTACACTTGTGAATGATTTGTGTGATATATTTCTTTCAACAGATCACAAAACCTTTGCTAAAAGTTTTGGGATTCTTTTTTGTAAGTAGCAAAACCAAATGTATTCAAATGAGAAGTCTGAAAACTTTTTTTTTTCCTAGCAACTCTGCAGACATGGATGGTCTCTAGCCTGGGTTTGAGAAAGGAGCCCAGTAAGTATGAAATTAAGATCTTCACTCTCTAAAGAATGGTTTTGAACCATAAATCTCTGGCCAAGTGGGCTATTTTTATCTTCCTCATGAATCTTTAAATATTTAACACAGTACTAAATAGCCTAATTTTAGGACCATGAGACCTGAGGGCCTGCAACAGCAATGCCGGAAAGAGACAACAACCACTGGTGACTCAGAGGCAAGGCTCTAGGTACTTTGCTTAATAAGCTTCATCTCATGTAACCCTCATGGCTATCCAAGAGGATACATGTTATTGCTTCTATATTACTGCTAAGATACAAACAGTGATTCCAAGTGCCAGGATTCAAAATCAAGTGGACCTGTTCCCATAATGTGTGATTTCCTCATGAGCCATGCTGATGACAATCTTGAAACAATTTAGGTCTGATTAAGAAGGAGCAAGCATGACAAATGTAGGGCCAGGGATTTAAATCAGTGATTCTGTCGCCTGTCTCACAAGCACAAGATCCCAATTTCCATTCCTAGTATCAAAATGAAACAAAACAAAAAAGGAGCAAGCATGCCAAATGGAGAGAAAAGCACTTCAATAAACTTGTATTTAATATAAATGATTGGTTACACAGTATCATTGTTACTTTGGGAATTTTAATTTTTATATCACATTCAAACAATTCAGCCAACAACAGAAAAAAAGTCTGAATTTCTCGCGGCTGAGAGCACATTTCTCTGCAAGTAAACAAACTATTGTATGTTCATGTCTTAGATGCAATGCACAATCTGAAAAAAACAATTTTCTAAGATCCTATTTTCATCTTGGATCACATAATCTTACCTATAGTTAACAAACTGGATTACTAAAAAAAAAAACACCCTACACTGGGGACAAGTAAGCTACTTATAATTCCTACCATATGGTTACTTACTATATAGAAGGTGCAAAGAGAACTTGGGGAGTCAGTACATTAGACTGAGTCACATGAAGGCCATCATGCTTGAACAGAGAAATGGCTGCCAACTACACTTTCCCTTCTTTAAGAGATGAAGATGCTGCAGTGGTCTCTCTTGCAGACTTATAGAGGTGCAAGGTCTCTCTCTGTTAAATGTTTTAGTTCTAGGGCCTGGAGGAATCTCTGGAAAGGCCCTAATTTTTAAATCACTCTTAGACAGGTCTGCCACTCTCAGTACATATAGGGGGAGGAAGGAGATTTACTTAGGACCTGGATGAGCCTCACACTACCCTCAGCGTTGTTATTTGCTCCTAAACAGGGCTCAAAATGAGGACTGCCTGGGTCCAGGACCCTATTACCTTCCACCCTGCTGCTACCTCTCCACTAACTATAACACAGAAGGGTCTTGATTTGCTCATTAAACTACTGAAAGAATTTTGCTTGAAAAAACTAAAATCCATAATTTAATGGAAAATATTTATAATATTAGCTCACTAAACTAGCTATGGAATTGTACATGGATCTGATTATGCAAAACAAAAAAGATCATCATCAGGAAAAAATTGGCAATAAATATGTCAAAATGTTAACAGCAATTGTCAGATTATGGGAGTTTTACATTTATACTTTCTATATTTTCCAAATGTTTTATGGAAATTATGGCAGTTATGTAATTAGTAATTTAACAATAGGGGAATAGTAAATCATCTTGTTAACTTTTCTTTCAGCAACTTTGTGAAACAATTTGTGACCTTCACCTTCAAACTTATTCTATGCCTTTTCACTTCAAGCCTATGAGGCAAACAAACCAGTCAATGCAAGTAATGTTTTAATCTTTGCAAGAAGTCCAGGTGGCTCATACCCATTCTGGTACAGAAAGAACAGACCCATCAACCTCAAAATCATTCCAGGGAGGGGTTGACTGTTTGAACTCAGGATTCAGAGCAGTCATGGGACAGCTTCAGGTCAAGGCTCCCAGTGTTACATTCCCACAGTGATTAGGTGAGGGACAGCCACAGGAGACAGCTGTGGTCAGGGAGCTCTGGTCAGCTGGAAACAGACCCTCTGAGGGGTTTAAGTTAAAGGATACAGGTCCGATACCCACAGCCAGAAGCCAAGTTTAGCCTGAATTGTTCTGGATTTGAAAGTTGCAGCCTTGATGCCAGTGCCCTAATCCTATTGCCTGCTGGTGCCTGCATCCAGCATGGATCTGGGGTCTGACTGCATTCTTCATCTACCAGTGTGAGCAGGGACAGGTCTTGACTTAGACACTGCTCCAAAATTGTAGATCCTGAAAGAAAAATCACTTGTTTGAAATAACAGTGTAATTTCTTTTGTTTCTGTTTTTCGTGACTGTGTGCACTGTTTTAAGGGGTTTTTGTTTTGATTTGTTTTGCATTTTTTCTTTTTTTTTTCTCCTTTCTTCTTCACTTGTTTATTGGGGTTTGGGGAATTTTCCTCTGTCTTTCTGCCTTATGTTTTTAATCTCTTTTTCTTATTTTTTCTCTTTACTTTTTCCTCTTCTCTTTTTCTCCCTTACTTTTATCCTTACATAATTTCTTTTCTTTTCCTCCCTCTTTTCTTTGATCTATATATATATCAGCTTTGCCTCTTACCTTTACCTAATTCTAATCCTTTTACTCCCCAATTAGATTCTTTGTTCCATTTCTCTGTCTTCCTTCTTCTATCATATACAGTGATATCTTGGTTCATGAATGCTTTGGATTGTGAACAGTTTGGTTCACAAACAAAAGTGTTTGGCAAAACTTTGTTTTGTTTGTAAAGTCTGCATGGGCTGACAAACACAACCATGGCCATCTTTCCCACACAAAGATGAACATGGTTGTCTTTTCTAGAATCGTGAAGCAAATTAAGTTTGTGAATCAAGGTACCACTGTAGTTCCAAATTCTTCTTCTTGTATTCTAGCATTACCATACTCTGAATCTTTTGATAACTCACTCTGTAAAATTATTTTTAATTCGTTCCCACCATTAGTGGAAATATATGTCACATTTAGTACATGTTAGCTTTAAGTCAACACCTGGGTTGTCTTAATGTTTACACCACGATTTTGAGTTTTTTTCACTAGGGTTAAGGATGGTATGTAATTGGTTCTTATGGTATGTTAATATTCAATTTATCCTGATATACTACTGATACTATACTACTGATAACCAGGGGTGGTGGCACATGCTTGTAATCCCAGCACTTGGGGAGCTGAGGCAGGAGGAGCGCTGTGAGGGCAAGACCAGTCTGGGCTACACAGAAAGTTCAAGGTTAGCCTGAATTACATAGTGAAACCTGTTTAAAAAAAAAAACGAAAAACAAAACTATGCTACTACAGCTGATTTGCTTGATATTACCAGGGTAGCACAGTTGTCACTATTTTCCTATAAGCCAATATTCAGATTACTTTTGTGATATTAGTAACTAGAGTACATTCTCAGGGAACTAAGTTGTTGAGCTAATTACACTGCCTCCTCCCCTCCCCCAAGTTAACCAAGATGTTTGGATCTTGGGGCTGACACAAGGACTATAGTTATCCAAGCCCAAATTACATTACTGACAAGCAATGAGAAAGATCACTATACTAGCAACAAAGTCTTTACACTATAAGCAGTCACAACCTCAGTACAAAACAAACAAGCAATCAAAACAATAGAAACATGAAAAGATGAGGCAACAAAATGGCTCCCAAAACTCTTGATTTCCCTGAAGCCAATCCAGGGTGCATCAAGGGGCAAAATAGCATAAGCCACATACCTGAATTATGCAAAAGGATAGCAAAAGAGCTTAGAACACAGGTCAAAGAGGTATTCAGCAGAATCACAGAAGATTAACAGTTAATGAAAATAATAGTCAAAATGATCCAGAAGCTTTCAGAAGACACAAATAAAGAGCTAGATGAGATAAAACAAAACAATACAAAACATGAATCACAAGTTTAGTAAAGAATTAGAGTTCATGAAAAAGTTTTAATCATAAATCAAGGAGATTAAAATTATACTGAATATATGAGCAGCAGAAGCAACCAATATAAGAACAGAATTTCAGAATTAGAAGACAGCGATGCCACCAAAGACCAACTACTCAAAGACACCTTAAAGGGAATAAAAGAACATGAAAAATGAATCCAACAGTTGCTAGATAACACAAAGACTGCTAAGAGTAATTAGAATAAGTGAAAAATGAAAAGACAATATGAATGACATTTAAAAAAAACTGTTCACAGAAATAATGGCAAAAACTTGCCAAATATAGGGACAGAAAAAAACATACAGATAAGTGAGGCATACAGAACCCCAGATAGCCACGACCAAAAGAGAACTCTGCACCACATTATACTCAAAGTACCACAAGTCTATCACAGGGACAAAATTTTAAAAGCTGTGAGAGAAAAGCAACAAATCACATATAAAGGTAAAGCCACGAGAATTATAGCAGACTTCTCTACACAAAACTTAAAGGCCAAGAGGGCTTGGAGTGGATTGTTTCAAGCCCTAATAGATAACAACTTCCAACCACAACTTAAGTATTCTGCAAAAGTTTCCTCCAAAATTGATGATAAATAAGGTATTTCCATGACAAGGAGTACCTCAAGAAACTCATAACCACCAAATGAACATTACAAAAAATTCTCAAGGATATCCTAAAAAGAGACAATGAAGCCAACAATGCCAATAAATGAAAAGAATGAATACACCTGATCAGATATAAACAGTTAAACTAAAAAGTAGAAAAAAAAAAAAAAGGAAATCAGCAATGGAAAAGTAATGCAATGACAGGAAAGTCAATAT
>NW_022900940.1:17284780-17295487 GCF_012274545.1 Fukomys damarensis
AAAAAAAAAAAAAGGAAATCAGCAATGGAAAAGTAATGCAATGACAGGAATAAGTCAATATTTCTCAGTAACAACACTCAATGTGAATGGTCCCAATTCCCCAATCAAAAGACAGATTGGCAGAATGGGCCAAGAAATAAAACCCAGCAATATACAATATATATGAAACACACTCAATTCAAAAAGAAATTCACAGATTAAAGATCTAAGAATGGAAAACAACATTCCATTCAACAGAAACCTAGCAGAAGGCCAAAGTAACTATGCTGATTTCAGACAAAGGAGACTTTAAGCTAAGACTGGTCACAAGAGACAAAGAAGGTCACTACAGATTAAAGGAACAATTCAACAGGAAAAGGTAACAATTATAAATATATGTGCACCAAACACTGGTGCACCCAACTTCATAAAAGGAACACTAATGGACATGAAAAATCAGATAAACACCAATATGACTGTAATGGAGGATCTCAAAACCCCACTGCTACAAATAATTCACTAGACTCCCCCTCAAAAAAATCTACAACAGAATATCAGAGTTGAACCAAACCTTCATACAAATGGACTTAACAAATATGTATAGAGTGTTCCATCCAACACACATTCTTCTTAGCAGCATATGAGACTTTCTAAAAAACAGACTACCTACTAGCCAACAAAGCAAGTGTAAGTAAACATAAAATAATCTAAATTATCCCATGCATATCATGAGATCATAGGATAATGAAACTAGCCATCAGTGGCAAAAGAAATCACAAAAACTATGCAAGCATATGGAAATTAAACAATATTCTCTTGAATAATCAATGGATTTGGGGTAAAATTAAAGAAGAAATTAGTTCCTACACTCAAATGAGAATGCCAGGACATACTGGAACCTAATTAAAACAGATCTCCAAGACCTATCATGTGAAGGTACAGGATCCCAATAATGAATGTAAATGTATTGTATACCTAGATTATACCAATAAACTCAATAAAAAGAAAAAAAAAAACAGATCTTCTAGGGAAGTTTATAGTGGTGAATTCTCACATTAGAAAAACAGCAAGCTCAATTAAATAATCTAATGATGCACCTCAAGGTCCTAGAAAAACAAGAAAAATCCAAACTCAAAATAGTACAAGGTAAGAAATTATAAAGACCAGAGCAGAAATTAATAAAATTGAGACTAAAAAAGCAAGGAATAAACAAAACAGACAAACTCTTAGTCAATTTACCAAAACAGGGAAAGAAAACACCCAAAGCCATGCAATTAGAAATGAGAAAGGCAAAACACAACAGATTCTGCCAAAACCCTGAAGATCATTGTTAACTACTTTGAGAATCTGTACATCTAATACAAGAGAAAATTCAGAAGAAATGGATATGAAATATATATATATGTATATATATATATATATGTATATACACATATATATATATGAACTACCAAAACTGAAGCAGGAAGGTAAAAAAATCTTGAATAATTCAATAAAATCAGTGAAATTGAAGAATTAATTTAAAAACTACCAGCTAAGAAAAGTCCAGGTCCCAACAGCTTTGCTGCTGAATTCTAATGCCAATACACCTCAAACTCTTTAACCACGTAACAGTTTACCTTGAGTGTTACTTGGGCAATGGGTTTATTTACATACTGACTATCCTGAGCATCACTTGGGCAGGTGTCATTTCAACCAATCAATTCTTGTTTGCACAAAATACATCCGTATGTATATTTGTTTTGTATCAATTATTTTTTGCATATTTTTTATTTAGTACACTGTATTCACCCTTGATGTTTGTTTCTAGTGAAATCTAATAATTTCTGGTTATTTTCTTTTACTGATTTGTATTTATTTTGTGAAAAATAACCTTTAATTTTGTGCTATAATCTATAAAAACTTACTGTAAGTTCATTAGGTATAATTTTTATACTTCTCCAGAACTCAGCGATATTTTTTTACAATACAAAATGGACACATTTAGGACACAGACTGAATAGGAAGGAAGTGTCAGAAGATATGCAAAAGAAAAAACTGAAAAAGGGAGAAATGTTACCATCTTAGAGAGGAAGTGTTGTGTTATGAGATGAAAAGACAAAAGACATCTTATTGTTAATGATTCGCAATACAGAAATGACAGAACTTGAAAGAAAAAAATAAAACTAAAACAATTCCAAAAGTGGTTAATGATTATAATAATTCTACATGGGTGATGTTGACAGAGTTTACCAATATCTAACAAGCTTAACCTGTAATCAAAAAGTGAGGAAAAAATAGTATTATAAAATTTTTATGCATTTTCTGGAACAAATAATACGGAATTTTGTTATTTATTCAAACAAGGAGGTTCAAAAAGTCACTTACAATTTAGATTAGGTCTAATACAACCAAATAATTGAAAAATATAGGACAGTAAAACACAAACCAGGACGTCCATCATAGATGTTTTCACCATTACATTTAGTGGGTAGACATTTTATTGAAATTATATCACCCATGGAAAAAAAGGGCAATGTGACAGGATAAAGTGTGTTGTTCAAAGAAAGGCAATAATGCACAAAGAATATGGAAAGAGACTACTACTCGCCCGACTGTAATGTTGCATTGTGTATTGAATGTTTTAAGATATACCATAACACAGAAAAATTATTGAATAAATTTGATATTATTGTTGTTTTTTTAAAAAAAACAATGCAGTATCATTTTTAGATAAGGTTATAAAAAGCCTAAATAAAAAATTGTTTTTATATTTCCTGTTATATTCTTATAAAATTAATAAAAACATGCAATTTTTGATCATGTGTTTCCATAATTGTTTTAGTAAGTGGTTAATGAAACTTAAAGGGAAGCAATACTCCTAGTCATTCTTGGAAGCAGGATTAACCTGATTCCACAACCAGAATAGAAAACTACTGGTCAATCTCTTTAATGAAAATATATGTAAAAATATTCAATAAGATACTTGAAAACAGAATGTAGCAAACCATCAGAAAGATCATAATATCATGACCAAGTAGAATTCATTCCACAGATGCAGGTGTGGTCCAATATATGCAGATCAGTACATGTAATACACCATATAAACAGAACAAAAATCACATGATCATCATAACACAGAAAAAGTATTTGACAAAAGCCAACATCCATTCATGATAAAAGCCCTGAAGAAAATAGGTATAGGTCTTTATCTCAATCTGATCAAAGCTATCTCTAATAAATAAACAGTTAACATCATACTAAATGGAGAGAAGCTGAAAGCTTTTTTAATAAAATCAGGAACAAGAGAAGGGTGTCCACTTTCACCACTCCTGGTGTGTATTTTCACCACTCATGTTTCATATAGTTCGGGGAACATGAACCATAGCGATTAGATAAGAGAAAGAAAAGGGATATTGAAAAGAAAGGAAGAAATTAAATTATAATTATTTGCAGACAGCATGAACCCCTATATAGAAGATATCAAAAGTTCCACCAAAAGACTCCTAGAATTAACAACCAAATTTAGCAGTGCAGCAGGATAAAAAGTCAATACTCAAAAATCAATAGTGTTTCTGTATACCAATAATGAACTCACTGAGAGAGAAATTTGGGAAACAATACCTTTCACAAGAGCATCAAGAAAAATGAAATACTTAGAAACTAACCCAACCAAGGAGGTGAAAGACCTTTAGAATGAAAACTACAGAACTCTGAAAAAGATCAAAGAGGACACAAGAAAATGGAAAGACATCCCCTGATCTTGGATATGCAGAACCAATACTACCAAAATAGTCATAATTCTAAATAATTCTAATCTGTTATACAGATTTAATATAATCCCAATAAAAATACCAATAGCATTCTTCAAAGAACTAGAGAAAGCAGTCCTAAAATTCATATGGAACCTTAGGAGACTTAGAATAGCAAAAGCAATTCTGGGCAGCACAGACAAGACAGGGGGCATCACAATCCCTGGCTTAAAAGTTATACTACAAAGCTACAGTGACAAAATGGCATGGCACTGGCACACAAACAGACTTGGAGAGTGATGGAATGAACAGAAAATGTAGAACCAACTCCAGGCACGGTCAGCTACCTTATCTTTGGCAAAGGGGCCAAGTACTTTCATTGAAGGAAAAACAGCCTCTTTAACAAATGGTGCTTGGAAAACTGGTTACCCACATGGTGAAGACTGAATCATTGAACCTAGACCCATATATCTCACTATGCACTAAAGTCAAAATGTATTCAAAATTTAAATATTAAAACAGAAACAATCTGCTGGTAGACAAAACTACTGAAGACATAAACATCAGCAAATACTTTCTGAACAGAACTGAGGATCAACAAATGGGATCACATCAAATTAAAAAGCTTCTGCACAGCAAAGGAAATCACCAATTGAGTGAAGAGAAAACACATAGAATGGGAAAAATATTTTGCTAGCTAATTCTCAAAGGATTATTAACTGGAATATACAAAGAACTCAAAAAAATTAGACCCCCAAATATAAAGACCCAATAATCAAATAGGCATTTTAAATGAACACACACTCTTCAGATGAGGAAGTACAAATGACGGATAAATACATAGAAGTATGTTCAATCACTGGCCATTCGAGAAATGCTAATTAAAACAATACTGAGATTTCATCTCACTCCAAAAAGAATGGCCACCATCAAGAAATCAACCAATAACAAATGCTGGCAAGGCTGTGGAGGAAAATGAACACGTCTTCATTGCTGGTGAAGTGTAAACTGGTACAACTATTATGGAAATCAGTATGGAGATTCCTCAAAAAACTAAAAGGAGAAATTCCATTTGACTCAGCTATTCCTTTTCCAAGTGTCTTCCCAAAAGAGTTGAAGACATTAAGCCACAGTGATGGTGCATACCCGTATTTATAGCAGCACAATTCATAGTACCTAAATCTTGGAAGCAGTCTTTATGTCCATCAACAAATGAATGGATAAAGGTTATGTGGTATTTATGTACAATGGAGTGGTACTCTACCATAAAGATGGACACACTCCAGTTATCTGTAAGAAAATGGGTGCACCTTGAAACCATAACGTTAAGTGAAGTAAATCAGACACATGAGCTTAAATATTGCAGTTTCGCTTATATGAGAAAGCCAAAATATAAATAAAGTACAAAATAAAAGATGGACAAGAGAAAAAAGGTATTATAATCCAGCATGGACAATTTATCCAAAAGTGGACTTTGATTTAGTATAATTGTTTTATGTATGTTTTGCCTGTTAATCTGGCTATTAATCTGTATTCAGGAAAATTAACTTGATAAGGACTTATAAATAAATGAATCTAATGCTGGCAGAAAAAAATTTTGTAAAGGAGATGGAGGGGAAGAAGAAAAGAAAAAATAATTGAGATGTCATGTACATGTGCCAGTTCTCCACAATGCATGTAATCATCTACTATAAACATACTAATAAAAATTAAAAACATAAAAAAGAAATTACTTTGGAAGATTAAAAGAATAACAACTTTGAACATTAGCCTAAAACATTTCATAAAGATTTTCATTTTTATTGTATTTCTTGGAAGAAGGCATCAAAAGTTATCTCTAAGTCTTCTGTTGTGTTTCCCTGATAACTTTCCTACTGCCATCGATACCCAGCATCTCCCTGCCTCATTTTCACTTTCCTTAGCAGTAGGCTCTTCATCACACTGACATCCCCTTCCTCTTACATCTATGTTCACAGGCTGGATCAAAACCATCCTCTTCCAGCCTTCACCACTCTCTCCAGTGGAAGTTATTTTTTCCTTGGCCATTGAACTCCCAAATCAATGTACGACTGAATGATGCCTTCAGACATCGTCCTACTTTTCAGGTCAGGTTACTCCTCTGTGCTGCACATCTCTAGATGTCTCCCACATGCCTCCCATATGGCATGTCGAAATGGGGCTCATCATCTCTCTTTGCCCAGAAGGAAGCACTAATCTCCTAGTCTAAACATCTATCCCTCTCCCTCTCTTATTAAATTGTTGGTCCTGGCATCCTAAACAGTTCTTCCATTTGTCCTCAGCAACTCCTTGTGCTTGCCCTGTTCACTTTGAGGCCCTCAGCATTTTGTCCCTGGACCAATGCAATGGCTTTCTGATTCAGCCCTCTGTAATTGCACGCACGCACACACACACACACACACACACACACACACACACACACACACACAGTCTCAACCTGATCTCCCTACGTAAAGCCTATCAAGTTATTAGACTATGTGGTGGTTATGAGTGTGTGCTTGGAAGCCAAATGTCATGGATATGAATGTTCACTCAATCAGAAACAGTATGGGATTTTTTTGAGTCTCACTTACTTTACCTGAAAATGGGGATAACGGAATTAAATGTTATTGTAAGTATTCAGCACACTATCCAGTACTGTGAAGCACTCCATAAATGTTAGTGCTTATTATTATCCTTAGTCTCTTAAAAGCTTTTGCTTGGTAAAAGAATAGCAGTTCTGCTGATAAACCCTGGATGAAGGCTGGTATCTGATAACTGGGAGATACACTTGCTGCAACAGATGTTAGTGACTAAACTGTAATTTAAAAGTAAACTTCAAAAATCTCAGGAAATAATTCTATTCTATTGCTCTAAAAATTAGACAGAGATAGGGAAGGAAAAGGGAGGGTTTGAGTGTACAAATGAGCTCTGGGTGCTATTTCCCTCGGAAAAAAGAACAATGATCTCAAGCTGAAAGGAGGAACACCCACTCTGCTTTCCCCACCCCTCACTCTCTTCCCTCTGGTGCTATAGCTCTCCTCTGCTGACTGCTGTATTTGCCCTGTCTGCATCTGATCTCAGGGACCCCTTGCTGTAAATTATGCACCAGAAAAGGAGCATTGAGGAAGACACACCAGGAAAGCCATAGGAGGAGGCCAGCCGACCCTGCAGTCCCACATATAGATCCTCTACTAGGCCATTATATGCTGCCGTTTTTCCAAGGCTCAGCCCATCACAGGCCTGGCAGAAGAACTACTCTCTTCCTCTTCTTTAGCCCTGTTAAAGAAGATATGCCCATCATGATCCCAGAAGCTATTCTTTTCTCCACATAGATAGTTGGGTTGCAGGCACAGATGCCCTATAAGGTGAGTAAAGGGAGATCCTCAGCAAAGACAGAGATGGTGAGCAAAGATTTATCTTTCTCCATAGACCTGGATGGAGCAGAAACCCTGGGAAAGGCTGCAAAGAGCTGGAGATGTTGGGCATGGGGCTTCACTCACTGTCCTTGAGTATCCACTGACGGGACAATGTGACACTGAGGAAAAACAGGCACACAGCTGTTTTCCTGAAGTGATTACTTCTGTCTAGGCTCTGGATGTGGTGCCAACTTTGGTTCAGCAAATAACCATCTTATTTTCCACTCATATATACATACATCCCTCTTTATCCCTCTAGAGCTAGAAACTTCTCACCTGCCAGCACTAGGCTTAGAGAGTGTCTATGAATGAGGCAGCTTAAAGTGGATACATGGACAGTTGCCTTCTTATTAGAGCAAATGAGTCCTGAATCCTAAAGACAACACAGGAAGCTTCTCAAATATCTCCTTGAATATAGTGTTGAGGTATAGCAGAACCCTGCATCATGAATGCATCAGTTACAATGGCAAATTAGTGTACATCTGACATTTTGTAATGACAGAACTTATTACCCTTTCTAGTAAAAGTTCCTCAATTTTCCTCTGGTGAACCATTCACATCTCTCCAACTTTTAGTCTATTACCAAGGCCTGGCTATATGGCTCAACTTGGGCCAGGGTAAGTTTACTCTGGGATTCATACTAGAGTCATCTTCTGAAAATTTTAGTTATAAGAGACAGCAAACTCCCTGTTACTCCTAAATCATTATGTCACATTTACGTTCTTTTTAATGGAAAAACTCATCTCTGAAAATGTTAAGTTCCTATGCTTGGCAGTGAAGAATGTGGCAGATAATACAGCCATGATCCCTACGATCTCTACTTTAGGAGACTCTAGTCTAGTGGGCCAGACACTTGAATATGCTTTTGGATACAGAATGAGTCTTGTTAGATAGGATAGTACAGGGTACTTCTGGGGCCAAAAGAAGGGCATGCAGTCCAAACTGGGAAGGAGGTGGAAAGGGTAGGGATGGAAGGCACAGAAACGACAGCCTGGAAGAATAGTCTCCTAAGTGGGGCTAAGAGTTAAATTGTAGTGGGGAAACAGGGAAGTGGAAAAATAGCCATATAACATGGGCCTGAAGTGAGAAAGGACATGAAATATCTGAGAAATCAAAGCAGCAGCAAGGAGTGCAGGATAGGAGTGATAACCGCAAAGTTTTTGTGAATTCTGGTCATAGAATTCGTTCATGGAAAGAATTAAGTTCATGAACTGAGGTACCACTGTACCATGAATGTCACCATTCAACTCTATAATCTGAGACACTGAGATTAAATTTTAAATTATGACTAATGCAAGTTATCAACCTACAGCAAAGGTTCAGGATATTTGCAAATCAGACCTGTAGGCTATTTTTAAGTGGCTAGAGTGGAATTTTTAATTTAGAAATTGACTTTAAAGGTACTTGTAAATTACATGGAAAAAGAACAAGGTTTGAAGTTGCACTTGGGTTCAAGTCCTAGTCCTGCCACCAGTTATCTGGGGTGACCTCACCTACCTAAATATCTACCTAGTAATATGGGAATAATAATACCTACCTCACAGGACTGTTGCACAGATGCAGCAAAAATATGTATATTCATGCAAGAGAGAATTTACCATAAGCTTAAAATATAATAAGAAAAAATCACGATTGAATTAGGTACAGAACAGTGTCTCACTGTGAACCTTGAAAATTTAGCTTGTTTCTACACAACTATTCTCACCAAAACAGCCTGGCTTTAAGAGAAAACATGTAGGCAGACCCATTTGGGCTTTGGTTATATGACTTCTAAAATTAGAAAATTAAGCAGCTCTAAAGTTTTACTCCTATCCAGTGAAAGTTTCTGATGATGATGATGATTATAATGATGATGGACAGAAATTAAACAAGCAATAAAATGCAGCTCCACGTATAATATTCAAAATAAACCCTAAGACTCAGACTCCTTCTAGGAAGTCTTATATTAAATAGGGTTAGAAAAGGGAAGTCCACCAAGGATGACAGTGGAGTTGGTATCTTAGCGGCCCATGAGGATCAGTCTAAAGAGCACATGATTAAGGTATTAGATATGTTTATGCTGCTAGAGGAAAGCCACAAGAGAAGCTTATGCGTAGGTTGAGAGGGTGCATTTCTCACCACTCTCTTGTATTTCCTGATCTTATAGCTTCTTAGTAGTAAATTGAAATGCTGTCCTCAAACAGCTGGCATTTCTTAATTAGTGTGAAACTGCCCATGCCACATAACTATAATTTTTACATTCTTTGATTCTGACCTAATTTAGAGTCAAGATGTAGAGAAGTTTGGGAACTATCCTTAACCCCTGGCTTAAGGACTAAAATCTCTAGGGTCTGCCTCCATTCAGAGCCCCATGTGCTTATCTTTCTGAGTGTTCCTCCCCCAAATAGAGCTTTCTTCTGTCCTTATCTCTGATCTTACTCAAACTCTTAGTCCCCCTTCTTTTCACTTCTACATAATTAAGTAGTAGTCCAGAATGAAGACCAGAGTCCTTGGAATGGAGGTGAAATGTTTGCTATTCACTGTAAATCCATCTCTAATCATTCAAATTTCTCCCCGTTAAGAAACTTCATCTTAACAGCAAGAGAAAACAGAAGTTTACCGTTAATTTCCATGGTGTGGAAGCCAACTTCTAATCAGCACAGAGTATAAATCATCAAAAACTCAGAAGAAAACTGACTTAACACTGAGAAAAATCCTTTGCTTAATCAAATTTGTCAGACCCCTAAATCTTCTTTTAGTTCCATCTGTGTACTTCCTTATAAAATCCAAATTTACCAAGAATTTCATTAGGTTAGTTTAAAATTCCCCATTCCATATCCTCCATACCTGATGACTTCAGATATCTAATTGGAGTCACCACTTTCCACCCTCTCCCAGGTGATGTCTCATCACCCTGGCCTTTCCTTACCAAGAATGTTGTTAAGGGCAGTTTAGCAAGAATCCCCGCTTTACCATTGATGTTTCCTCACAATAATTTTCTATCCACAGGCCTCTAACCTGTTCCTTGGCTATCAATTTCCATTATATATTTGGAATTGAGCCAGCTTCTGAACTGAGGTCTCTTCCCCCTACTGTAATGGTCCTGAATGAAATCTTTTTGTTTTAAGTACTATCTCTGATTTCTTCTGGCAGTGTAACAAGTCTACTAATAACATGTCCAAGTAGTGAAATCTTGCCCTAGAAATTAGCTTCTTGGGCCGGGGATTTGGCTCAGTGGTTCCACCACCTGCCTTGCAAGTGCAAGGAACCGAGTTTGATCCCTGTAAAAAAACAAAACAAAACAAAACAACCCCATAAATTAGCTTCTTTCTTGCCATGTGAGCAGCATTAATAAAGTAATCCATAGCAGATCTGCACTGTCCATATATTTACAGAAGAACACCAACAATATTCCAGTACCAAGTATCAGTGGGCATTATCAATGCTGTGAAAGTTATAAAACTGAACAGTGAAATTCTTAAGGCTTTTCCTTTGCATGATAACCTTAAAGAGAACTTACAGCCGAATTCACTATATCATTGTAGAAAAAGCAACACAACGTTTTTTTTTTTTTTAAAGAGAAGCCAGAGAATTTTTCCCAG
>NW_022900940.1:17295646-17360815 GCF_012274545.1 Fukomys damarensis
TTTTTTTTTTTTTTAAAGAGAAGCCAGAGTAAATTTTTCCCAGAGGCCAACATTTCAATGAATGCACCATTTCTTCTCTTCTAGAATTGGGTTCCTATCTCTGGAATGCATCCCAGGGCCGTGGTTTGGAATGGGTGTCTAACAGGAAATTCTGAGCAGTCTATGCATATATTACATTCTTTTCCCACCCTGAAAGAGTGGTCAACAAACACAATTTTCCTCTGCTGGAAGAGAAAAGGGGAGTGTTAGGAGTAGGGAGAGGCCAGGGCACAGACTATGCAGATGTGGTTGATGAGAACCCAAACATCCTCTTCTCCTAGAAAAAAAATTTAGTTCCTAAAGCAGTCATCTTTTCAGATATCCAGTTAGTTCCTGTTTTATTTCCATGTGATAAACTTCCCCAGGGAATTCTATGGGACACTCTGTGACAGCAACATCCTCTTAAAAACTCACATAACCTTTTGCAGTACTAGTTGGGTCCCTCAACAAGTGAGAAATTGTGGAAGAAACAAGGTTGATGGCTAACTGCCAGGCAGGAGGAATACTGACTACATCTTTCCAGAATGGTAGACGCATTTCCCCTGTCTGCTGTCCAAACTGACAATCATTTGTTGATTGCCTTGTTTCTGCAAAGCCCTTGACATAAATCATCTCTGCTCCTCACAGTGTACAGTGCAGACATGCCAAGCCCATTTTCCTTGAGAAAACAGAAACTCAGAGCACATCCTCACAACTATGACTTCAAGGCCAGAGCAGCCAGGCTCCAGAGCTCCCAGTTTTACTACACCTCCTTGTCTCTGTTCAACACTCTTCTGGGTTTGGATCTCATTTTCAAGGAGATGCTGATCCGAGGCCCTATGCATCTGTCTTCATTTCAAAAGTCCTATATTTGAAAATACAGAATGAACCACCAATATTCAATTTATTATGAAGCCACAAGGTGGGTAAATCACAGGGCCTCAACTGTTACCAGGCCACCAACCTTTCACTTCCCAAGAGAACCCTCTGCTAAGAATGCCTTTCCTTGCCTTCTACCTTCCTGGGCCCCTCTGGACAAGGTCACAAAGCTCCTTAGTAGCATGGCTGGATACAAACCAAGTCTGTGAATCTAGAATCTGAGCTCTTAACCATCACTGTATAGAGTTCGTTTTTCACTTGAGAGACAAAATAAGTAACAGAATAAAGGATTTAAAAAGATAGTGCACTGGAGAGGAAGTAAAGGTTAAAATTTAACAGTAATCAAATAAATCAATGTTTAAACAACAAGGCCCAGTTTTGTACATATTAAATGAACAGAAATGATAAAAACAGTGGCGAGGCTTTGACAGTGACATGTTGCTTGCTGGTCAGTCTATAAACTGGGACAATCCATTTGAAAAGTAGAAGAGGAACATATCAAAGACCATGGAGAGTTCATGTAAAAAGCAGGAGTGGTTAATTAAATCAGTGCTTAGCAACTGAAAAGAATACTATGTATCTAGAAATAAGCCTTATTAAGATTTATGAGGGAGTATTTGTGGCCAGTTATTAGATGAAGCATCTCAGACAAGTGCCAGCCCTGTCTGTTACTCTGTAAAGTGGTATGGACAAGCGCTGGAGGGTACGCTCAAGATGCAGGATCCTTACCTATCTTGTTCATGTCCGAGTCTGTGAACCTAGAAACATGCCAGTACAAAACGGGCCTGTCATAATAGATAATGATAAAATGAGACGGAGAGAGGAATGGATGGTGGGAGGGAAAGGAGGGAGAGTGGGAGGGAGGGAGGGAGGGAAAGAAGAGAGAAGGGAAGGAAGGAAAGGAGGAAAATGAAGACAAAAGCATGGAACAATAAAAATGGCCACTATACTAAAAGGGAATAGTTCTAAAATCCTTCGAGACAGCTCAGTTCCAACAGCACCACCTCCCTGGAAATCCCTCGTCCACATCAAGGCCCCCTGTCCAGAGCAGTCTTAACCTATGACACCCACAAACAGCCAGTTCCCTAGCTGGGGAACGTGACTCATTGCTGTGTCACTTTTAGCAAAGATAGAGACTCTTGCTTCCTATAAAATAATAAATGCGAGCTTTCAGGAAGACAGTGCATATAAAATATGGGCAACAACATGTTACATGAGGCTGTCTCTGGATCACAGGACTAGGGTGATTATTTTTCTTTATACTTTCCTGTCACTTCTAAATTTCTACAATCTATAGCATACTTATTTTGGAGAAAATTTAGTAAATATTACAAATGTTTGGTTCTACTTCATAAAATATATTGTGAACATTTTCACATATCACAGACAGCCTTCTATAGCCTTGCTGTGATCGGTCACATTACATTCTTCTGTATGGATGTATACCATGCTATACTCTAGCTAACTTTGGACACTGAAGTTGTTTTTTAAAACAATGTGTCATAACAAATGTAATTTGAATGCCAAGTGTGATGCTAGAAACAATCTAGTTGTTCATCGATATGGAACTGGTCAGACAAAATAAAATACATCCAAATTAAGTATCCGATTAGCTTTTAGAAGAAGGTTGTAGTTCTACATGTGCTCTTAACAGTTAACACTTATCTTATGTAAGATTTCCAGGCATTATCCTATATACAGTATAGCGACACCTCAGTTCACTAATGCTTTTTTTTTGTTTGCAAACAATTTAGCTCACAACCAGAGGTGTTAGGCAAAATTTTATTTTTATTTGTAAACTCTATATCAGGTGACAAAACATGACCATGATCATCTCTCTCACACAAACACAAATGTGTACAACTTTTATAAAATCGCAGGACAAATTATGTTCATGAACTGAGGTACCACCATATGTTGTTCATGTTGACTCATTTATTACTTAAGAGTTATCCTATGAGGTAGGAACTATTATTTAACTCATTTTATAGATAAGGAAGTTAAGAGAATTTAAGAAATCTGCCAAGGTGACACAGGTAGTAAAATAGTAGAAACCCAAGTGATCTGTGCTCACAACCTTGCTTGTACTGCCTATTGATAATGGATCACACTGATATATGTTAAATGAGAAAAGCAAGGTACAGGCAGTGCACATAGCACACTACCCTTAATTTCTGAACCCAAAGTTAAATAAATACAACAAAAAGCACATCCAGTACATGTTCTCATATGAGCAAATAGTATCTCTGGAAGGATTAATCAATAACTGGATAGGAGAAAAACTAGGAGCCTGGAGTACAGAACTGAGAGGAAAAGAAGGAGAGTATTTCCCACTTTACTCCCTTTTGTAACCTTTGAATTTTGTATGATGTATTAAAATAACTCTGTATCATATATCATCATTATACTAAATGAAAATCTAAAATGCCAAAAAAGTAATATTTCAGTGAGCATCAGTGTATATAATGTGTGCATGTTGGATTATCATTTTATTTTTTAAATTAAGTTTATTGGTACATTTTAGGTATACCTAATGATCATTTTCATCATAGGGAATTTGTACCTGTACATGATATATCTTGGTTCTTATTTTTTCCCATTGCCTTCCCCTCCCTTCAACCCCTCACAACTTCTCCTCATTTACAAAAGCTTTGTTTCTGTATTTTCCTTCTGGAAGGGAAAGGGAAAAAAAAAACTCACTTTAAATTTCTAGAATATAATGGTTGAAACCAAAGTCTTAAAAATAAAAATCAAACCTCTTGATGCCTATGGATAATGTAACACAGACAGGCTGTGCTGATGTGCATTCCCACCCATGTGGTGTTGTACTACACGTGTGCCAACAGGGCACTGCCACTGGCACAGAGACCAAGCAGCAGATTGGTATAGAGACCAGTCTGAAAGGTTAAAGGAGTAACTCACTGTGGCTTTAAACTTGCTGTCCAAGTTCTCCAGTTTCATGTATGCTTTCTGGCTATTTCATTTCTTCCCCTTTGATTGTAAGAGTTTCTTTGTCATGTATTAGAAACATAATTTCTTTAATGTTTTGTACACTGGAAATATTGTCTGTTTTAGGGCTTTTAACTTTTGTTTAGAGGGGATGTAGATGTGCAGAAATTTTAAGTTTTTAGGTCAAAAGTAACAATCTTCAAACAATAGTATATCTCTACTCTAATTTGAGACAGGCTTTCCCTATGTTGTACAGTCCAGGCTGGCCTTAAACTCATGGCGATCCTCCTGCCTCAGCCTCTCAAGTGCAGGGATTATAGATGTGTGCCATCATGCCTGATGTAAATGTCCTTTAAAGCAAATATTTTATCTGTTTGGTAAACAGAAAATAAGAATTACCCCCTTTCTCCAGAAGATTAACCCAATATCCTAGTATATATTGGGGAATTTATCCTCCTACACTGATTTGGGCATTCTGTCCTCTTCTATCCCCTCCTATTTTATTCCCTTACTTGTGCCAATACAACAAAGTTTTGCTACTACAGGTTTATAGTTTTATATTGTATAACACTAGATCACCTTTAGTACTTCTTTTTTTCAAGAATTTCTTAGCTAGTTTAACCCTTTATACCTCCAGGTGAATGTCAGACTTACTTCATCAAGGTTTAAAAAAACCACTGGGATTTAGTTCCTTTAGACTCACAAAATATACAGCTACTAATTCTAGTTAATTCTATTTAAAGTAATTAAATTAAAATTAAAATAAAAAAGTTAAAAAATCTCTTTGTTGTACCTTATGTTTAAAAATTGTGCCAAAAGGCCAGGGATTTAGCTTAGTGGTTCCACTGCCTGCCTTGCAAGTACAAGGTCCCAAGTTTGACCCCCTGTACCAAGAAACAAAACAAAACAAAACTGTGCCAAGATGAAGACTGGCCTTACCAATCTAAAATAGATTTTTATTACTATAACATGTTTCATGTAATCCCCACAGCAAGTACAAAGAAAATACTTATGGGAGATGAACAAAAGAAATGAGAAAGGAATCAAATTACATCACCGCAAATAACCAATGAAACACAAAGGAAGACGAAAAGGAGGGAAAGGGGGAACAAAAGATGTGTGTAAAAACAACAAAATTGCAATAGTAAGTCCTTTCCTGACAATATTTTGATCTTAAATAGATTAATTTCCCCAATCATAATAAGTTGCTAAATGAAGAAGAAAACATCTAATTATATGCTCTTTATAAAGGTATCTTGAGATGTAAGGGCACATATAAGCTGAAAGGAAAATAATGAAAAAAGTGTTCCATGCAAATGGTATCAAAGCAGACAAAACAGACTTTATATCAAGAGTTGTCATAAGGTCCTGAGTTTGACTCCCAGGACAAAAAAAGAGTTATCACAACAAAGGACATTATATAATAAAAAGATAAAATCATTAGGAAGATATAAAAATGATATATGCACCCAGCATCGAAGTACCCAAACACATGAAGCAAAGGATGACAGAAATGAAGAGAAATACAGCAACACAGTAATAGATTTCAAAACCCTTTTTTCAACAATAGATAAAACAAAAAGAACATAAATAAGGAAACAGACCAGTGGAACAATATTAAGAACAAATGGACCTGACAGATATACCCAGAACATTCCAACCAATACAGAATACACATTCTTCTCAAGTACATCCAGAATATTCTCTAAGATAGATCACATGTAATCACAAAAAGTCTTAAAATTTTTAACTAGAGTGAAATCACATCACCACAAAAGAAACTAGAAATCTACAGTAGAGGAAAAACTGGAAAGTTCACAGACATGTGGAAATGAAATAATATAGTTCTTGTTGTTGTGGTTGTTACTAGGGATCGAACTCGGCACCTTGTGCTTGTGAGGCAAGAGGAGGCACCACTGAGCTAAATCCCCCACTCACTGAAATAATACACTTTTGAATGAACAACGGAGCAAAGATGAAATCAAAAGAATTTAAAAAGTATCAAAAACCAAACCAAACCACAACCACTAAAACTTAAGGGACACAGCAAAATCAGTACTAAAAGGAAAGTGAATGCCCTAAGTGCTTATTACATCAGAAGAAAGATTTCAAATTAATAACCTAACTTTACATTTCAAAGTACTACAAAAAGAACCTAAGCCCTGAATTAACAACAACAACAACAAAACAAAATAAAACAAAAAACCATTAGAGCATTGAGAATAGCTCAGTGGTAGTAGAATGTAAGCTCAGAATGTGTGGTGCCCTACATTTAAATTTAAGCCTCACCACCAAAATTATGAAACAAAATAAACATTAGAGTAGAAATAAATGAAGTAGGGGCCAGGGATTTAGCTCAGTGGTTCCTCCATCTGCCTTGCAGGTGCAAGGTCCAGACTTCAATCCCCAGTATCCCCCCTACAAAAGAAATAAATGAAGTAGAAAAAACAACAACAACAACAACAACAACAAAAAAATACAAACAATGAAACTGAGTAAGCCTTTTAAAAAAGATCAACAAAACTGAAAATATTTAGCTAAACTCAGAAAAAAAGCAGATGCCAATAAATGAAATCAGAAATCAAAGAGAGGACTTCACAACTGATGCCACAGAAATAGAAATGATTACAGGAGGACTACTAGTTATAAGTGCATGCCAACAAATTGGCTTTGTCATAAAATAGAGCCTTATCTACATTCTGCTCTCTATTCAGTCATACCAAAAATAGGTTTGAAATCCAAAAAAGGAATAATCACCTCAAACAATGTTTCAAGAGTCTTCCATCCCCTTCGCAGAATGACATCATCTAGGCCCAAGCCAAAATTAATTCCTTAATCAAGCACTTATTTGATAACAATGATATGGGGCCCATGGTGGTACCAGGAATGAAAAAATGATAAGTGTTTCTTGTCGAGGCTAGAAACCATCTATGATTTTTATCCACCACAGCTGTTCCTCTAAGCTCCTGGCAGGATCTGACAATAGGTTTCTGCTTCACTCCAGCTGCTCAGCTCATTGGACTCTCCTAGTCTTAGCCCCCATTTAACTGTGTGTTACCTTTCCATTTCCCTATCTTCTCTGTGACTTCCCCATGGCCTCACAGACCTCTTCTCAGCTATCACTAGCCCTCCTCTGGCCTTCCCAAAGGATAGTGAATTCATCCAATGATTATTTACTTAGTGTTTACTATGTATTGAGGTACTGTTCTAAGAACTAAGGAACAGAGCAATGAACGAACATTCCTGTCCTCACAAACCTTACATTCCACTGGGAAGAGAGACAATACATAAAAACATAAAACGTACTCCATGTGACCATAAGTACTGTGGATCAAAGTAAAGCACTGAAGAGATTAGAGGTGTGTGTGTGCGTGTGTGTGAGTATGTGTGTGTGTGTGTGTGTGTACAGGAGGGTGTTATTTTAAATAAGGTGTTTGAGGAAGACCACACTGACAAAGTGACATCTAAGCAAAGGCTGGGAGGAGGACAGCATAAGTTCTGAGAGGAAAGGTGACCCAGACTGAGGCAGCCAATGCTATGCTCTGTGTGGGACTTGCTTGGAGTGATCAAAGCCAGTAAGGAGATTTGTATGGCTATAGCAGAGTACGGAGGGGAAAGTGGTAGAAGAGGTCAGTGACCAAAGGAAAAGGCTAAGGAGGACCTTCAAGCTACTGGAAGTACTTGGCTTTTCTTCTAAGTGACATAGGAAGGTTGTTGTCATAAAGTGGCTACCTGGCTTATAACAACTTTAACAAGGCTGTTCCGGGCCAAACTCAGGTACCATGGAGTTACCACTCCTGAGGAACACTCTTATCTTTCTACGTGGGAGAACTACATGGTGTGTAAGAAGGGTACTCCATGACCAATGTATCTTCTCTACTTCTCCTCCCATGCCTCCACTAGTCTCATGTACCCTACCCAGCATCCCTTCCATGATCCCACCCCTATCTGTCTGTCAGGACCTTTTCTGTTCCCACGACTGATTATATAATTTATGGAATTCAGCACAAAATGAAAATGTAGGGCTCTTTGTTCAAAAACTAAAGATTTCTGGAGGGTAGCAGAGTATTAAACCAAGGGAGAGGCCCTACGTAGTGCACAAGTCACAGGGCCACAAACCAAGCCCTGAATGTTTCTCCTCTACTAGGAAGGGAAGTGGAGGTAAAGCCCTGTGAGTACAGGTCCACCCCTTCCTAAAAGCCCCAGTGGTCAGTGCTGCATTCTACAAATGGCTGTATGAATCTGGGTGGAGGAAAAGGTCCAGCCCAGGAACCACATCCTGGGAAGGCATGCTTTTACAGGACAAGGACAACTTCCAGGAGGGGGAAACATGATGCTAAAAGGGAGCGCTAAACAAGTATTTGCTGAGTGCTTTCTTTGAACTATTGAGGGAAAAACAGTGATGGAAAGTGCAGACAAATATTGGAGTGGTCAATTAAGCCTCCCCTTGCACTGGACAGTATCCCTTGGGGGAGGTGGGACTATAGCTGAGCCTGGAAGAACGAACAGAGGGAACAGGGAAGGGTGGTTATATAGGAGAAATGGAAAGTTACAATGTGTTTAGGCGGCAATAAGGAGGCAAGTTTGGCTGATGTATCACCAGGGAAGACCAGGGAAAGAAGGACTTCTGACCTGATGATGGTTGGAAGGGGGTCAGTGAATGCTTTAAGGAGGACAGGGACAGAATGAGAGCTGTGCTCTTGGAAGATCTGCCTGGCAGTATATGAAGGACAGACGGCAGGCTCAGATCCTCATCATCTGGTGAGGGCAGGCAATGGAAGCTTTCCAAAATTAGCTGGGTAGAGCCTTCTACCATCACAGCAGGTTTGCACAGACAAGACAGACATGGGAGGAGGTTTAAATACATATTTCCAAGCAAACAATAACAAAGAAGATAACCGTGCATCTCTGAGACAAAGTTCTTCAGCAGGATGCTCCAAGCCATGTGCATCTCGCAGAATCCCTAATTTTAGAAACTAGACTGGAACCTGTCTGACCAAAGTAAAGCTGGTCCCAAATATTTACTTTTGTCATTTTCCAGTTTTGGAGACAGGAAGATCAACATGAGCCACAGGACATTTTGCATATAACCAACCAGGGTAATTTCTTAGGGTGTCTTCTTGTACATCTTCACAGCTAAAGCTAACAATTATAAAACCAAGCAAAAGTAAAAGCTTTTGGCACTGTATCACACATCATTGTTTTGCAGTCTCTTAAATACCAACAGCCTTGGACTTCACAACCTTCTCATTTCCTTTTTTACATGGATAAACAGTATTCCAATCAGGGGACAATAACCAAAATGGGTAAAAGTGCAAACAGCAGGCCTAGAGGAATTTATTTTCATCATATAAACAGGATACACAGTACTTTTCTCTCTCTCTACACTAAATAATGGAAACAGCTTCACTAAATTCTTGTAAGAATTTTAAGACAAAGACAATCCCACGTTGGAGTAGTCAAAATGCCATAGGACAAGAAGCAACAAAACTCTTCCCTACTTTAACAAGAGTAGAATTTTTTTGCTTGCAATATTTGGATTTAAACACATCTCCTCTGATACATTTGTACAGATGCTTTCTGATTAATTTTGACAATGGCATCAAATTGTTTGATTTCCCTTCCTACTATCGTTGTTTTCTGATAGCCTAAATGAATAACTTCCTACTGTTTGGATTTTGCATTGGTTTATAAGTGTGTTATTTTATTTATTTATTTTCATTCAGTTTATTGGTACTTTTTAAGTATACTGTACAGTTACATTCATCATTGGGATCTTTTACCTTTGCATGACAGATCTTGGTTCTCATTATTCCCCATACCCCAGGCCCTCCCTTCAAAGTGTTATTTTAAACAACAGAAAAGTAAGTAGCATTTGGAAAGTGTGTTTGTACCAATTAGCTAACAGTTTAATAGTTCAAATGGAATATTCAGGGGCCGGGATTTAACTCAGTAGTTCTGCCGACTGCCTTGAAAGCACAAGGTCCCAAGTTCCATCCCCGGTACCCAAAAAACAAATCGACTATTCATGTTAAAATTTCACCATTAAAAAAGCATGTAGTTTTTAATCATACAATTTGAATTTCTATGACTTTTAAAAAAATGTTTTAAAGAAATATTATCAAGTTATTTGTTCTTCAATCCGGACATTTTCAGATTAATATATACATATATACACACACACACTACCTTTGCATGACAGATCTTGGTTCTCATTATTCCCCATACCCCAGGCCCTCCCTTCAAAGTGTTATTTTAAACAACAGAAAAGTAAGTAGCATTTGGAAAGTGTGTTTGTACCAATTAGCTAACAGTTTAATAGTTCAAATGGAATATTCAGGGGCCGGGATTTAACTCAGTAGTTCTGCCGACTGCCTTGAAAGCACAAGGTCCCAAGTTCCATCCCCGGTACCCAAAAAACAAATCGACTATTCATGTTAAAATTTCACCATTAAAAAAGCATGTAGTTTTTAATCATACAATTTGAATTTCTATGACTTTTAAAAAAATGTTTTAAAGAAATATTATCAAGTTATTTGTTCTTCAATCCGGACATTTTCAGATTAATATATACATATATATACACACACACACATTTATAAAAATATTAACAAATGACCCCAAGAAAATGGCCTAGATAAAATTGCATAAACCACATATTTCAAAATAGCTAGCACAAGTTGGGGACTGCACATAGAATAAGAAATACCATGTGATTCTTCCCACACAGAGCTCCTTTCTGCCAAGGAGATCAGATATTTTAAGAACACACTTGAACTATCAGTTGGGATAGTAGTTCTCTGAAAGACTTTAAAGCATTTTTAGGGTTTCCCAAAAGAAGAGCTCAAGGTTTCTCTTTCTAGCTGACAACTTCAATGTCACTCTAGGAACATCAGAAATGTGAAAACCACGTCAGCTTGTCCTCTTGCCTTGCCCACAGCAGCCAGGCAGGCATCAGGTTCCCCATCTCCTCAGCCAGCATCCTGTCCCACACCACAGTCCCTCCCTCCCTGGGACCTTTGTAACAGTTTGAATGTAAGTCTCTCCTGCCCAGAATGGTCTTGACTAAAATGCAGGTGTGACTAGGCCCCTTGCTCCTCATAGCCTTTTGGTGGTTCTACGTGGCTCAGACTGAGCTGTGCTGAGAGAGCAACACAAGGTCAGAAAGGATGCTTGGTGAACTCAATCTTTACTGTCCATAATAGAAACACTGCACTGGCTTGCTGAAAATCGACTGGCCTGAATATTTCTGCTGGGCCTATGGGCTGAGCCAGAGTTGGGCTGCAGCCTTAAAGGCAGCCCTCATGGTAAAGGGTCCTGCTGCGAGCAGGCTGTGTTCACAAACATCAGTTGGCAACCACTTGTTTGGAACCTAGAATGCTACTTTCCATAAATACCATGTGATGAGGGACAAGGTGTCAATGCTGGCGGAATAACCCATAATTCAACAAAGCCATATCTGTGAGGAGAAAAAATGGATATCTATTTAGGAAAGATTTATCTGGAATCTCCTATAAGGAATCGGCTAGCTCCTTTGATAAAACCACATCCTCATCCCACTTTGTACAGAAGGAGAAGAAGGTCCCCATGGGATGAAGCAGTGGCAGTTCTCAGTCACCTACCTTCCCTTGGGAATCTTACCACTCACTGCTACTCCTACCTCCAGGGCCTCATAATATTCTTTCTCAGATCAGTCAGGTTCAGTCTATGGACAGACCCTGCCTCCATGTTCCACAGAAGTGCAAGCCTTCAGATGAAAGTGCATTCAGGAAACAAATGCAGAGTAACCTACAGGGGCTGCTGGATGTGCTGATCTCAGCCAGCTCTGCTCCTCCAAGCAGAGGTCTTCATTTCCATGACCTGGGACAAAGTCCTCAAGCACATCTGACTCTGCAGAGCCAGAGGCCAAGACATCAGACATAGGGAGAAGAAACATTTCTGAATCTTTGTTCCAGGATGACCAGCAGTGGTATTACAACGCTTCCACGAAGCAGCTGTAGGAAGTTGGTCTTCTTTACCATAGGGGTAAGGCCTCATAACCCAAAAAGTCAAGAGAGCTCAATGTCAACATAACAGCTGCTCACACTGTGTGTGTATGAATATGTGTATGGTGGTGGTGGTGGGCTTATTTTTTCACAGCAACCACATGCCTGGGTGCTGAACTAGGTACTGAAAGATAAGGAAATGTTCCTCTCCTGAGGGAACATCTAATACAGTAGGAGACAGATACACATCCAAGGACCCATGATCTGGTCTCTAACCTTGAGGGTGTTGACTGTGACAGGGGTTGAATAAACCTGGCGGTACAGGAATTGATCCCTCATACTCTTGTTCTCCATCCTGATCATGGAGTGAGAAGAGTCCCGTAGCTGTGAAGGTCACCAAGCGTAGCTGGAAGTGCCCCTTGTCTAACAGAAGCATGGAAAGAAACCGGACAGCGTGTAGACTCTAATATCTTCTTCTTAGGTAAGTCATTTAGCGAATCAGAGGCTGAAGTCTGATATAGGGGAAGCAGGGGATGGGAAACTATGTTGCCCACCTCCAGAAGATGTGAGAAAAAAGAAGACAATGTGCATGCAGGTACTGAAACAGCTAAAATGGGCACAGGCAGAGAAAGATAGTTGTGCTCTTGGTTCACAGCCCCCCTTCCAAGTCACAAAGGCACTGGTTTGCTGAGGCTCACACAGACCCATGGGGCACTGGTTCAACCCAAAAGCTAATACAAAATACTTAGTATGGGCTAGACCCTGACCTGCAGGGCTGAGGAAATGCCAAGGGAAATAGTCTCACAGAGAGTTTGCAGACAGAAAAGAGACCAGAACAAGGCTGAATTATTAGAGTATCCTATTCCCATGTCACCTAATAGACCAAAGCACTTGCCCACTCTATACAGCCAGTGGAACATGCCCACATTAAATTTCCTGGAGTTACTGAAATCCCTGCAGCAAACAGGTGAAAGTAGATATATCATCTTAAACCTGATGCTATTATTCCCTAACAAAAGGACACTTTTAGAAACTCTTATTCTCTAGGAGGTTGTTTCCAAATCAAAAATGCTCTGTGCCTGGATGTTTACCATCTGTGGGTCCAAGTGGGAAAGAGCAGGGGATTCCTACATACTTACTGCAGAGCACCTGGTAGGGACTCTGCAGTCCCTTCTGTCATGAAACCATCAAGGAAGATGCTATGTAGCCGGGGGGAAACATGGCTGGTTGGAGTAGGAACAAAGCTTCAGGACAAGCCAAGTTGCAAATTAAAAGGAGGGGGAGCACTGTTTCCTTCTTAAGCAGCTGCAGCAGTTCACACTCCTGCTCCCAGCCCCAGACAAGCCACGGAAGAGAGAGCTTCCCTCACTGTGTTCAGCCTCAGCCAGACCTGGTGCATACCAGGGAACAGTCCATCTGCTGGAAAAAACGTCTAGGGATCAGTGGCAAAGGGCCGGGCCAGCTGAGCCCCTAGACCTCATACCTTAGTGTAGCTTCAAAGACCTCAAGCAAAGACCAGGACTCTGTCTTTCATTCAGAAACTGTCCCTTTGAACAGTTTCACAGGAATAATCCCCTCTGCCTGATGGTAGGCTGAATGATGCTCTCTCCAAAAGACAGACACATCCTCATTCCCAGAACCTCTGAATGCTGCTGTCCATGGCAAAGGCAACTTGGAAATGTGATTAAGCTAAGGATCTTGAGGTGGAGAGAGTATTCTGGATTACCCAAGTAAGCCATAAATGTAACTGTAAGAGTTCTTATGAGGGAACTAAAAAGGTAAAAGAGAAAGCAGGAGATACATGCAACTAAGAGGGGCAAGTAATGGAAGGTGTGCCATGAACCAAAGAATTCAAGTGCCCTCTAGATGCTAGAAAAGGTAAGAAAATAAATAGATCTTCCCAAGATCCTCAAGAAGGGACTACTAGCCTTGCCATCACCTGAACTTTAACCTAGTGAAACTGTTTTGACTTCTAACCTCCAAGGTAGACTTCTGACCTCCAGAGGTAGATTTCTACCTCTGTATTGTTTTAAGCCGTTGGGTTTGTGAAGGTTTTTAATATCAGCCAGAGGAAATATCAAACCCCCGGCAAAAGAGAGAAACGGAATCACCTGCAGGGCCTCCCTAACTCCTCATCCTTTTAAATTAGCTCTCTGGACCACTGACTACTCTATCCAGCTCCTCTTTCCCACTGTGCTGTGGGCATCCGGATCATTCATTTAAGCAAGACTTTTCTGTTTCCCCCAGGACCCTGGAATCCAAGAGGAGCCCCAAGAATAGACTCCATTTTCCTGAGGAAGAGGAGTTCTGAATCTCTTTCCCATTCTGTCCCTGCAGATCTTTCTTGAGTCGCAGGCTCAGACCTGCTAACCAGCACTCCAGCTCTTGGAAACTCAACCTCCCACTAATCTCTCAGCTTCTCCAGGACTTGATTGTGGATTAGAAAACACCTAGTACCCTTAAATAATCCCTCTTGGAAATGGCTCTCAACACCTGCCCCACCCATTTCCTATTCTAGCTTATACCTCACACTTCACTTTTAAAATAAAGATGAAGGTGAAAATATATTCAGAGAATCTGTCATGTCCTGTCTTGTTAATTATCAACTTGAAGCAAAATTCTAATACTTTTCTTTCCCTCCCAAAGAAGGGAAAGATTTACCTTCTACCCTGAGGAAGCTGTTCTGAGTAGCCCATGATGAGGGCTCTCATCTCACAGCAACTTCTCACAGACAAGGATCCTCTGCTCACAGGACCCCCAAATACTGCTTCCCAAAGGAGTTCATGGAAAAGTGTCTGCTATAGTTATCAAACTTTAAAATATCAAATTGGGAGTGGCACTGCAAATCTGTAATCAGCACTTTAGGAGGCTGAGGCAGGGAGGATTACAGGTTCCAGTTCTGGGCAACTTAGTGAGACCGTGTCTCAAAAACTAAAAAGATAGACAGACAGACAGACAGACTGGATGTGTAGCTCAGTGTGAAGACAATAGGTTCAACCTCCAGTACCCCTCCCCACACATTCACATCAGTGGATATTCTTTTCTTAAGCAGTAAGTCAAACAAGGACATCCAATACCAAATGCATGTAATTTTTTAATGATAACCCATTGCCATGAGTTCAATTACAAAAAAAGGTCCCCACTATACCCCCAACATTCCTTATTGCTCTATGAGGCCTGATTCTCCTCACAGAGTGGGAGCTCCCTGGAGGCAGGGAACAATGTTTTCTTCATGACTCTGACCTCGCTACCAGAAGTTCTTAATGTTTCTTGAGTGCATTAATCAATTTGTTTCCAGCTCCAGCCACTGTCCTTTATCAAATGCAAACAAAAAAACAAACCCTACCACAAATAAAGAATGCAATTGCTTACAGTCACTGTAAGGCCATGTAAGCTTTTCTCTATTCATTTGAAGTCAATGATCACACTAAGTTAAGAGAACATGTGATGGGGGAACCATTAAGATAACTGATATGAAAACAGAATGAGATTAGGAGGATAGAATGGAGAATTCTCTAGAAACAACCCAGATCCTAGAGACAGGTAATATTTGCAGACTAGGGAGCTCCAAGAAATACACAAAATGAAAGAAAACTTGAGAAATATTTCATATAAGACCATAAGGACCCTAGCCTGTCTGGAGCAGACATCACGTCTGCAAAGGCCTTGGCTTGATGAGAAATGCAATGAGAGCAATTAGGTCAGAGGTGGGAGAGGCTTTAACAAATTAGACTTTGAGGTATCTATCTCCTGATGCCAAGTATTTTTTAGTTCCTTAATAAAAGCACAGGGAAATGAAGAGACTTCTACAGTATCAGAATTGGTTAGATGCAGATTTTTAAAAAAACTGTCACTTAGATCCAGATCCAGAGCATATTCCTGTATTCAATGAGCAAATAAACATGCAACTGAGTCTATTCAGTGTAAGTTCTTTCTGGTACATTCTTCTGTGTGCTTCTAGTCTCCTCCCTGACTCAGCATCTGCTCCCCATCTCCCCTCAATTGGCATCCCCCAGCCTCCTCTACCTCCCACCCTCTCTTAACTTTTAAGAACTAGTGCTATGAAACTTGGAGGTTCTTCCCTGAAAATTACAATCTATACTTCTCTTTCTTAGTTCCTACTATGCCCTCAGGCCCTTGGCTCATCCAGCTCTTTTCTCAAATATCTGCTGTCGAACACAGTAGCAATGACTTTTATGCTTTATTCATTCATGTATTATGCAACACCATATTCCCTATACCTGTATGCTTAAGTTAAGGTTGAATGAATTAAATAACAAAGATTTCATAGTTGGCTGCTGAAGAGGGTAGGTACTATCTTCACAGCCTCTAGCAGTTCTAAGTAAAAGTTTGATCACTGGGTTGACACTGTGTACTAAATGGAAACATTTAATAATAAAACTGTACACTATATTCTGATCTGGTATTTGCTGGTACATTTTCAATTTATATGATATCAACTTAATTAGATGTAAATTTATTCATCTTTATCAGTATATAATTCAAGACAACTTTTCTGCAAATAATTTTCTAAATAATTGCACTGTATCTAACACTTTAGGGCAAAACATGTGCAATAAATATTAAATAAGATATACAAATGCTTTCTTTTCATTTGTATATAAATGGGAGGGACCCACTTTACATTAATAAGATTATTCATACTTATTAAATTCTATATTAAAAGCTAAATAAATGTGGCATCTCAGTTTAGTAGAAAGAAACCAGGCAGGTGCTATCCAAACTTTGCCAGTGCATTATGGCAGCAGAGTACTGAAGCCTCCTCTCGAGCTCCATTTCAGTAACTCTGATCCCACCTAGCACCATCTCTTGCCTCCCTGTAAAGAGATGGTATACAGAAAAGTATGTTGTACACTCTAAAGCACTGCACTAGTTTCCTAGAGCTGCCATATTAAATATCTATAAGGTTCTTAACCAGTTATATTTGCTATCATTCTATTTTCAAATAAGGACACATTTTGAAGTGTTGGGAGTTAGGACTTCAACATATCTTTTTGCAAGATTCAATTCTATCCACAAGTACCATGTGAATAAAAGCACCACATTTCAAACCCACTAAGATGAGGCTGGCCTAGGTAATTCAGACTAATCCTTCCAGAAAGAACAATAAAAGGTGGAAATGTATTTTTAAAGCTCTGCCTGAAGTTAAGGAGAATTATCAGGTAGTAAAGAATAATTTAGGGCCCAAATTTGAGAGAAATCTAGAGAATTGTAAGCCTGGGATCTTGGGTCACTGTTTCCACAGGAAGGCCTTCAACTTTTAGAACAGTTAGTTTAGTCTGAGAAGCTGAGAAGCAATTCAGAACAGCTGGTGGAGCTAGGCAGACTAAAACCTGAGACTCATTATTTAACTGTACCCTAAGAAGACTGGCTCTCACAGACGCAGAAGCCCTCTCAATCCCTGAAAATAGATTACAGGGATACCTGCTTTCTGGCACCTCAGGTGCCTGCCAGAAACAAAACTAAATCTTCCCTAAAAGAAGATCACATCTGCCAAGGCTTCAGATTATTTCTGTAAATTATCATCTATGATATCTGACATTTAATCAAAAGCAACTATGTATATGAGGATATGAGACAATGTAAATGTATTCCCAATAAAATAATAGGCCATTAAAATAGCTCACAAAGGCTCAAATAAAAGTTATACGATGTGGAATTAAAAAATACACTTTCTGTGCTCACTTTGGCAGCACATATACTAAAAAAATATACTTTCCACTGTTCCTAAAAAAAAAAAAAAGTCACTCCTATAAAAAAGCATAAATTAACAAGAAGAGACTGTAACTTGGCTTGCTCTTAGAAAAAGAAATGCTTATTCTGTATTTGGTTTTATCTAAGAATTAGAAACTCTAGAGGTATAAAGGATTGAACGACAACAGTGCCCCCTTTTTTAACCTAGCAGATCAGCCTTAACTGTGGGCTGGAATCCTAAGGAGCGTTGCCACAGCATGACTCAAGTAAAGGTGTGGTTGGCACATGGGCACCAGTGACAGCAGTGGGGGGACACATTTGAAAGGTCTGTTCATGCTCTAGTCCAGTAAATTCTCTGCTTTCAGAAGCAAGAAAAAGCTTCTCCTCTCAAACCCCTCTTTTAAAGGCACCACAAGGAAAGTACTGACCACTGCCCTACATCATCCTTTTTTGACACTTGCAGAAATCAATACTTTTAAACTAAACAGCATTATTTTTTTATTCTTGATTCTCTTTAGTTTGAAAGTTGTACGATACTTAATTGACAGTAGCAAATTTTTGTATGTGGCAGCACAGCTTTAATTTATATTACATCACTGTTCAGTGATGTAATATAATTTTGAAGGGGGTGTTAAAAAATAAAAACGTTGCTTAGAAGCCATGAACTATTTTATTTTAGTTTGTCAAAATTCCTTGTTTTAAAAAATGATCAGTTGGGTTCACTCAGGAAATGCATGTCAGGAAACTTGTACTGTAAGTTTTTTTATCTGTGATGTATCAGTAACTGCTGTTAACCCTTTTTCAAAGAAATGTAATTGATTTTGAAATTTTCTAGATTGTCACATGCTTTGTGACTAATGCAAGAAAATAAAGTCCTACTGTATTTGTTCTAGTTATTTCAATTCAAGCGATATATTATAGCTTAATTTTTATTTGCAATTAATTTATTCAAACTAAGTAAATACTTTTCAAAACAGAAAAAAATACACTTAAAGAATTCAAAGAGGTAAGAAGTAGAATGGAAAATTTTCTCAGGAAAGAAGAAACAAAACAAAACAAAAGAAACACAGCAATTCTAGAGCTTAAAAAAAATCAAAATTAAGATTCAACATGTGGGTTTAACAGCAGTTTACAGCTTGAAGAGAAAGTTAATGAACAAAATGACAGGCCAAAAGAAAATACTTTGAAACTCAGAGGACAAAAGGATAAAAATATAAAGATAAGGGGTAAAAGTACATGGGGATGCAGTGAGAAGAATTAACAGATATTAATTGGAGTTAAGGACAGGAGAGACTGTACAGAAAACAGAGCACCAAGAATTCAAGACTGAAGAAGAACACTGAACACAGATTCATGATATGAGACCCATACAAGATAAATAAATGAGCTCCATATGAGATAAATAAAAATAAAACTCTACCTAGGAACATCATCAGGAACTGCTCAGAAGACAAAGAGAAAAATCTTAAAAGCAGGTGGGCAGGTTGGGGGGGTTGGAGTATTATAAAAGAACTAACAATAAGATTGACTATTATTTAATGAAACTATTATAAGTCCAAAGATACCAGAATATCATTAAAATAGCAAGAGAAAATATCCAAATGTTTAAAGAATAAATAATATCAATGTTAAATACTCTTCAAAAGAAATACAACATTATAAAAACTCTTCCAGAGAACAAAAAAGAGTGCATATCCTGAGTCATTTTGAGTCAAACTAAGCCATGAAGTAAAAATGTGACAAAAACCACAAAAGTAAAAACTCCTCCTCCTGAGCAAAATCCTAAATTTTAGGAAACTTAGTCAAGAACTATATAAAAATGATAACATATCATTAACAAACTGGTTTTATTGCAGGAATGCAAATGATCACATTAATAGACTAAAGAAGAAAATCAAATGATCATATTCATAGATTCAGAGAACAAATCTGATTAAATTCAACATTATTTATGATGATAAAACACTTTGCAAACTAGGACTAGATAGGAACTTTCTGAATCTCCTAAATGGTATTTATAAATAACTATAGCACTCCCCACACTTAGTGAAATATTGAAGGCTTCCTACTGAGATCAGGACAAAATAGGAAAGACTGCATCACTGCCTATATTTAACAAAAAAAGAAGTACGAGAAAGGGGGAAAAACCTTCACTCAGATATTTTGAGATTGCACATTAAAAAAAATATTCACTTACATTTCTACAACAGCAATTAGGAGATACAAGGGTAGTCCGAAAATATAGTAAACATTAAAAAAAAGCTGTAATATACACAACAGCACAAGCAAAAGATATGCAAGACCTCTACACAGATAACTTTAAAATGTTATTTGGAGAACTTTTTATTTTTTAAAAAATTAATTAATTAATTAATTAAAATTTTTTTTGAGATAGGGTCTTACTATGTGATTCAAGTTGAACTCACTATGTAGCTCAGGCTGGCCTTGTACTTGAGGAGATTCTCCTGCCTTAGCCTCCCCCTCCTCCCTCTGTCTCCTGAGTGTTGGGATTACAGAGTGTGCCACCATGCCCAGCAAGTTTGGAGAAATTTTAAAAGGCCATTAATAAATGGAGGGTTACATGTGATTTTCATGAATTTGTGGATTTAGTATAGAAAAGATGAAGCTGGGTGTGGTGGTGCACGCCTGTAATCCCAGCACTAGGGAGGCTGAGGCAGGAGGATCACTGTGAGTTCGAGACCTGCCTGGGTTACATAGCGAATTCCAGATCAGTCTCAACTACAAAGTGAGACCCCATCTCATACCCCACCCCCAAAATATATATATATATATATATATTAAAGATGTCCATATCTCCAAGCTGGTCTACAGATTTCATGTAGTCTTAATGAAAACCAAACAGTTTTTGTTTGCTTATTTTTGGAAACTGAAAACAGATAAGCTCATTTAAAAATTTATGTGGAAATACAAAGAACCAATAATAAACTTGTTCCAATGATTACTGAAACTTACTATACAGCAATAGTTATTAAGAAAATGTCATTTTGGTAAAAGAACAGAAATTCTAGAAACGGACTGAGGTATAGAGATTCATGGAGGGGAAACTAATTTTCTGCAAAGGCAAGGATTTTCTGAACAGAACCCCAGTGCATAAGAAATAGTACCAAGAATCAACAAATGGAATCATATCATACTAAAAAGTTTCTGGAAAAAAAAGTTTCTGCACATCAAAGAAAACAACCAACAGACTAGGAGATAATCTACAGAAAGGGAAAATTTTTTCTTTCCAGCTATTCCTCAGACAAAGGACTAACACCTAGAATATATAAAGAACTAAAAAAATTAGATCCTCCCTAAAATAAAACACCCACTCCAAAAACAGGTAACTGAAATGAAAAGACACTTCTCAGAAGAAGTACAAATACTTAATAAGTGCATTAAAAAATGTTCAACAACTCCAGCCATTAGAGAAGTGCAAATTAAAACAACACTAAGATTCCAGAAAGAATGGCTATGATCAAGAAATCAAATAATAATCAATGCTGGTGAGGCTGCAAGGAAAAAGAAACCCTTTACATTGTTAGTGGGAGTGTAAACTAGTACAACCATGATGGAAATCAGTATGGAGATTCCTCAAAAAACTAAAACTAGAAATTCCATTTGACCCAGCTATTTCCCTTCTAGTATCTTCCCAAAACAGTCAAAGACATCATAGTGCAGTGATATATGTATGCCCTTGTCTATAGCAGCACAACTCATAGCAGCTAAATCTTGGAAGGAGCCTACATGTCTGTTAACAGGTGAATGGACAAAGAAAATGTGGCACTTTTACATAATATTCTCCTAAAAGAAAGATAAACTTGAGTCGTGTCGGAAATGGATACACCTTGAAACCATACTGTTAAGTGAAATAAATCAGACACACAAACTTAAATATGTTATGGTTTCCTTATATGAGAAGCCCAAAACATGAATAAAGAGTAAAATAAAAATATAATAAAAATAAATACATAATTAATATATAAATAATATAAATAAAAATGATAAAAATAGGAAATAGGGAGATAGGTCTTTTGCAAAACGGAAAGGAACAAAGAGACACAGGGAAGTGGGAGAGGAGGGAAAGGAGATGAAAAAAGAACTAAGATATGTTATGTACATGTACCAACTTCCCATGAAGAATGTACTTTAAATATGTACCAATAAATTTTTTTAAATTTTGGAGTTATTCATAAAACAGCTGTGAACATACTGCACCACTGATTTCTGACACTGAAAGATTTTATCTTTTTTTTTTATTGACAGGGTCTTGCTATGTAGTTCAGATTGGCCTTGCATTCATAGTGATCCTCACGTCTAGGCCACCTATGTGTTGAGAGATTACAGGCATGCACCACTATGCCCAACTGGATTTTGTCTTCTTGAAGTTAACTTTTCTATCAACAGAGCATTTATGTTAAAAACAAACAAACAAACAACAAAAGCAAGCATTTCCCATTTTCCAGGAGGTAGGCCCTATGCCCTGTCATTTAGATTCTAGCCCCCAAAATTCCAGCAGCCTCAGTATAGATGATACAGTACACTGAGTCCTGTCTTGTTTGCTCATTAAAAGGCATACAAGGCAGTGGATGAATAAGGTAAAGATAGGATTTTAAATACTATTTTTCATTTACAGGCTTACCAAATTTCTAAACAAACCACTTAAGCTCCCCGAACCTCAGTTTCCTTAAGTGTGTATGAGAGAAAAGTTATTGTGAAGATTAACTGGAATAAAGTATATGAAGCAGTCTGGACACTATCTAGCACACAATAATTATTTAATAAGTGGAAGCCATTATAGACAACATGCTAGAGCTAAGAATTGGGCTATGACGATGAAGAAGACAGGACAGATAACGGGAATAAGGTTTATCACATAGTGGCTAAAGTGTAGTTGATGCTTGCTGTGGTTTGTGTTTAGATGCCCCACTCCCTACCAAAGCCTGATTCAGATGAGGCAGGACTTTATTTTTCAGAGGTAGCTCAGTGCAACTGGGCACAGTTCCCTTCACTAAAAAAATTTTTAAAAGTTTTACATAAAATGTAAAACATGTTTTTCTTTATAAAGAAACTGATACTAATTCATTGGTACCTCTTGTTAGCTTAAAAACTCAGGATATACTTTTGGCTAAACTCAAGAAAGAAATTTCATAGCATGGCATGATGATGACATGCATCAAATTAGGGACTTTGAAGGTAGCCAAGGCCAGGTTCCAATTCCTGCCCCTGGCCAAGAAGACCTCCGGAGTGCTCTGGGCCTCATTCTGCACTTGTGCTACGGAAATTATGATACCCAGTTTCCAGGTGTAAGATGGGATCACAAGATAGTGATGCACAGAGTAGATGTTCAGTATCCTGGGCTCTGCTCGCTCTCCAGAACTTACGGCTGAGCAGGGTGGTGGAGTGGCTGGCTTGGAGAAGTAAGCTGCAGCACTCACCCCCGACTACCCACAGCCTTCCCACCACTGCCCTGAAGCTGTCTTGTTTCTTTCCAGGTGGGAGGTGCAGGAACAGGCAGTGACTGTGCCTCTTGCCAGTAGTTCTGAATAGTGGAGCTGTTGTTCTGGCATATTTGAAACCAGCTTCCTGTTTTTCCTGGTATGAGATGGTGTTTTTTTAATCAGCAGCAGGAGGGAAAGAAATAGTTCTGGAAGGTCAGACCTAGTTCCCTATCCCCTGTAGGGAAAAAGTCTGGACCTTTCTACCGGGGACTTTGCAGTCTTGGAGCTATGTGACCTTGATTGAGCGAGGTCATGGTGCCAGTTCCCACATATAGGGAAGCAGCAAAGTACAACATGTCGCCATTGCCTATAATTCAGAATTTGTGGTGCCTGTGAACTAACGCTAATGGGTTTTAAGAGTAAGCCTGATTAAACATTAAACTTTATTTCCCACAAAGTGTATCACACATTCCTTTTCTCTTCACAGTCTTGAAAGAGTGGTTAAGACATGGACACTGAAGCTAGACTGCCAGGATCCACATCCCAGTCGCACCACTTTTTGGCTAGGTGACTTTGGGCAAGTGACTTAACTTTCTCTGCTTTGGCTTACTAATAAAATGGGAAGAATAATAGTAACTTCCTCATAGCCTTATTGTGAGGTTTAAATAAGGTAATGTGAATAAAGTACTAACAGTTTGGGCTCCATACAATGGTTAGCACATGGGCTAAAGATTTTACTTGCTAAACTCCCAACTGAATCCATGGTCCTCAGTGACTAAATTGCATTCTTTTGGTCAGAAATTCTGTATACTCATTTTAAAGATAATTTGCTGAAAATGGGAAGGCGATCTAGAGATTGAGGAAGCGGGGAGAAGGGAATAAAAAGAATTAAGATATGTTAAGTATGTGTATCTATTCCCTAAGATGACTGTAAACATGTACTGCAAATACATACTAATATAAAAATAAAAAGATAATTTCCTAAAATAGTGCAGCAGAAGTAGACAGTACCATTTTAAAATTAATGGGGTAAATTGTCTGGCTGCTGAAATAAGCGCCCTTTTGTCCTAGGGAGGCACTCAGAGGCTGCCTGACTCCATTCCATAGGATGGGGTCAGGTGATGAGGATTCAGGTGTGAGCTCACCACCGTGAATGTGGTCCCCTCAGTCTGGGGGAGTGAGAAGATGGATTACAGGTCTGCTTCTCAAACTCTGGCTGGTTCTAGGATTGAGGCTTCTGCCCTCCTGTGGGAAATCAGACTTCTAACCCTGGTTTGTAACTGTGAAGGAGTTTATTAGATGAAGTGGTTGTCCTGTATATTGCACGCATACTAGCAAAGATGCAAAGTTGAGAGCAAGCATGCATAGTCATTTAAATCACTGTATGCCCTTGACTCCTTCATAGCAGTGAAATCAAAAAAGATTGATTTGGTTTATTGCTATCCTCTGGAAATCAAAGCAGGGGTGAGCCCTGAATGAGGATGCAGTGCAGTTTGCAAGCTGACTGAATAGTAAGTTAGAGGAAATTAGTTTATATGTTTCATAAATTGGGGAGATCACAGCTTTAAGTGACAATCTACAATGCATCTGAAACTTTAGAACTGAGTCCAGGCTGCAGAGGGATGACTTTCCTTTTGGAAATTTTGAGAGAGAATTTGCTGCAGGGCCAGCAGGATCTGAGAAAGAAGAATTCTGAGTGAAGCAGAGCCATGCATTTTGAATTTAGAAGGCAGAGGGATGAGAGAATAACGAAGGCCACTTGATCCAGAGCGCATGTTAGCTGTTTTCTAATCCCACTGAATACCTTGTTTTTCTTGTTAGAAGAAACTTGGGCAAATAACAGAGATTTCATTGGAGAAAAGCCTTTATTTGGTTTGTTTTAACATTGTAGTGAGTTTCTAAAATGAGTGTCAGGTTCTTACTGAGAAGGGCAAGAAGAGAAGAGTACCAGCAAGTCAGGAAGGGGTCCAAACACCTCTGCAGAGATGAGAAGCAGAATTATGATATGCTTGCAAGTCAAAAAGTTTCTTTAGAAAACTTCACTTAATTAGAGTTTAGCATATTATCTGTTGCTTCAAAAGCAACTTGATTTATGGTGTCTTTGGAGGGGAGGAGAGACGCCATGGCCTCTCTGGTGGTGTCCAGAAGTGACAGTATGACTGTCCCACTAGGGAGTGACTGAGTGATGTGGCTCCCTCAGAAAGGGAGGAATCTAGCTCTTTTCTTCAATCAGCCCTGACCTCTTCTTTCCTCCGACAGGTATTTCCAGGCCTAAAGTGGTCTAGAATAGGGCTTTGTAGTACCTAACCTCTGGTTGGTTTTGAGATAATTTCTTTATAGGTGGTTTTGAATTGAGCATTTATGTAGTGTTTGTGTTCTGACCTTACAAAGGGTACTTTTGTTCCATTTAACCACTTGTGGTTTAGCAGCTACACTAAAGGTTATGGGGAAGACCATGCAAACTGAATAGTAGGATCTTTTAGATTTCTTTAAAAACCTGAAGACTTCCTATTTGTTTTGTACATCAGGAACAGAGGGTGGTACTTACCACATGCAGTAGTTCCTGGCACATCACTGTCACTATCAAGAGAAAAGCCCTGTGTGTTTGCTTTACTTGCTTTTTATTCCTATGGCCCACTTCCATCTCCCCTCAGCCCCAGACAAAATTTATAACATGTTTAAAGTGTGTACCTTTATGTTTGTAACATTACTCACAAAGTATGGCCTGTATTTTTATGAGCACCAATTTTTAATAATGCAAATACTACTTTGTGCATATCATTATATTTCCTCTAAGCAATGTTCCTGAGATTCATCCACATTGCTATGTGAAGTTCCTAATGTCTGTATAATAAATACAATGTGGTGTAAATCCCTCAAGACATTTAATGCTGTGACCTCTCCCACCCTAGCCTGTCACTCCACTGTTTTCTCCTTAATTCCTGTATTTACCCTATCCATGAAACATACATGTACTGTTTATATACAGCCTAACATAGTATCAACAGTGTCAAGTGTGTAAGACTAAAGAAAGTTCAAGTCCCTCTGTTAGAAGAAAACTGCATGAGACATGCTATTTTTCTAGAATGTGTTTTGTTATGTCAAGAAGTCTCTGTGCTAACTTTAGTAATTAAGAATGTATAAAAATATCTTTAATTTCCTTTATCTTCTTTTGGACCTATGTTGAGGGTTTTAATTAGTACATGTTTGCAGTACATAATGATTACTTTCTCATAGGTAGTAAGTGCATGTATATAACATATCTCTTTTTTTTCATTCCCTTCCCCTTTCTTCCTTCCCCTCCCTTACTTTTTGCAAAAGATCTATCTCTCTTTTTCCTATTGTCTTTTACCTTGATCTTTAGATTTTGGGTTTCTCATGTAAGAGCAACCATGCTATATTTAAGTATGTGTGTCCTTTAGACCTATTTCAAAGCAGCTGCTTTCAGAAGGGCCATAAATGGCCTCCCAAAACCCTCAAGGTCAGGATCCAAATTCCAAAGATGTCAGAAGGCTGTTGCTTTTGTTTGCTGACATGATTTTGTAATCTGGTATCTCTGAGATCATGCTTTGATCCTACAATTGACACTGTGGGAGTCACGTATGTCTTGGCAACACACAAACTCCAGAGCATAGGAAAAGCAGCACGTTTTTAGTAGAAAGAGGGACAGGCATAATATGGCCCCACTTGGCCCATGTGTCCTAACTATGACCCCTATTACCGTAAGGGCTGCATATGACTGTAAGTCTTCATTGTTCACTAACAAATCAGGTCCACATACCTCCACCTGTACCTCACAACCATGATGTGTGGTCCACGGTGGTTATTAACAGCTTTGGGTTAGGGGAGAGATGGTAAGGCTCAAGGTGTGAAACAACTTGCTCAAAGTCACAAGGGCAAAAGGGTGTAGAGTGGCAGTTGATTGTACCGGGCCTCTTCCCCCACTACAGTGGGTGGAACACATTCTGCACACACTTTGAGCATCAGGCTCTAACAGTCTGTGCCTATCAGGATACACTGGCCATGGCTACCCTAGAGATTCTGGCTCTAGAGATAGTATTTCAACCAGGTCCTCCCTCCTAGGATCTTGGTGAACCATCAGGGAGGTACTGATGAAAAAAATGGGAGACCCACAGGACCATTTCCTCCCCTGTGCACAGTCATCTCTTTATACAGCTGCAAAAGATCTTAGGAACATTATCCACCAGGATTCTGGCAGGAAACAGACGGCACTCTCAAAATGAGTAATTTGAGGAGTGTTTAATAAGGGGACCATTTATAGACAGGACCACGGTTCAGTGCTCTGGAACCAGTAATAGTGGCATGCTCACACCCCCAGGACTGAGAGGGTGAGGGAAGAGAGGCCACTGGATCTGAGACACAATGCCCTACAGTGGGGCTGCCTACCAGGATCCCAAATCTTTGCTGATGCCGTAGGGTAGGGCTAAGAGAATCAATACTTCCTCAGAACTCTCAGTTCCCCTAATGGCAAAGACAACTGGGGGCCAGGAGCAAGGGAGCCCATTCATACATTCCTACAGGCCAGTTTCCAAGGGACAGAGAGGGCTGAGAAGAGTGAAGAGGCAAACAGAAAACATCTAGCATAAGAACTAATTAACCTAACACCCTGACTTGAAAGATACTGGTCCTGAGGTAAGGAAGCCTGGCCCAGAAAATCAGTGAGTTGCAGAGGTGAGCTGGGAAATCAATCCCCAGGTGCCAACTGACATTCCTCTCCATTTGATTCAAGGATACCTTTTCCTATAAGAATGAGTCAAGCCTTGAAAAACACCAGAACTTCACATCAGCTAGAATTTGTGGGTATTTCTGTTTCATGGATGGTACATTCTAAAGCTACCTCTTTGTGGTAGTTTACACTATCCCTGAATTACACCCCAAACACAGCTCATACTTGTGTGCTATACCTTTGACCTGGTAGTCAAGGCTCATACAATTTAAAGGGACTATGGCACAGAATAAAACATCTTGCAGCAGGAATGGGTCTGGGGAACACATCTGGAGCTCTACAGAGATTCCCAGCTGCAAGAGAAGGAAAGAAGGGAGCACTCAAAAACCCAGTGGTCCAGCTCAGAGAAGCAGGCCTTTGGCTTTCAGTGAACTGATACTACTCTCCTACCCTAAGTACCTACAGAAATAGCTGTGCATTGACCCATGACTTGCCCAGGCCTGGAAAAATACTCCAGGATATTTTAGAAATCACATGTTCTTCCAAGCCTTTTTAAATCTGACTAGAGAACTACTGGCTAAAAAAAGAATGAATCATTGAGATATTTTCTGTAGGCATATCTGAGCTACAAGTTCAAAATGAAAGATCAAAACGTTTTGTGACTCTTAATTTTCCTTATACAGTATTATCTATCAAATTTGCCACCTTTATGATGTAAAGCAAGTTTCCCAGTTCTTTGGATAACAGTTTTGTTTCAAGAAAACTGTGAACAAAAATGTTGGTGATTGATCTCACACAGATATTAGCAGGCTAGCTCTACAACTACAAAAATCAAAAACACCAGAGAACTCTTGTTAAGCTTCCTAATATTTATATTCATTCATTCCATCTCTAAGTGTTTCCTCAGTCCCTATGTGTAGCGTTGTGGGCAGAACAAATAATGATATTTAGCAAGGCAGGAGGGAGCCAAATCACAAAAGAGGGTTCTCCCACTTTCTTGTTTCTTTTAGGCTGTGAAGAGGCACTGAAAGCTTCTGAACAGAGGAGTAATTAGATTTCACTGCAGTTTAGCAAGGTCACTAACGAGATATACAGGATGAGGAGGAGGAGATATAGAAGGAGAAAGACTAGTTAGGAGGCTTCTGTAATACTGCAGTTCAGATGCAAGGATGGACACAAAAATTACCCCCTTAGACTAGACATGCAGACCAGGTCTGCATAATGCAGCAAGGAAATGGTCTTGAACACATGATAAGAAATATACTCATAACTACTGTCTCAGTTATTTTTCTCTTTGCTGTGACAAAATACCCAACATATACAAGTTAGAAAAAGAAAAGGTTTATTTTTGTCTCAATTTATAGAGGTTTCAGTCCATAGTTGGCATATAGGGCATAATAGGGCAGCATGGCAGGGGGTCATGGCAGAGGAGAAACAGTTCATGACAAGGCAACCGGAGGGCAGTGAGCAGCAAGGAGCCTCCCATTCCCTTTTATCCCATCCAGGGTACAAATCTCTTGGGTGTTCCACCCATACCCAAGTGGGCTTTCCCATTATCCACACCTAGAACTACACTAAACCAATCAATGGACTAACTTACCACACACTCTTAATCCCAGTGTCACATGCCCTAGATCCAGCCAGCTCTGAAAAGTCTCATCTATGAGCACATAAGGCTTGGGTGGAGGGGGTGAGGGTGGTGGCAGCAATCTAGATACAAGCCATCACAGCCACAGACATGTTTTCTCTATAAACAGAAAGCCACATTCTGAGCCTCAAGACAAGACAAGGGCCAGCTATTGGTGTCAATTCTTGGGAGTCTGGGGTGGGTAGTTCTCTAGCCAGGGAGTCAAGAGGTGTCCTCTCATCCCTTACAGAGGTCCCCTATCTTTGCTCTGGGGAGTCACCACCTCTCAGTGAGCCTTTTTTTTTTTTTCTTCCTTCCGCACAACTCTTTACACTATGAAGCCTGGCTGAAACCAGTACCCTGGGGTCTCAAATGCACAGGGTGGGTCATTTCCTCCAAAGTTTGATGGAGTCCACTATTGCTCCTGGGTGCTAGTAGAAAAAGGACAAAATGTAGACTCCCGCAAAGGAATTATGCTAAACAGCCAAAAACAGAAAAACCTATAACCAGCTCAACTCTTCTTAGGAATCTAGCATTCTTCTCTGCTTAAATTGCAAGTGTCACAAAATCAAGATCAAAGTTTCAGTGAAGGGTTGCTCTGCTGCCAGTCTAACAGGCAGCCAACCCATAGAGCCAACTTTATTCTATAAACTTAATGGTAAGGAGATTTGCTAACCATCCCTCCATACCTGGACAGATGAAGAAGTCCTGAAGCCACAAGGATACATGACAGGGATCTTGTGAGGAAGGTAGTACCTCTGGTTATGTTCTGCTTAAATGTTATATCCCTTGCATGGGCTGCTTCACTCAACGAGTAACCTAGTGGTAGTGGCAGTGAAGGCTGGCTTAGAGACCTGGCACCAGCCAGAAGCATCTATATACAGGATTGGCAAGAATTCAGCCCTAGCAGTGGCAGTTCCGTGAACTCCCTAGTTCTGTGTAGCTTCGCTGGGAAGCAGTACAAATGCAAACTGAAAAAGAAGACAGATTACTGGGTTTTCATCTCAAAAGGCTCTGAGGCTCTGTTAATACTAACACAGCCACTTCAAAGCTCAAACTGAAAGGAATCTGGTGGGGTGTGTCAGGGTGTGATACATCTTTTGCTGACTGTTTGCCTGGACAGGCCTAAGATAACCTTTGTGACAGCAAGGACAGTGTTGCTGTCCTCTTGCATTTGAACCTAAGGGCACAGATATACTCTCTCACTATCTGTGACAAAAATTATGCAAAAACATAAAACCAATACTAAAAGAGACAGAGGAACCATATGCATCAGTCTGACTGACCCTTTCCTAGGTCACTGAATGCAACTTCTCGAGCCTTGTTTTACCAAAAATTCCCGTTACCCCTGCCCCAACCTCTAAAGTTAGTCTCATACCTCAGGGTTCAAAGTTGTTTTGTAGCAGCAGAAGCTGTAACAGCAAAAACAACAAGTTTCCTGAGTGAGTCACCAGTTCAAAGTATGTGTATACACATTCCCTCATTTGTCCTGACAAGTGCCCCTCACCTCTTGGAAGCCTGAGTAGAAGGAAGCACCAAGAGTAGCTTCCTTTTATAGTGACAAGGTCTGTCTTACGAGTGCCAGTAGGGTTTTTGGCTCCCCTTTCCCAAGTCTTCTCCTCCATTTTTGCATAGAAGCCACAATCTCCACTGTATCCTGGGGTTGGTAAACCAGTCCATCAGTCCAGGCTTTGCCTGGCTCTCTACCACTTTAACTCTCAAACACCTGAGGCCCACCAAAGACCATTACCACCACAGTGCTCAATGTCAGAAGAATGGTATTTCATAGGCTTCAACGTGGATAGTGCCCACTTGAATTGTGCAACACTGTGTATTCGAGACTCTGTGGTAATGCAGTGGGGAGGATGTGGGGTCCAGTAAGCACTTTCCATAGCCTCAGGACTCTATAAAAGAAAGCAACCACAGTGTACTCTCTGGCCAGGGGGCAGCATAGTGTAAGACTATCCAACCAGCTGCAATCTTCCTCAGTGATGGTCACTGACTGATCCAGACACTGTCTCTTGAGGGTGGGAATATGAAAGTGAGACACAGCAGTGGCAGCAAAGATAGCAGTTTGGGTGAGACGACAGACAAGAGTAGAAGTAAGAGGAATTAATGGGCAAAGACAACTAGAAGAATCCCTAGGATAGGGAGACATGAGTGCCCAATTCTAAAATGATTGCATGTTGGTAGGTCCCCAGAGTTCCTGGAATCCTGAGGTACAAATGGGTCTGCTGGGAAGCACACAGACCCATAATAAGTGAATTGTTTTTTGTGTTGCTGTGACCCATGCCAAGTTTTCCTATGTCCCTAAAGATTTCCATATATATATATCTTAAATTGAGAGAGCCTGGATAGAATATGGAGCTATTATTATTGGAGAAAACTAAGCTTCAAAGAGATTAAATAATTTGTGAACAGATACCAGTGGCTGCTTACTCATCAAATATTTCATCTTCTCCCTTCCTAAAAGAACTCTGCTTTCTTTAGGGATGGCAAAGCTCCCACCTAAAACTTCTCCCTGGCTTATATATCTTAAATTGAGAGAGCCTGGATAGAATATGGAGCTATTATTATTGGAGAAAACTAAGCTTCAAAGAGATTAAATAATTTGTGAACAGATACCAGTGGCTGCTTACTCATCAAATATTTCATCTTCTCCCTTCCTAAAAGAACTCTGCTTTCTTTAGGGATGGCAAAGCTCCCACCTAAAACTTCTCCCTGGCTTACAGTTAGGTGATCATGTGACACAGTCTGGCCAATAAGAGTTCTGAAAAAAAGTTTCTTCACTCCTGATACAGGGATTACTCCTTTCTCCTTCTTTACTTCTTTCTGCCTGTACCACTAAAGAAAAGGCCTCCAGGTATGGTGGTCACCCTGGACTTATAAGGATGAAAGCCACATGTTAATGACAGACCAAGTAGGAAAATAACAGATCAGGTACCTGATGGCACCATATAAACACTGGATTGGCTCTTTCCAGAATCCTCAAATCAGAATGATAACTACTTGTTTAAGCCTTTTGCTATGGTTTGGATCCAGTTTGTCTCCCAACAGTTCTTAAGTTAGGGGCTCCTTTAGGAGGCGATGCTTAGTGGAAGGTCTTTAGGTCACCAGGGGGCATATTCTCCAAAAGGATTTGGGACTCCAGCCTTCTTAGGTTTTTTATCTTGCAGAATGTAACTTCTTGCTTCTATACGCATTCCCACCATGATGTCATCTGTTATAAAGCTGTTATCAGACGCTGAACCAATAGGGCTGCATGATCTTGGACTTTTACTCTCTCAACCTGTGAGCTAAATAAAGCTTTTTATTTTATGAAGTTAGTCTGCCTTAAGTATTTCACTATAGTAACAGAAAACAGATAAATATATCACTCTTGGTTGAGTTTTCTAATTTTTGCAGCCAAACGTATCCCTGAGTGATATATGTGTCTGTGTCACAGAACTGCTTTGTAAACGGTGGAGCTGCAACTCTAATCCAAGATTTGTAGAACTCTAGATCCCACTTTGCTAATTTCTGTTGAGCACACTTAAGAGGTCTGCAATGTAACAAGATGCTGTATTAAAGCATGTCATAACATATGCTCAGTAAATACTGGCTGCTATTCATATCATTATTGGGCCAAGTAGGGTCTAAGCCACTTAAGGACCTTCTGTTTTAGCACCTCAGACCAAAGATAAATGGAGACTCAGAAAGAGGTATCTCTACTTCTCAGAAAGAAAAAATGAGAAAGCTAACTAGGTTTAGGGTCTAAGCCACTTAAGGACCTTCTGTTTTAGCACCTCAGACCAAAGATAAATGGAGACTCAGAAAGAGGTATCTCTACTTCTCAGAAAGAAAAAATGAGAAAGGGCTAACTAGGTCTTCTAACTTCCAATGTTTCTGGGAGCAGAAACATTACAGAGATGAACTCCTATTCTCACAGTTTGTCTGGCCCCCAGGAAAAACAGCACAGACAGGCCATAATGATCTTTGGCATGATCAATAGATCTAAGTCCCTCCTTTAGTCCCTTCAACCTAAGCCTGGATCCCTTTGGAACATCTGAGGCCCTGAGAAGGCTGGCCAGGATCAGTTAAAAGTACCAGGCACCCTGGCAAACAATTTCTCCTTCTCAGAAACAAAAGTAACTCTCCTAAAACAAAGACAATGCCACTTTTGTAATTGGAAAACACTGGGGGACAATGTAAATGTCTAATACTGAAGTACTGTTAGAAAAAGTGATGCTACATCTTTAAAGTGGAAAGCATATTCTTCAATATTCTCAAAGTCTTCAATATTCTCAAAACATGTTTACTAACATGGGGAAACTCTTATGTAAAAAGTAGCTAGTATAGGGGCTGAGGGCTTAGCTGGGTGGCAGAATATTTGCCCAGCATACATAAGGCCCTGGGTTGGATCCTCCGCATCACAAAAATTAAATAATTTTTAAAGCAGCTGGTATAGTAAGTTATATTCGTGGCATATTTGCCATGAGCTCCTTATACTTATAAAAAAATTAAAAGCTCAGAATGGCTAAAACCTTTAAGTTGTTGTATTATGGATGACTGGCTTTATGCTTTTCTACATTTTATAAAATTTCCATAATATCTTTTTAAAGTATAAGTCCTCATAAAATTTTAAAGCAATGTCACATTTTGTCATTAAACACACTTTTCCTTTCTTTCTTCAAATCCTTATATCAACAGAAGCTTAATATTTTCTTCACTGACAACTGACCCTTACTAATCCCAATAAATAGCATCCTAAAACTTCAGAGCTGATTTGAAGAACTGTTGATCATATCCTAAAGAACACTGGTTGGTTCAGAGGTTATACACATCTTTCAGATTAGTCCTTCAACCTTATTATCTCCTATTTCCTCTCATCATGACCCCCAAAGAACTTCCACAAAATGAAAAGTAGAAGTATAATATTCTCTGCCTCAGGAGTTTCAGGTCTATCCTCTGAGTCCCCATCACTCCCACTCACATTTAGCCTTTCTTTTCTACTTTTTTGGGGGAGAGACTGAACTCAGGACCTTGCACTTGCAAAGCAGGTGTGGTGCCACTGAGCTAAATCCCCAGCCCCAAGCCTTTCTTTCTATCTCTAGCATGGTTCTACTTTATTGTTTCTAACTACTAGAGATATAATTCAGTAATGTAGCTCAAAAGGGCACAAACTCATTTTCATAGGAGGCTGTGGTCGTCACTGAGATTAAAAGACATGGCTAAGTTATTTAATCTCTCTGAGTCTCAAATTTCTCACCCACAATGCTTCAGTGAAATACCTTTGTCTCCCATTTGCTATAAAGAATCAATTCCTTAGGCTGTTTAAAGAAACAACAACTATCATTTTTTAACATTTATAATGTGTTAGCCACTGATTAAAGCTCTTTACCTTTTAAAACTTGTATGTAGCATTATTATTCTCATTTTACAGGTGTGGAAACAGGCCCAGAGAAGGCAAGTAATTCACCCAAAGTTGAGAGTAACAAAGCTAAGATCAAGATTCAAAAAATGGAAATCCAGAGCCTATGTTTTGAACAACTACATCTTAGTTTTCAATACATCATTGCAACTACACCTATGTGTTCTGTGACCAGAACAGGAGACTTCAGGATCCAAGGGCTCCTGAGTCCTTGCTTCTTTGGCTATATCTGTGATGTCCTAGCCTCCTTACTTTCTTCCCTGTTAGTGTTTCTGAGCTTCATGCTTTTGGCTTGAGCTCATCCTTAGCCTTTCTGGGCTCAAACTTGTCTACGGACTGAAACCTCTACAAACTATGAGCTAAAATAAACCTTTTCTCTTTTAACTTGCAGGTGTCCTGTATTTTATCCCAGCCATGAGAAAGTAATTAAGATAGCATGGAACATAGAGTAAATACACAGCAGACACCTGTAGCAATAATAATGTTGTTATTGCTAGGTAAATTATATGATATTGTTAACATCTGAACTTTGCCGGCCAAAATAGAATTTCTTAAGGTTCAATACAATGTAGTTATTATTATTTGGACAGAATACACAGCTACAGGGTCCTCTTGTGAAAGGCTGTAAGCTTTGCCTATAGTCCTCATCCAGTTTAACAACACAGTTGGCTATTTATTTCCCATAGTATGAAGGTTTAGCAGCTTGAAATGGTGTACCTGTGAACATGACCACAACAGCAGTAGCAGCAGCTTATGAACACTGACGGTCTGAAAATGGAGTTCATAACATATGTAAGAATACAATCAAGACTTTATAAATACAGTGCTAATAAAGCAAATTTAGAAGAAACATTCCATTTGTTTAAGAAACAACTTTTCTAAATAGCAATCCAACCACAGAATTCTGTAACCTAAGAGCTACAGAAATCCCTGGAGATACTCAAGCCTAGTCTTCAAGATACCAGATAAATAACTACATGTTAAGGAATTTAACTCCCACCCCTGCTCAAAAACACAAGTCTCCTACCTCTTAGGAATAAACTCAAACTTGGTCTATTCCACATCACTCCAAACAGTTACACAGGCTCCTTTCTGAACCTGGGCTACCCTCTCTCCCTCTGGTCCCTAAAACACCATCTTCTCCATGCAGCCTCCAAGGTTCTACTAATATGCCTAATATGTTCCTGCTCTCCTGAACAATACACTAGTGTATCTGTACCTCTCTGAGTGGGTGTATTACACTCTGCACTTAATATTTGTGTATGACTTATATCCTTCATTTAACTGCAGCTTTCCAGAGGGCAAGAAAAACATTTGATTCATATTAATTATTCCACAGTTCTTTTATAGTAGCTCTCAAGAAACTGAGAATAAATGTGTTCATAACACATGTTTCTTGTCTGTTTATAAAAGCAGATCTCAATGAAGGCTTAACCAACTGCATTTCAGTGATACTCTGTATACAGAATTAAAAGCCAGCTTTTTCCTCACTTCTAAACACGTTTAATTCAAAATTTCAAATGTACATCAAAGCATGCCTAAAGTCACTTAGACTTTGCTATTAACATTTTATTATACAGCACCTGCTTTAACATTAACAGTTTACTATACGTGCTTTATCACTCATCTACACATATCTATTCTTCTATCATCCATCAATCTCCTAATCTTGCTTATGTATTTCAAAGTAAATTGTAGACACTACTTTATTTCCCCTGAACAATTTAGCATGTGTCATTAACTACAGCTCAATATTAATATTTTTCTTTTGAGCTAAAATTTATATTCAATGAACTGTCAAATCTTAACTATATATTCACTGAGTTTGACTGTAATATATACTCTAGTAACCCTTACTCTTCTATGAGAAATTTCTCTTTTGATTTTTTTTCCTACCACTATAAACAAGGTATACTATATTGGACCGACTCTCCAGGAGAAAATAACTATAAACTCTAAACAAAATATAAAACATAAGTACTCAAGACACTGGAGAAGTAAGTAGGAGATTCTTGAGGGGGTTGACACTTGGAACATAGGAAAAGATCTACACATGTTTCTCAGTTTCCTGATATGTCCCAGTGCAGTGAAGCAGTGCTATGCTGGGGGGCTTAAATTCCAAGAAGAAAGCATGCTATCCTTGTGGACAGATTTCAGGATAAACAAGGCCACTGGAAAGTAAAGTAAGAATCCAGAGAGACAGACAGAAGAAAGGAAGAGCCCAAAATATTGTGTGAAAACTGCCCAAATCTCTCAGTGTCTCTGAATCCTGCAGGCATAGAGTGGAATCTAATCAACTTGGCTAATGATAACATGACTGCCAAGAAATGAGGAGCTGTCCAAGAGATAGAGTTTGTGAAACAAACAAACAAAACGGAGACGAATAAATGAGAATCCAGAATTGCTACAATATACCATGCACAAAACCCAAAATAGCCAAAAGCATTAAACATATAAATAAAACAAGCAAATTTTTCATGAAAAAGGCAATAAAGTTCTCAAGATAGTTCAAATGAACCAGGCATAGTGGTGCACACCCGTAATCCCAGGCCCTAGGAAACTGAGGCAGGAGGATCACCACAAGTTTGAGGACAGCCTGGGCTACATTTTGAGTTCAAGAATAGCTGGAACTACACAGTGAGACCTTGTCTCAAAAAAAAAAAAAAAAAAAAAAAAAAAGATAATTCAGATGTTGAAATTAGCAAATAAAAATTTTAAAGGGGGCTATTATAATTATGTTCACGTACATTACGTGAATGTACAAAATATATGGGAAACCTCAACAGAGAAGTGAAAGAAACTATAACTGGAAGTTCTGTAACTTAAAAATACAACATATGAAAAAACTTAAGCATTGGATGAGTATAACAGGGATGATAATGAAAGGGGCCAGTGAACTTAAAGACAGACTCATAGAAATTATGCCACCTGAAGAACACAGAGAATAAGAATTTCAATGAATTTATAGATTTGAGAAGCTAAATGAACTCCAAGCAGGATGAGTACACAGAAACCAAAGAAAAAGAAAACTAAAGATAAAGAGAAGAAAATCTTGACATCAGAGAGAAAAATTAAAGGTAACATGATTCCAGTGACTACTCTTTTTCTCAAAAACCAGAGATGCCAGAAAATAGTATTTTAAAAAACTTCAACCCAAATTCTATATCTAGTGAAACTCTCTCAAGAATGAAGGTAAAATAAATATACATTAACTTTGTCAAGTCTTTCAGTCAAAACTTATTTTATACTAAAAGTTGGTTAGCCAAACAACAGTTTGCACACCAATTCATAAAACTTTAAAATACATGTTTCAAATTGAATAGTAATTCAAAATATGTGGGCTGGAGAGAAAAGCAACAAAACAATCTCCCTTCAGTTTTTCCTTCAATACTGGACAGTAAGCAATAAATTACTTTGAAGGGATCTGATCTAGATCAGATCTAAATCTGACAATCATTTACATTTTGCTAAGGTCTCTTTGTCTAACCTGTCCTGACTGCCAATTCTTCTCCCTCCTTCTCCACAATTACACATTGAGAAAATGAAGGAATGGTTGCATTTATTCCTTTAAACACTATGCAGACCTAGAGAAAGAATGTAGAACTGACCATTTAAAAACTCATCTTGCTAAGAGTCCAGAATGAAGGGTGGGCAACTGTTTTGGCTGAAAAAAGAAAACAGAAAGACCAAGGTATCCTGAAAGGACATATTCACATTCACATTGGAGAATTAACTGCAAAAGTTGAGAGTGAGTCAACATTTGCCTTAGAAATCTCAATCTGAATTAGCACAGTTGTTGGACTTGTTGGTCCAGGAGTATTTCCTCCCAAGAGCTCTGGAAGTGTGATGTCCCGCACATTTGCTCCAACCTTTCTGATTTCTCTTAATACTTCTAAAACTGCTGTTAACTGTTAATTTTCATTTAAAGAAGTATTACCAAACAACCTGTTAGGAACACAAAGATTCCCTTCAGATTTTTCTTCTGGCTTTTCTTAAACCTATAAGCAGGCCTTTTTCCAAACTATTAACATCCCAAGCTGATTGTCAAACTCAGCCTCTGATATTTAAACAACAGCTGTGTTCTGTCTTGTAAAAGGGCAGCCTCACCAAGACAGTGTCTCTCTAAAGGTCAGCTGTGTCCTGCAGCAGGAAGTCCACTCCATGGTTGGTGGTGCATGCCAGCATAACAGAATAGTCTGTTTGTCCCCATTCCCTTTACTCCTTTTTTGGCTAATCTTCACTGGCTGTGAATGTGCAGTTTGCTTTGCACAGGAAGTGGGAGCCTCAAACTTCATCCTGTATGTTCACTGCTATTCTTGCCTTACACAAACTATTTTTACTGAAGATGCCTTCTAGTTGCCACTAAAAATGATGCTGATGGAAAAAAGAGGATGAAATGAAGTTAAAACACTCATCTCAGAAGGAAGTACACTTATTAACTATTTAGTAGGGATCAGGTACTATTCCAGGTGTTTCTTATACTAGCACTCCAGTCTTTTAAAATCAGCCTTCCCACTATACAGGTAGAGATGCTGCAGCTGCTCAGGGTTTAAATGGCCACATGGTCTTGAAGGAACATTATGAGAGCATCCAGTTTTCTATGACTGAAATCCAAGAGTCTTTCTGAGACACCATTCAGAATTCCAACTGAATTAAAAAAGAAAACTTGTCACATTTATGGGAGGTAGATGGACAACTGATTTAACACATCCCTGCTGGCTTGAACCACCAGTGGTTCAGAGCCACCCAGCAGCAAAACATACAAATTATGGCCCCACTGTAAATGTTAAAACTCATTTGGAAAGTAAATGGCTAACAGCTACCACGATTTTAATAACAATGATGATGGAGCACTTTGTCTTCACAGGTATTAAAGTGTGTTCCAAGGTTAAAGCAGTGTAGCATTTGTTTACCTAAACAACCTAGTTAATAGTAAAAATACAATAAATGATAGCTATCATTATAATACATTGAGTATTATATGTACATTGAGTATACTTAATGTATACATTAAGACCATGTACTGTTTTAATTAAGACCATATACTGAGTCTTATATTCATTTTTGCTCCAAAAAATGCAATAGGGCTTATTTTGAGGGGATGTCTTACTTTTTCATGTACAACAATCTATATTTACTCATATACAAAAATCTCCATGTATTCAAATACAGTCAGGTTATCTTTTGGAACATCATCATAATTCTTCAACAACTGAATTCCGGTCTGAATTTCTTACAATTTCATTTCCTGTTGAAAAATCTCTCATGTCTAGCAAAAGAGCTCTCCTTAAGGAAGCACTTCTTGTCCACGTAGGCTGCTTGTAGTGCACTGGCAACACAGCTGTCAGTGATTTTATCCCACAAATTTTTCACTCAAGTCACAACCTCTTAACGCTTCCTTCACGAAGTTTCCATTAAATCAAATGTTAATTGAAGATTTATGAGTCAGGAGTGGCAACAAAAATGATGATAGTTAAGTATGATGGCCCAGACAAAAGCAATGAAAAATCGCAGGCACCAAAATTCATAAAACATTTCTTTATTTCACACCAGTGCAATAAGTACATCTGTTACAACACATGATGTACTGAATTATGTAGATTCATATTAGATACGAGAGACAATAACATCTGTTCATTATCAAATGCATACATTCATGCATTGTGTCTGTGCTGCAATTGGTCATTCAGCCATAAACCTAGTTTATCTGTTTCGATACGCTTTTACCTCTCCTCCAGAGGCACCCACTTGGGTATTTACAAATAATTATATTATCATTTAAGTAATAATGCCAATAATATTATGCATTTATATTTAATTATATGTTAATGTTATTATTTTACAACTCAATATGTCTGTCAGGTGTTGCAACAGACATACTAAATGTATTTGTTTGGCTGTCAATCTTAACTGGCGCTTATTTTAGGGGTAGAGTTTATATTACAAGCATACTGAAAAATTATGGTAGAGCTTATTTTCTAATTAGGTCTTATTTTTGAGGAAATACAGTATTATCTCACTTAGATTTATTTTCCCTGTAGGAATACTGTGAGAAGAGTTTCATTTCCATTTTACAAATCAGGAAACTGAGGACAGAATGTTTAAATAACTTAATAATCATAAAGTACATAAATGCAGCATCTAGGATGTGAAGTGAGTCTGACTTCAGATGGAAAGGTGTTGCTAAAGCTCAACCACTGGGAGAATCTAAATGTTCATCAATAAAGACTGCTTAGACAAATTAAGGCGCATCAGTATACAGAATATTCTCAGGACTGAAGCAGGCCTGTAAGTTCTGATATGAAAAGATATCCGCAATATATGTCAATAGACACAATCAGTTTCACTGATCTCATCTTGGCTGAATAATTCTATGTAAATGTTTATAGCTGTTTGTGAAAACACACAGGCATATACATATTATAGGTTGTATACATGTAAGCATACATGCAATTTATGGTATATAGAGTTGTACTGTCAGAAATATACACCATCTTTTTTCTCCGTGGATAGTATCAGAGTAGGGGGCAATTCTTTTGTATTGTTTCACACTGTTACAAGTATGCAATATTTCTGTAATAAACAAGACTTTTAAAAGTGACTTATTAGCTAAAATATATGTTCTTTTCCAACAGAAATGCTTTCATTAACAAGTTAAACAACTGAAAGTACATGGGGTCTTCTCTACCTCAGTTCAGTATAATAGTTTTTACTGTAAAAACGGTACTTTAAGGCTGGAGAAGTGGACAGTCTGGGCTTAACACAGATGTCTCCACCAACAGCTGTGTTTTAGCTTGTCGCTGGCCTGTTGCCATGCACACCTGTGTGTAGGAGCAGAAAGGCTCTTCTATTTACAATCACTTCTTTCATACAGTGCTGACAGGGAAATGAATTGCTGCTTGAATATCCTATGGTCTGGGAGGTCCAATTATAACTACACTCAGCACAGAAATGGATCAGTTCAGTCTTGTGTAGGCCCCACACTTATGATAATGTATTGCAAGCCAACTGTGGTGATGGACAGAGAAAAGGTCATTCCTGGGTGAGGGGTGGGGATGGAGAGAAATTTGGTCCATTCTACTATTTTTTCAGAATGATCACTGTGTTGGATCAGCCTGGTATTCTCAATACCACATCCAACCCCAACTTGCAGCAGAGGCAGGAATCAGAGAGCCTGGTATGCCTACTGTTAACTACCCTGAAGCAGGTCTAGAATTACACTCTTGAGTCCTAACAGGCAGGCTTCACCTTGTGAAGCAGTAGACTTGTCATCTGATGCCATATTCAGCTAATTGGTGCATTTGGGATAGACTTTTCTTGGAGTTGTCTCACTATCAAAGTGGTAAATTGTTTTCTGAATCCATCTATGAAGGAGATTTTCTACTTCTTTCCTTTCATCCTTCCTTCCTCTTTCCTCCCTTCCTGTTATGAGGTATATGACACTGCTCAGCCTTATAACACCTGAAAATTTATATGACTCTGGCGGGTGATAGCCCTGACACCTGCCAACAGATGGGGAGGACATCTAGTGACAAGGAACTTCAAAACAGATGTATATCAGTCAAGATTCTGACTGCATCCGCCACAATGATGATGCCTGTGGTGGCAAAAGCTTGTAGGATGATACAGGCTTGAGTTTTCTTCCAATAGCCAAATTTTTCACCTTTTTATTTTAAAAATTACTTTTCATTTTTATCAGAGTAAACAAATCAAAATACTGGAAAAATACTAGACTAAAACAAACATTTTTAACATCTTTATCTTTTCTTAATCAAATAATATGCTAATACTGTATTAACATTTCTTGATTTACTACTTTATCTTTCACCTATTAACTCCATTATAATAATTTATTTTAGATTTATAAAACCTATCATTTCTCCTTTCATTACATAACTATGATAATTAAGCACTGTTCACTAAAAAGCTAAAGAATTACATTTTTTTCTTTGTACAATTTTTTTCTCAGAGTGAACAGTACAGGGGTGGTAAACCTACTGCATGCATGCCACAGTGGGCTATTTGTGTCACTGAAAGCTCTAAAAGATTTGCCATCACTGGAATAGTCCATCTTTATTTCATCTGCTTAATTTTCTAAGCATTTACATTCAAACTTTTCCAAGTATACTACCTTAATTTTCATACTGTATATATACATACAACTTTCTAAAGGGCCAAGAAGATCAAATCACCTGTAAATTTCAATGTAGGTGGGCCTATTTTGCAAACCACTGGGCTTCTCCTAGCTGTTTTCCTCTTATTAGTTTCCTGCCTTCTGGGTTCTGTTTCTCCCTCTTTTCAATTTATATTGGTGAAGTGCTTATTGTGGTTATTTTGTAGAAAAACTCACAGAAAGCAAAAATTTGAGTCTTTGCAGACTTAAAAATGTCTCTGTTCTATTCCACACTTGAAAGTTTGGCAGGGTATAAAATTCTAAATGAAACAATGATTTTTTTCTCAGAATTTTATTGATTTTTTTTGACTTCTGGTTTCCTTGATGTTAAGAAATCTGATAGCATTATGATTTTTCACTTGTGTTTGTGACAAGTTTTCCCTTCAAAAGGCTTTTATAATTTATGATTTCTGGAGCTCTGTTGATCAAAATGTGCCCAGGTATGGGTAAATTTTTCAGTCATCTTTGTGGGCTCTACATTGAAAACATCTTAGACTTTCAGTTCTGAAAAATTCCTTGTACTATTTCTTTATGAATTTTCTTTCCTTTTCTCTATTTTTTAAAATTTTCTTTAAATGTCCTCTATTTTCTGTGTGTGTGTGTGTGTGTATTTTCTCCCTAGAACTATATGCCAGATATGAACCTCCTGGATTTGTCATTTAAAATTTTTATCATTTTCCCTATTTTATACCTCTTCATTTTTTCACTCTACCTTTCACAAACACCAAGTAGTTTATTTATACTTGTCAATCCCTTTTAAAGAAGCACTGTATACCTCAGACGTAACAGCTTAAGTATTTCAGTGGTTAGCACATATGATTACTTGGTGAGGGCTCACACACTTGCATCTCTACTCTGAAACAGAAACAAGCCTTTGGAAACTGGAAACTGCTTCCCAACGCCCTTTCAGGGCTTGGAATCTGGAGACTAGCACCACTATGTCTAAGTTATCAAGGAAGGTAACTTGCAATGTGATACAGGAAGGCAATGCTTTGGCAAAACTCTGAGTTGAGTGCTTTATAGGAATTTGATAAAACATTTAATTTCAGAGATTAATTGAGCTTTCTTTTGCTTTAAAGGCTGATGTAATCTCACTTTTAGCTTAAAGATATTACCAAGAAGAAAACACTGGTAATATGGCAAATATAAATCAAACTTTCATCTCTTCCATTGATGTTAGGTGACAGCAAATGGCAGATGTTTTCCCTAATGCCAAGCCAAAGTGTGTAAAGGCACAGAGCATGCATGATTCTCCCAAGCACAAACTTCATGAAGACTGCAGCAGCTGCCTGTCCTTCACACATCACACCCTTCATCCCAACACTAACACAGCTTTTCAAAGTACATTTTCCCCCACCTTTGGTTCTGCTTATCTGCGTGGTTGCAGCCTGTTATGTAACTGTCACCTTGTTGAAGCACCAAAATGTAGAACTGCTGTATATTTCTTAAATTATGCAAGGCCTGACCTTCTCACTGGCAAATACCTAGCATGTTTTGTGTTTGGAGTTCCAGGCAGCATTATGAAGAGCTATTACCATGTTGCTAGTCATTCCTCTGATGTTATTTTCTTGCAACCAAGAGGGGATTGATGACTTCTAGAGTGGTACCTGTGTAACAGTGACTCTTCTAGAGTCTCACCATTTCTCATGGTTTTCATGAAGTAATTATAATAGCAAGCCCTAATAGAGTACTTATGTACTAAACACTGTTTCTACTGCCTTCCACACACTAATTTATTATTATGCCATCCTGGGAAGTAAGAATTATTTTTATTTTTATAATTATTGTAATTATTTTTAAACTTTTATTCTTACTTTATAAACATGGCAAGAAAACAAAAAGCCCAAAACCATGCCACTAGAAATGGGGACACTGGGACATAAATTCAGCCTCAGTGTCTCATCTCAATCATAACACAAACCATTCTCCTCTTCCTGCCAGGGCTCCCTGTGCTGGGTTTGGTCAGCTCTGGTCACATGTTTATGTTTGTGTCTGCTTTACTTGGGTATCTTCTGGTACTGGAGATTGAACTTGGTACCTTGCACTTGCGAGGCATTGTGGCACCACTGAACTAAATTCCTGGCCTTACCTGGGGTCTTGTGGTGCTAACAGCTGGCAGCCCACCAAGCCAGGCATTCACACTTCAGAAGGCACGCGCACACGCGCACACACACACACACACACACACACACACACACACACACAGAAAGTGCATGGTTTCCACAAGAATTCCACTACACTCAGTATTTGCTATGGTACGTCTGAAAGTACTTTGAAAATTACTTTGGTTCCTGGAATTCCTTAGTAATTGGCAAGATGACAGCTTAAGCCTGGGCTAGTGTGAGCCTGAGAAGGTGTACACATGCAGCCCTGGGCTGTGACTGTTGCATCTGGAGTGGAATCTGGTTGTGGAGTCATCTGGATCTGCTCCTGCAATGGAAATGTTTTCAAAAAGCTGAATATCATCCATGTATCAGAAAACTAAGAGCCAAAAACGAACAAAAACCCACAAAGGGTGATCGAGAGCTCCTTATGTTAGGATCATCCAGGGAGGGTTTTGTGCTTTGTTCTGTTTTTGCACATGGCTGGGTCCTACCCTAAAAGTACAATATCAAATCAGAGTTTCTCCCCATTGGATTGGTAGAAATACTCCCAGGTAATCCTGATGACCTCTAGATAATAAATATTGCTTTAGCTCTCTATAGTTTTCTGGTGTACGCATCAAAGAAAAGACGTTATTACAGAAGTAACTTCATTTCAACAAGTCCCATTCAGATATGAGATTTGAGGTTCTATCTCAACAGAACTAAGAGCTTGGGCTTGTTGACATTATCTTAGGTTCTTCAGTGAAACAGGGGACTAGGTTCCTAAGTCTTGTGATGTGAGTCCTAGAAGGAATGGTCAGATGGGTACACAGAATAGCAAAAATCAGCATGGGTTGAATAGAGCCTTGACAAATGGGAGAATCTGCATGAGGAGTGGTCATCATACTATGGGAAACACTCAACTGAGGGGAAAGAGATCTCTAATGAGTAGACAGGAAGTCTGGGAGAAGAGTTTACGTAGACATGGGGTCTCTGCTAGGGAGAGACATTTGTGAGCCAGAGGACAGGCTTATTCTGAGACCTGAAAGTATGGTAGTAGGTACTGAAGAGGAAAACATGTCCAGGGCCCTAGGATTGTAGGTAGTTCTTAAGATTCTTTTGCTTACTTATTTTTGCTTAAGCCTGTCTGTAATTTCATTTCAATTGTAAGCAGATAATGCTTTATGATAAGAAAAATAAATATACAGTTCAGCATTTCCTTTGGAAAATTTGCATACAAATTTCCAGCCCTCTGTAATTCAGTCCTTCCTCCCACCAGTCTGTTTCCAGACTCCCCTGTCTTTTTTTCCCCCATTCACTTGCACTTCATACTACTTGTCCCTTTGCTAAGAGGCTTCTGCGGAGCATGCTTTTTCCCTTTTAGACCATTCCTCCTACTAGCTTCCTGTGCTATAAACCTAGTTTTACTCTTCAGTGCCAAGAAGACTTCTTCCAAAGGCTTAGGGCCTGGCCCTGGGAGAGAAGGTCAGCGAACACCTTGCTACTCCACAGTGATATTGCAAGACTCTTCCAGCTTTCTTTATCAAGCCTTCTCTAAGAAGACAACCTTAAAGTACCTGTCTCAAAATCTTCTCAAGAAGAATACCTATCAGCAACCTGGGAAATGTACAAATGCATGAGGAACACCACGAACCTCCTTGGATCAGGAACCTCTGACTTTCCCAATTGCTATCAGTGTCCCTTTTCTCCATAGCTGATTTTATGTCCTTCCAAACTATTAACATGTCAAATTCTAAAACTCCACTTTGACCAGGAACTCCTAACCTTTGACTTCTTGGCTATGCATATTCCAACTAAATATCCAGTAGCTGGTATGCTTTCTAACTCACTTTTCTCCAACGCATTTTCAATTCTGAAGCCAATCAACTGTCCTAATCAGTATCCAAATCCTCTCATTTTTGGAAGCACTGCTAAGCATTCTGTGTCCTCCTTGACCAGAACTAATAATGCTCTCCCTCTAGAGAATAACAGCCAAGCCATTCTGTTAGGCTCCCCTACAAATAAAGGGTTTACTTGGGAGGCTGAGACACGTGGATTGTCATGAGTTTGAAGCTAGCCTGGGCTAAACAGAGTTTAAGAACACCCTCGACTAAATGGTGAGACCCTGTTTTTTAAAAAAAGAAATAAAGAAAAGCAGAGTTTACATTTCTAGTATAATCTCCTGGTCAGCTCAGGTATCCACACCCCATGAAAGATCTCATACTGTCTGTGAGCTTACAGGAGACCCTTAACACTTTCCTCAACATCTTTGTTCTAATCTCACTGTCCCTATTCTTGGCAAATGATCTCACCATGAAATTAGAAGCCATGAATGATAAGCACTTTTCATTTCTTCTTCCAGCTCTGAACTTCTCCATATCTCGTATCATCTTTTCCTTGTTTCAGGGAAGAAATGGCATCCTGCCCCTTCAGGAATGACTTCTGAATCCCAGCCCTGACTTCTTCCTAAGGGCCTCACTCAAATAATTATTCCTTCTTTCTTGTAGCTTCAAACCCCTTCCTTCCCTGGCTGTTCCCCATGAGGCAACAAAATGCTGTGATACTCCTCTCTTCTATGACTCACTCATTTTTTTATGTCAAGTTCTTTAGAAAGTTTTGCTATTTTTGTAGGAATGATAAATACTCATGCAAACATTTTAAACAATACAGAAGAGCAAAAGAAAACTATTATGCCACATTTTACTGCCCCTAGATAGCTATTAATTTTGGTGATCATGCTTACAAATTATCCTCTCTGCATACATTCACATGTAGACGTTTAACACAGTCAAAGCCAAGCTTAGTAGTGTATGCCTGTAATCCCAAACTCAGAAGGCTGAGGTAGAAGAATCACTGTGACTTCAAAGACAGACTGGGCTATGCAGGGAGTTCAAGTAAACTCCTGAACTACACAGTGAAATGCTGTATCTAAACAAAGAACAAGAAAACACACACTCAAAAAACCAAAGTCAAGAGACTGCACTGTGTATTCTCTTCTATAACCTGCTTTTAAAAACCATCAATGTGCACCTAGCACTTTCCATATCAGTGCTACATTTTGCAACTACTTACAAGGTATTCCAGTAACTGTAAGTGACATCATTACTTTTTTGTCCCCTGTTGATGTTTTTTTTTTTTTCCTATTGAAGAAAATGCTGTTTGGGCCAGGGATTTAGCTCAGTGGTTCCACTGCCTGCCTCACAAGTGCAAGGTTCCGAGTTCAATCCCTGGTACCAATAATAAAAGAAAATGCTATGTTTGATACTTCTGCACCTATGAGATTATTTATGGCAAATTCTTTAAAAGAGGTTGATAGATAAAATATACTACCATTTCATGTTTGATATACACTGCCATACAGTCTTCCAGAAAAGTTGTAATAAGCAACCTTCTAGAGAAGTTGTACTAATTGAGACTCCTATCAGTGGTGACCACTCCCCTACAGTTTTTATTAAATGTGAGATGAAAAAGAAAACAGTATTATAGATTCTACAGACATTAAAGGTAGGATATTATGAACAACTTTGACTCATTACTTTGAAAATGTAGATGAGATGGTCAGCTTCTTAGGAAGAAGAAACTTGCCAAAACATATACAAAAAGAAACAGAATGTATCAACATTCCTGTATCCAAGAAATAAATTATATCCATACTTTAAAACCTTCCACAAAAATAATCCAAGTCCTAAAGGCTTTCACCAATGCACTTTACAAAATATTCAGGGAAGAAAGAACACTGTCTTACACAAATTCTTCCTGAAAATGAAATTCCTCGATCTGCATTTTGAGGCCAGCACAATAACCCTGACATCAGAATTCCACAAGGAAATATAAAGAAAGGAAAACCACAGGCCAATCTCTTTTGAACCTGATGACAAAGTCACCAGCACTGTCAAATACTACACTAAGAGCCTATCTTCATAACTGAGAAAAAGGCTAAATTTTTGTTAAAGGTCAATGAAAATTAAATGTTTTTTTCTATCCAAGTTCATGGACACCCTGCATTCTGTACATGAACCACTTGGGAATCTCTGGAGTTTGTGTTAAAAATCATTGCCCTAATCCGAGTTCAATACCTGGTACCAAAAAAAAAAAAAATATTGTTGCCCTAAAGAAATAATGCTGGAGGCACCCTTGACCCCTGGCAAACCAGAGCCCCAGTGCAAACAGAAATTCCACCAAGCAAAAGCCTTGGTGAGGGCTTTTGTGCAAGGGATGTCACGGACCCGGGGATAATTTAATCTGAATTTAAGATGACAGCTCTTCATTTTGCATTTCACATATTCCAGTATAATTTTATTTTGTTTAATATAAAGGACAAAATATTGCAACTCCTTTATTCCCAATGTAAATTCCCATGGTAACAGGGTAGAATTGGCAAATCCAGAAAAATCATTCCTTTGATAATACAATACTATCAGGCTACACATTTGTAAATAGAACATTTTAAACCATTTTATGGCTAGCACTTGACACAAAGGCAATTTGGCTCCAGACCAAACATTCACAACACCTTTGGAAGGTCATCTGAAAGAAATATCAAGACTGTGCTCTGATGTGGCTCCAGTTTGTAGACCTGCACAGCCTTAGCTAGCACCAAGGATCATGTGATCCCCCTTTGGAGAGCTCAATTACCAACTTTTGGCTATCTCCTAGATACTCTCCTGTTGGGAAAGGAACCAACTAAATATATTAACTGCATTTTTACTACTTCTTCTGAATCCATCCCTAGCCAAAAGAAGTAATATTTTAAAAAATCTACTCTAATACCCAATTACAGCCCAGAATTATGGAGAATTTAAATATGGAGAGAATAAATTTAACAAATATATAACTAGCTCTAGCAAATCCTATATTTGTTTCAAGAAAATCTCTCATGAAAACAACACATTAACGATACAACGAAACCATACAGAAACTATTTGCATGCCTGCAAACTTGATTTGTATGATATCATACCATATATGTTACTACGGGACTCACTTTTTGGTTCAACATCACATGTTTTAGTTTTATCCCTGTTGACAGATGTGACTATAGTTTATTCCTTTTAATCTCAAAGAACATGCCTGAATTTATCTATGATTTTGTTTTTATATGATTTCTTCTAACTAGATCTCAGTCCAGCTTCTCAAAAGAAGAGATTCCTAAAGAGAATCAAATAGGTCATAAGAATTCACCTTCTTTTACTTCTAATAATGAAATTATTTTACCTCATGCTTCTAGGCTGAATCATGAGCAGCTTAGGATAGCAGTATGCTTCACTATAATAGTTTCTGTGTGTCTATGGACATTTTTCCTGGCTGTGAAACAGTCAAATCTGATTATTCTTTGGCTATACAAGAGGATCTACAAGCCACTAAAAATGTTTACTGAATAAATGAATTTTAAAAATTATTAATTATGATTAATAACATTGTGTAAAAACTTAAAGTGTAAATAAGATCCAAAGTGTATAAGTGACAATGTGAAATAGGAAGAAAAGGTCTAAAGGTGTAGGGGAAGTGGGAAGGGTAGGGAAAAGGAAATAAGGGAAAAGGAAAAATATGAGAAAAAGAAAAATGGAAACAAAGTCTTTGTAAAGAGGGGAGGGGGAAGGAGTGAAGGGAGGGTAGGGGTAAGGGGAAAAAATGAGAACCAAGATCTGTCATGTAAAGGTACAAGATCCCAATGATAAATGTAACAGTTCTGTATGCTTAAAAAGTAACAAAAAACTCAATGAGAAATAAATAAATGAATGAATGAATGAATGAATGGTAAGAGACCAAGAAGGGAGGCTGGCAGGCTGCCACCTGGTGCACAAAACAAACAAACAAAATAATAAGAGTTTATTAAATTATTTCCAATGTCCTTTATATATAATTTAATCCTCATAAGTAGATGAGCTATTTTCTTCTATGAAATCAAGGCTCAGAGAGAATCAGTAACTTGTTAACACTTCATCAAATTCATTATTCATGCAGTTGGAATTCAAATCCAAGTCTATGCCCTTAAATATTATGCTTTGCTTAGTGTATCCTGCATAAACAGGCACTAAGGTATCAAAAGAAGATGAAATAGGTTGGATCTTAGATTATGACTTAGGATCCACCAGATACATTAAAAAAAAAAGGTATGCAGGAAGAGGAACCAGTATATGCACAGGAGAGTGACACAGCATGGCACATTTGGTCTTAACTGTTGTTCATTATGACACAGAAAGAGATTCTTGGAGTAGAGGCTAAAAAAGTGGTTTTGGGTCAGTCCATGAAGGGCTACAGGCTATGGAATTCCATGGTTTTAATTTTGGGTCACTGAGAAAAAGCATTAATCAGGCAGCAGCATGATCAGAACTGTGCTTTAGAAATTCACCTCTAGCAACCACATGCTCAAAGAACTGGATTGGAATGAGGGCCCTAACAAGAGAGAAAGCAATAGAAAAGAATACTAGCCATTTGCCTAGATTTTGCCATCTCTGAAACTCTGATCATCTCTCTATTATTTTCTAAGTGATGCCCTGAAGCTGGTGGCAGACAGGAAGTGGTCATACTTCCTGGATGAGGAAACATCTCAGTAAAGTTTCACATGTTAAATATTCTGATGGCAATAGAATTTGAGCCACTGATAAAATCAGTGTGGCTGCTTCCTTTTATGTCAGGCAGTGTACCCACTTTCCTTTTTGCTGTAGATACTTTGTGGACAGTGTGAATGGTGTCAATGTCCTCAAGAGCCCAAGCCCTCTCTGCAAAGCTGGGGCTTCAGCACATCTATAATTATCATTTGTGATATTCTAGTTCCTCTCCTTAGGCTCTTATCAAGACAGTCAGTATTTTATGCTATTCTATAACTATATTTAAATTCAAATGCTTATTTATCCCATCTTATATTCTTGTATTGACTTTTTATATACAGATACTCATTTATTAGAACAAATTTTTAACCTCAGTGGTAAACATGAAAAAAAAATACACAAAATCTGTTTGGATAAATTCCTAAAATAAAGAATGGACAAGCCGGCATGATGGCATGCACCTGTAATCCCAGCTATTCAAGAGGCTAGGGGAAGATGATAACAAGTTTAAGGACAACCTGGGTAACTTAGTGAGGCCCTATCTTAAATAATAATAACAGCAATATAACAACAGGGCTAGGAAATGTAATTTAGCACTCGCTGTGTTCAACCAAGAGAATAAAGTTCTAAATTTTGCCTTTCAGAATGCCTCTCTCTGAAAAATAAAAAATAAATCTGCTCTGACAAGTTATAAAGTGCCTTCACCTTCTCTCCTGCTTAACTCTTGACCAAAAAGGGAAACTGGTACTACAATAAGCTTAACACTCTTGAATGAGGGAGCAAAATGGGGTATATACATACAAAGGAATAGAATTCAACTTTAAAAAGGAAGAAAATTTGATATGATACATGCTGTATGAAGCTTGAGGACACTCTGCTAAGTGAAACAAGCCAGTTATAAAAAGACAAATATTATGATTCCACTTAAAGTAGCTAGAGTATTTAAATTTATAGAGACAGTAAGATGGTGGTTATTATATACTAGGGGTAAAGAAGAAACAGGGAATTACTGTTAATAGGTAGTTTCTTTTTTGCAGTATCAAGGAACTTTGGAAATGGATGGTAGTTATAGGTGCACAAAAATACGGATGTACTTAGTACCCATGAACTGTAGACTTAAAAACAGGATGGTAAAGCTTTGCCTTATGTATTTGTACACAATAAAATTTTTTTGGGGAAAAAAGAGACACTGCTAACAGAATAAAAAGAGAAAATATTTCCAGGAAATATTTAACAAATTAATTATATCCAGAATTATATAGAAAACTCTCAAAAACAGCCTAAATAATCCAATTTTTTAGTTGTATGCATGAAAACAAGCACACAAAAATAATGTCAACATTATCAGGACCTTGGGACGTAGCTCAGTGGTAGAATTCATGCTTAACATGTACAAAGTCCTGGGTTCCATCTCCAGCAGCAGAAGAAAAAAAATCTTAGCACAATCAAAAGGTTTAGGAAATATAAATAAAACACACAGGAAGATACTATTAAACACTGCTAGAATGGCTAAAATTTTTAAAAAGAAAAGAAAAAAACTTGACAATACCAAGTACTACCAAGCATGCAGATTGGCTACACGACTAATGGGAATACAAAACGGAAGAGCTACATGGAATACTGGGGGAGCGAGTTGACAGAAAGATTCTACCTCCACTGTGGTGATGGTGGTGACAGCTGTATGAGTTTGTCAAAGATCACAAAATCTTGGGTTACACCAAAAACAATGATTTTTTTTTAATTTATGCAAATGTACATCAATAAATATATGAAGCTTAAAAATATTCAAGGAAAGAAATAAAGTCTGTGGTAGTGAAACAATGTCTTCTGTGGAATAGAAATATTAACACTCAGCAATAAGTTCTTATATATTAGACAAGAATTAGCAGTAATGTAAATTTTAATTGCTTGATGATTACTATAAAATATATTGTGTAACCAAACCAGAAATGAATATTTTCAGCTATTTTCCTCAAAAAGGGGAAAAAAACACAGTCCTGACTAACATCCTTAGAATTGAAGTCCACAGTTCCTGACCAAAGTGAGTCAAACACTTAGAACAAATTTATGACATGCCAAACATAAAAACTAACTGTTGATCAGAAAATAGAGAAAGAATTTAAAGCACAGTATTCTTACTGGAATTAAGGCTACATTATTCAAGCCATGTTGAGAAGGTGGTACAATTTGCTCTTTAAGAGACTACAAAACATTGAAAGCTTAAATACAGATTATGAAAAGAAAGCATCAGTCATCAGATGTTAAACCATTTCTCTTCAATTTTTAAAATGCACCAAGTGTGTACCAGGATTTTGAAATATTCTGGCAAAGAGCCTTAATACAAATTTTAATGACAAAGAAACCTTTCAGTTTTTAATTTAAAGCAGCTACTCAGAATCAACATGAGCTGCTACTACATGATTACATAATCCTTAGCACCCATAAAGACTACTGTTTATTAGTGTCTGGTTTCAGAGGACCATACCACTAGTGTTTCCATGCCCGATTCTAAATACAAAAATGTACACAGCCTAACCCAAAGCTACAAGCAGTTCCTGAGCTCCAAGATGTGATGTTATTTCAGAGCCATACAGACAAATATTTGCTTACTTTAGTTTTAAACAAAGCACAAGATATGCATCTCATTTCTTTGAAAATGGGATGTATGGCCAGGTGTGGCGGTACATGCCTGTAATCCCAGCACTTGGGAGTTTGAGAAAGGAGGATTGCCACAAGTTCAAGGCCAGCCTGGGCTACATAGTGAGTTCAGGCCCAGCCTGAACTATAAAGGAGACTCTTTCTAAAAAAAACAAACGAGAAAGAAAGAGAGAGAAAGAGAGAAAGAACGTAGGATGTATGGTGAGGGATAAAGAAAATAATTATTTAAAGAAGATTTTTAAAAGACAGTCATTAGGAAATCCTGAATTTTAAAAGTCTGATGAATCAGAATTTAAGATCTGGAAAATAAGTTCTAAAGTATGCATTATTCCAATTTCATTATTACCCCAGAGAATTCCTCTGCTCCTTTCTTCAGTAGTTAGTTGCAGCTATACTTGGTACCATCCATACATAACTGCAAAGCCAGCAGAAAGAGTGTGTGTGTGTGTGTGTGTGTGTGTGTGTGTGTGTCTGGAACCATTTCTGACTACAGCTATTTCCTGTCCTCTGACAGTCACTGGCTAAAAGGCCCATGAACCCACTAATACTTTGCAGATATAATCTCCCCTTTGTCCTCTTCCTCAATAATACTGAGAGAAAAAGCCATTTACCTTGGAGTTAGACATGAAATCATGTGGTCTATTCTGAAAACCTGTCCTTCTGCAGCCAGGGGCAAGTTTCTAGATCCCACAGACCTACTTCCCAGGCAGTAGATCGAAAGTAAATTTTTCCTATCACTGGCCAGCAAGTCCTGTCTGGTGGCCATGAGCACTAAATCCAGATAAGCACCTCTGTGTTTACTCCAAGAAGATATTTCTACTTACTTAAATGGATATTTTCTTAAGGGAGAAATAAAATGAGAGCTATGAGGTTAAACATACTTGCCAATCAAACAGAACACTAGATCAAAAATGCACTTAAATTAGGATATTTATGAACTTAAAGCTAAAATTTTGGTGTTAAGACAAAATGCATGAATGTATCTTTTAAGGTTGGTTAAATAATAATTGACACTGAAGCCATTCTGATGATGTAAGACTTGACTTCACACTGAATTCATTATCATCTCTCTTTTCAGGGGATAAGATTCTCATAAAACTAATGGAATTTGACTTTTACACTGGTCTTTAGTGCGATATCAAAATAAGCCTTTAAAATAGCAAACTTCCAACTTTAGTCTTCCTCAAAATATTTAGATAGTTCTAACAGTTAATCAGGAGACTTGTGCTTGTAGGAAGATGCAGCAGACATATTTCTTCCTATTCTTTCCACTAAGTACAACTAAAAACCCTGATATATATATTTATATATGTGTATATAAATATATATATAAATATATATATATACACACATATACATATATAATAAACATATGAAGTCTCTGAAAAATAAGGAGATAGTAGATCAGCTATGGACTTTGGGGACCAAGGAACAATAGGGCAATGATTTTCCTGGATTTTCTTTTTGCATTATGGAGTCAAGACTTGGCGCATAAGAATCTGACTATGGGGTAAAATCAAGGATCCCAATAAAAGCTTACTGAAAGGACAGAAAAGGGACAGTTTAGCAAACCCAAAATCTTTTGGACAATAACTGTTCTATTGCAGCCAAACATCACACACATATACATATATCTGTGGGTTCATTTCAACCAGCAAACACCAAAAGGGTATGAAGAATTCAACCCTCATCAGGTATAATGAGGTACGCCATGATTCCTGATGGAATGGTGTCAAAGAAAACCAAATAGAGAGCAGAGACTTTCATTTTCATCCTTGCAAGCTGCTAACAGGCTTCCTCCTCTCCCACACAAGGGACCACATGGCCTATTTGGAATTCTATCTACCTCCACCCAACAATTCAGTGTTCTGTCTCCCACTGGGATGATGCAGAGGGGCCTGGTAACAGCTAGGGTTTTCACAATCCCAGTGGTAATGAAATTACTCTCACTACAGCTTACCAGAAATCATAAGGAAGCCAAACATTCCCGCTTGTCCAGCAGGGAGTCAAGAGATCCAAGGGACAGCTTTGACAACTGCCTCCACCTGAGAGTAATAAGGCAGTACTTTCCTTTCCTTGCTGGAGTCATGTAAGAGAAAATTAACCAAAACAGAAGGTTTAAATAAAATCCAGAGTCTCATAACATAATATAAAATGTCCAAGTTTCAATTGTAATTCACTTGTTATACCAAGAACCAGTAAATCACAAACTGAAAAAGGAAAATCAATATTGCCAACACCAAGACAAGAGGGATGCTACACTAAAGCAGCCATAATAAAAATGCTTTCACAAGAAATTAGGAGTACGTTTAAAACAAATCAAATTCAAGAACTAAAAAATACAATAACTGAAATGCAAATTTTGGTGGAAGGGCTCAATAACAGAATAAGCAAAATGGAGAAAACAAAGAAAAATCAATGAACCCGAAGACAGAACAATAGAAATTACCCAATTTGAACAACAGAGACAAAGAGCTGCAAGAATAAAAAGGGAAAGAATAGTCAGTACTGATAATCCTGTGGGACAATGATCTAACACTAGTGTCATTGGGATCTGTGAAGGAAAAGAGAAAGGGTAGGGCCTTAAAAGCGTTCAAGGAAATAATACTGAAAAATCTTCAAATTTGGCAAGAGACATAAACCCAAGAAATTCAATGAGCCAGAAATAGGATAACATGAAAGAAATCTAAGCCAAATCATAACATACCCAAACTCCTGAAAACTGAAGATGGCACAGCCACTCTGGAATATAGTTTAACAGTTTCTTCCAAAACTAAAAAAAAGTATTCTTACCATATAATCCAGCAACTGGGCTCCTTGGTATTTACACAAATGAGTTGAACATTTACACCTACATAAAAACTCGGACACAAATATTTATAACAGGTTTATTCACACTTGTTAAAACTTAGAAGCAACCAAGATGTCCTTCAGTATGTGAATAAATAAGTAAAATGACACACAATCATATAATGAGATATTGTTCAACACTAAAAAGAAATGAGTTATTAAATCATTAAAAGACATGGAAGAAGGGTCAATAAATGCACATAAGTGAAGAAAGCTAATCTGAAAATGCTACATATTGTGTAACTCCAATTATATGACATTCTGAGAAAGGCAAAACTATGGAGACAGTTAAAAGATCAATGGTTGCCAGGAGTTGGGGTAGGGGAAAAGGAATTAAGTACAACACAGAGGATTTTTAGGGCTGTGAAATCATATTAGGCTTGTGGATATATATCCTTATACATTTTTCTAAACTCATAAACCCTGAACCATGAACCCTAATGTATACTTTTGGATGTCGGGTGATAATGATGTGGAAATGTAGATTCATCAATTGTAATAAATGTGCCACTCTGGTGCAAGATGTTGGTAGTGGGGAGGTGCATTTGCGGGGTTAGGGAATATATGGAACTCTACTTTCTGCTCGGTTGTGGACCTAAAACTGTTCTGAAAATAAATTCTATTTAAAAATACATTGAACTGAATGAAAATGAAAAGACAATATATCAAAATTTCTGGGATTCAGCTATGGCAATGCCAAGAGATAAATCTGTAACACTAAATGCATACATTTGGAAAGAAGAAAAGTTTTAAATCATTTGACTCCCTTCTAAGAATTTAGGTAAAAAAGAGTAAACTAGAACTAAATCAAGCAGCAGAAATCAGTAAAATTGAAAAAAGAAAAGTAATAATATCAGTAAAAAGAGCTAGTTCTTTGGAAAAGATCAAGGAAATTGAGAAAACTCTGGCAAGACAAACAAAAGATAAGATGCAAAACAAAAACTACCAATGTGCTTATCATTACAAATTCTGCGTGCATCAATAAGATAGAGTGAACAGCACTATGAACTCTACACATAACTCTGACAACTTAGATGAAACAGATCAAATCTGGAGAAGCAAAAATTACAACTCACACAATACAGAAGAGATTATTTGAACAGATTTACCCCTATTCAGAATATTGAATTTGTAGTTTTAAAACTTCCCCAAAAAGAAATCTCCAAGCCCAAATGATTTATCTACAGAATTAGCACCAATTCCACAAAATCTCTTCCAGCAAACAGAAGAGGGACCACTTCCCACTTATTTTGTGAAGCTGATACCAAACTAGATAAAGACAATGCAAAAAAGAAAACAGCAGACCAAAAATTCGAGACATAAAATTCCTTAACAAAATATTACCTAAAAGAGTTCATCAATATACAAAAAAAATTATCATTGATGCAGAAAAAGCATATGACAAAATTCAACAACTTTGTGGGTGGGTACCGGGGATCGAACTCAGAGCCTTGTGCTTGCAAAGCAGGCAGTGGAACCACTGAGCTAAATACCTGGCCCAACATCCATTCTTGATTAAAACAAAAAAACAAACAGCAACAACAACAACAAAAACTCTTAGAAAACCTGAAACACAGGAGGTCCTCCTCAATCTGATAGAAAAAGCTATTAAAAAACTTACAGCTGACATTACACTTAATATTAAAAGACTGAATTATTCACCCTAGGATTGGGAACAAGTTATTTATTTTTACCAGTCTTATTCAACACTGCTGAATGTTCTAGTCAGTGCAATAAAGGAGGAAAAATAAATAAAAGACATACAATTTAGAAATGAAGAAACAAAAGTATTCTTGATGTGTTTGCCTGCATAAAGCCTCAGAATGAATAAGTAAGCTTGACAAATTCATAGAATACAAGTATATAAAAATCAACTATTTTTATATACTAGCACAAATGGACAATGCTATATAATTAAAATTCCTTTAAAAAGAGAAGACTCAGATGTAAATCCAAGAAAATATTAATAGGACTTGTTTACTGAAAACCATACAAGTCCTGATGACAGAATCAAAGAAGATAGAAATGAATGAAGAGACATACTGTATTCATTGATCAGAAGAGATTAATGTAGTAATGACATCAGTTGTCCCCAAACTGATTTACAGGCTTAATGCAATTCTTATCAAAATCTCAGCGAGAGATTTTGCAGTTATAGAAAACATTACTGTAAAATGTATATGAAAAAGAAACAACTATAACAGCTAAAAAAATTTTGAAAAAGAACAAAAAAATGGAGGGATTAGTCTACTCTATGCCCTATTTCTATAGGGCATAGGCAGAAGGACATACACATATTCCACTGGAACAAAGAGCCCACAAAAAGACCCACACAAATATGCCCAGATATTTGACAAATACAAAAGAAATTCAAAGAAGGAAGAATAGCCTTTCTAATAAATTCAGATAAAACAACTAAACACCCGAAAAGAAACAACTGAACTTCTCAGAGGTTATTTTTTAAAATATAGATTCAGAACATATTTTAAATTATAAATTTTTTGGAAAAAATATAGAAGTAAATCTTTGGGACCTGGTGCTAGGCAGAGTTCTTAGACTTGACGACAACAACAACAACAACAACAACAACAACAAAAAATGATAAGGAGTATCTATAAACTGTGTTATACAAAACTTAAAAGCTTTTGCTCTGCTAAAAAGAAAAGACAAGTTATCAACTAGGAGGAATGTTTGCAAACCACATATCTAAGGATTAATATCTACAGTATGTGAAGAATTCTGAAAACAGTTTTAAAAAGAAAAGAAACCCTATTAAAACACAGGCAAATGATACAAAGACCATCTCTCCAAATAATATATTCAAAAGGAAAATAAACACATGAAAAGATGTTCAACACGACTATCAAGGAAACGCAAGTTAAAATGCAAATTAAAGCTATAATGAGCTACCAACTACACATCAGAATGGCTTTAAAAAAAGTGACAACAGCAAAAATGAGACTGGAGAAACTGGACCTCTCATACAATGCTGTCAGAAAGTAAATGGTATATTTATTCAACAAAATCATTTCTTAAATCAAGTAAATATGCAAATATCTTATGACCCAGCAATTGCACTAAAGAATGTTTATAGCAACTTTAATCATAATACCCAAAATCTAGAAATAATCTAGATGTTCTTCAAAGGATGAACAGTCAAGCAAACTGTGGTATATCTATGTCACTGGACTATTTAGCAAATAAAAACTGTTAATACAAGCAACACCCTACATCTGTGACTTTGAACCTTTTTGAGCTTTCAAAGATAACAACCAGCTGCGCTTGAGTTTGCCACCACTGCTCTAGATTATTCTCTAGAGAATCATGGTGAAGGAAAAAACAACTCCAAAATACTGCATGCTGTTTGACTCAAGTTAGATAACCTTCCTAAAATGACTAAATTTAGACATGGAGAACAGATTAATGGTTGCCACTGGTGTGGCAATGGGCGGAAAGTAAGTTTGGCTATAAAGGGCCACATGAGGGATCGTTCTGCTGATTTTTCAGTGTCTGACTATGTCAAGGTCAGCATCCAGACTGTGATACACACTAAGTTCTGCAAGATGTTACAATTAGAGACAACTGGATAGAGAATAAGGAATCTCCATGTGATTTCTTATAACTGCATGCGAATCTACCGTTATCTCTAAATAAAAAAGTTTAATTTCAAAAAGTTAGTGAAACTGAACCTGCTTCAAATCTGTTGTCATCTGAAATCACTACTGCTTCCCAGAGTCTTCTCTTTCTATAATTTTGTTCACACTCACACCTCAAAGTGAAATATTTCTGACTTAAGGTTAAGTGTTACAAACATTTGGGGAAAACATACCTATCACCTTGGGCCAAAATATCTATGCAAACAAATTTACCTGCAAAAATCCCATCAAGGCTCACAAAATAATTAACTTTTTAGCTAGTGTTGATACACTCTTGCTAATAGCGCATATCAATTGAGATTTCTTGGTTTTGTTTTATTACTGCACAATTCTTTCAAAGTATTTCTTGTTCTCCAAAGAGCTTTGAGAAATTTCCTTTTTTGTTTAAAAAATTCATCTATAAAAGTCAAGTACATTTTCATTAATATTTAAACAAAAAAGCAAAGTTCTCTCACTTCGCAACCCAGTCCTCTCCACAGAGATAATCACTATTGTCAGCTGAGTATTTCTTCCAGATTGCTTTTTTTGTGTTTCTACATTTATATAGTTTCATGCATATGTGATATTTTTTACAAAGATAGCATCATACTGTTTACATCATTCTTCAAATTCTTTCTTCCCTTTAAAAATGTCTTGGAATTTTACACGTCAGTATGCTTATATCTATTTTAACTCATTCTTTTCAACAGTCTTGCAGTATTCTGAAAAACGGTGCTGTACTTCAGTCTGACTGCTGCTGACACAGGATGGTTCAAATTTTTGCTACTGCTAACCACACAGCCATCAATGAAAATCCTCATACATGTTTCTGTGAGCTCAATTGAGGTTAGTGCTCTAGGACAGAAATTTAAGAGTAGAAGTGGGGCTCTGAAAGTAAAGCCAACACTGCGAATTGGCTGAACCAATACCTGATCCCTAACACTTCTAATCTCTTCTTCTGCCTCCTCCAACAAAGGCTGGAAAAGCTGGAAACTTACTTTCCTCACCTTGCTTATAGCTAAGGGAAGCCACATTACCCAATTCTAGCCAATTAACATGAACAAAAGTTTTCTGGGGAATCCCTAGGAATGTTTTGGGTCTTTTATTGTTGTTGCTATGTGTTTTTTGTTTGTTTGTTTTTTGATTTTTTGCTTTCTTGGTAAAAGGGAGAGATATGATTGGCGCTATCACTCTTTCCTGCCCTGAAGGTAGTTGTAGTGTTGGAGGGGGTTACAGCCATGTTACAACATGAAGTAAAGCCAAGAAGAATCACTGTGACATTGGCCCTAATATTAGGAAGGTACTGAATTGAAGCCAGAAGCATAGTAACCACAGATTGCCTATTATAGGACAAGAATAAACTCCTACTAGGTTAACCAGCAGTAAGTCTAGTTTTTCTGTTACTTGCCACCAAATACATTCCTGGTTCCTTAGTGAATTGCTCTTTAAAAATCTGTATACATTGTATTTGCACACAAAAGTCTATTAAGAGTACCCATTTTCTAAACCTTTACCAACTTTGAATATCTTCAATTATTTAAATATTTAACCAAGCTTACACAAAAAAATGTTTTGTATGAAATTAAGCATCATTTCATACATTCACTGCCTTTTCAGATTTCCAAACTTTCTTATTCATAGCTCTTGTCTATTTTTCAACTGTACCGTTTGACTTTTGTTACTGATTATAAGAAGAAATTTCCAAGGGCCAGGGATTCAGCTCAGTGGTTCGGTGGCCTGCCTTGCAAGCGCAAGGACCTGAGTTCAATCCCTGGTACCCCCCCAAAAAAGAAATTTCCAGATAGTAAAGTAGGTGGAGTTAAATTTATGGGGATATTAATCTCTGCACTTTTACACTGTCAACCAAATCAAACACAACTGTAAGAAATAAACTCTGCATGACAGGCTAGGCTGACAGTGACAGTCATCTGAGTGAAGCACATCAGGTGGCAATGTGCCGAATAATTTAACTCACAGTCCATACACTGTACTTCCTTTATGAATGCACACCAAAAAAGGGCTCACAGAATAGTAACACATTCATGAGCCAGGCACAGTTCTCAGTGTACATCTCTTTTAACCTTCACAGCAAACCCTAGAGGTGGTCACCATTATTCCTATTTTACAGAATAAACGATGCAAGTAAACATTTAAAATTAATAATTTCTTTCCTACCACAAAAACTCTCAAAGAGTCCAGCCTCAATATTTAAAAACAGAATGACTAAATATTTACATTAAAAATTGTGTAAAATATATTGTACCTATCTGAAGAAATCAACATACTTAAGCTAGAAACATCACTGAAACTGTTTGGTGTTTTACTAATCTGAAGAAGTTATTTCAAAATTGGACTGTGAAGTTTACTGCCACACTACAGATGACCAAAATTATATTTCACTTTTTAAAGTGAAAAACTTAACTGAGTAGGATTTTAATGCTGCAGGAAGAAAGACCTACTAGCTAGCCAACCCACCCCAGGGCAGCAGGTAAAGAATTCTCCTAATCAGTTAACAATCAATATGACACTGAAAAAACTGGCTGTTAAAGAGATTAAAAGATTGCCATGAAATAAAATGTAGACAAGTTGAACAGAACAGTCCTGGTACATGTACACATGGTTTGAGTTTTGGATAGTCTGTCTCTTTGCTTTAAAAATCTTAGCAGCTACAGGAAAGGAAAATATGGCAAAGCGCCTACTCTGGAGTTAAGAGGAGGCAGCAGGAGGGCTGAGGCGCTGACAAACATTTCCCTGTACCATGCCACACCTCTACAATCAAGAGCTAAGGATTCTCTCTGGCAGAACATCACACAAAGCAATCCACAGACAGAAGCACAGACAGCAAACCTCCTTGACACCTCCAATCAAACCCTTTTTGAGGGACCACACCCAGCCACAGCCCAAGACCTCTCAGCCCCTATTGGGTGAAGGGCCAAACCACAGAGGTGCTGCCCTCTTGGGCCCCAGAGAGACATGGAACTCATCAGGAGCACCCTCTTGCAGAATTTTTTAGCTCATCTGTAGGACACAGAAAACTGCCTGGGAGTTTGAATTCCTTATTTTACATAAAAAGAAAACGTCTACAGATGTTGTATACAAGTTACAATATTCAGAGCACAAATGACTGACAAATCCCCAATCTCAGTTACTCTAGTGAGTCCTTCCTTTTTCCTGGTGGGCTTGCTCAAAGATCTCTGCTTGCAGAAAGGTAGTAGGGTGTTCCTCTCACTCCCACCTCACTTCCTAGTAAGGGCTGCACTCCCCAGTCCCTGGCAGAGCAAGGATGGAAGCACAGGGAAAGAAACCTGAGTCCTCTGAAGTCTGCTGTGGCCAGGTCAGGCCTGGAGAGGGCACTGGGGTCCTGGTGTATCCAGGTGTTCCCAAGTTACATGGAGAAAGTGCGAACAAAACAAGCCAGATTACTTGGCCCTATAAAGTTTGTCCAAACCTCAGGACACTAGAGGCACAATGAGCAGGACACCTGAGAGAAGAGTACACTAATGTGGGGGTGGAGGAGAAATACAAAGAAAAACGAGGGGTGATGGGCCAAAATGTGCCAAAACCAAATGAGGCACAGCAGCACACTACTGGCTGAGTCCTCTGCCAGCTCTCTGGGAGGAGACATTCCTAGCACCCTAAGGGTTCCCCGAGTTCCAGTTACAGCTGGCTTCTAAAAGGGGCCCTGGACTGGCCAAGTCTTGTAAGTCCTTCAACAGACTGGTGGCCCTGAGACAAGAGCCTAAAGGGAAGAGTGAATGGCTCAGCACTGTCCCTCCTTCCCACACACAATCTACAACTCCCACAGATAACTAAATATACCCAGGCACATGGCCTCGCTGTCTGTACAAGGCAGGCACACACAAGTTCGTGGTCAGGCATGCAGATGCACATACAACCTCACCGTGTGAGGACTTACACACACCCTCCCAGGGGAGGGACACAACACATTCAGTCGGCTACCGGGTGGTACAGGCACACAAGCACACACACAAACTCTGTCAGAAGTGAACAGACATGCAGCTTCTGGGCATGCTCACGCTCTTGCACACACACTCCACGATCTCAGTCAGGCATACACAGACCTCCACACAAGGTACACACAAAAACTCTCAGCCTGTCAGGAAAATATGCACTCGCTTTCTATTAGGTGCACTCACACCCTTACAATCTGTTGGTGCGCACGCACACACAACATATGAGTGCACGCATTCATAATCTGTCAGAGGTACAGCACACTCACAACCTCTGTTAGGGGCGCACACACACCCTTACAATCTGTCAGGTGCCCCCCAAAACCTACCAGGGGCGCGCGCGCACACACAAACACAATCGATTGATCGTAACTTCTCTGCCGGCGCAAGCACACTCACCCTAGCTCAACCAGCACACACTTTTCCAGGCTTTCCTCCAAGCGCACCCCACACCCACGCACCCTCCTGGCCGGGTGCACCCCTCCCCCAGGCCCGTGCCAGCGAACACAGCGAATTCCGGCGGCGCCGGGTGTGCGC
>NW_022900940.1:17361777-17411350 GCF_012274545.1 Fukomys damarensis
GAGGGTCTGCAGCCCAGGATCCGTGGAACCCACGTCAGCATTCGGGCCCGGAGCCTGCCTGTCCTCGGGACCGACTCCTGGCTCGTGGACGCCTAGAGCTCGGGCAACGGGCATTTCCGGGTGCTTGCGATCGGGGGGCCTGGGTTGGCCGCGTTTGGGCAAGAACTGCGTGTGCAGGGAAGCCGGCCACTGTCAGACTTGGGGCGACGGCCAGCGCCTGGGCGTGACGGGAAAGCGCCCCCTCAGCTTCAGAGTCTGAGCCCTAGGGCGCCCGGGCCTTCACGCCCCAACTTGCAGGCCACACTGGGCCTAGACAGCCGGTGGGCGGGGGAGTGCCGCAGGAGGGCCCGCGGGAGAGGGGGCGGGAGCGCTCGTGCGCGCTCTCCACCAATCAAGAATGCTTGAGAGGGCCTGCGGGGTGTGACGTAAGTGGGCCGGGCTGAGCAAACCGCCCCGCGGGGAGCTCTAGTCTCCGCCTGCGGGTTTGCTGTGGAGCTTGGGAAAGGCCTGTCCGGTCCGAGCCCAGGGGCTTCCAGGAGGCGAGGCTAATAGGGTTTTTCTCACTTTTCACGCACATGAGCCTGGAGCTGAATGCTGGACACTGGCGGACCAGTGAGCCTCTCCAGAGTTTTAAATACTTTCGGAAGCGCCTCCTGGTAGCCCGAAGACCTCGCCGGACTATCCTTGGGTTCCTGTATGAGGGACAGCCCTGAGACAGGGCTCCTGTGGCTGAGGCAAGTGAGAAAGCGCTTCAGCGGAGCTGCTGTAAAAGGTAATTAGGCAAGAAGTGGCCGTTTTGCCCCTCAATCCAAGACTTCAGGTGCCATCCTGGCACTGTGCCTATGGTTTAGGGAGTGCGCTGGTGCCTGTTGCCCTTCAGGTGTGCTCACTCAGGAATAGCTGCTCTTCTGAGGCCATCATAGAAACCCAGTGAATAGCGTGTGTGACAGCCATAAAAAGTGAAATACACTTGTGGTTAGGAAGGCAAGCTCCAGGGCATGACCTTTCTAACCTTTCCAAGTGCAGTTAGGGCCTGATGCTACTCAGGACTTACCTAGTCTCACTTCAAATGCTCTTCTCATTTGTCAATAAGAATGTGGCTGGCCTGGGATCTGGTGAGAACAGACGTTCTCTGAATTCACTTTTAAAAGAAAGTGCTGAATTCTAAGAGGTCAGAGGGGGATTTTCCAGTGATAGCTGTTTGGGGAGGGACTGGGGATATGATTCTGAAACATTGTTTGGATAACCACAGACATCAGTTTTTCTGCTACATCTGCCAGGTGAAGGGAGCATTTAAACTACCCGAATCCCAAGGTGAAAGCCTAGATTGCTTGGGCGGGGAGAGTGTGAATGAGGTACTTCCAAGGGACTATTCCCTTAAGACTAGGAAAGAACTCAACTCTGTATATGAGGCTAAGGAAGTGATTTTCATCTGTAGAGACTCCTTTTTAGCCTTTTCTGTAGCAGTGACTCCCCAGGAGCCACCAGTAACAATTTTCCTTTATCTGAATCCCCACCATCCTCACCTCAAAAAAAAAAAAAATCCTACCTTCACCAAAGTCTTTATCTCAGGTTTAGCAGGAAGACAGCTTGCTTGTCTTTTAAGCCCTGTTCCATTCCATATGCTGTTTAAATTTTCATTACCCCTAGCTCTACCTCATCCTTAATCTTTATTTTTCATTTTTCCTTATCCTCGCCTGTAGGTTGACTAAATTTTTATATAACTGAAAATATTTTAAATTATATGGTTAGCATTTTTCCAGATAGTGACATAATCCTTTTAACTATCACTATAAATAATACCTGACTCAACAGAGTTTTAGATAACACAGTGTCTTGGTGTTACAAATGAAGAAAAGACAAGCCAGTGATTTAACTCAGTGGTTCCAGCGCCTACCTTGCAAGCACAGGGACCCAAGTTTGATTTTATTCCCAGTAGCAAAAAAAATAGATTCAAAATTGTTGTGACACCTGGTTAACCATAAGGAGAAAGTATATCTTTACCTTAGTTATTATGGAAGATTGAAGATGGAGCAAGTAATTATTTTAAAAATCAGAACAAACTTCAGTAAACGTGTTTTGGTCTTACATAGGAAAGGCCTGAACATGACAAAAACTCTAGAAATTTCAAATGATAGGATTGACAGCTGGCTACGTTTGTTCACTCAACAAATATTTATTGAGTACCTCTTGTATACTAAGTTCTATACTAGGCACTGAGAATCTCAGCATTGTCCAAAATGAGGATTAAAGGAGTTGAGCTATCATTCTCACACAAGTCAAAGGACTGATACACAGTCATGAGGAATAGCTGTCTCTGTGGGCCTTACAGTCTTCAGGCACTTTAGAGCTCTCTGATAGTTTGAGTATCCAGGGATTTGAGGACAAGTGGCAGTCATTTGTGGCCAACACACACTGAGGCACAGAGAGGATAGAGGCCCAGGAACAGTAAAGAGGATTCAAGGGGATCTGGATGTAGCACTGAAGTGTTGGTGAATGTCATGTTCCACAGAATCCCATCATACATCATACCACCTGTACAATGACAGGTTTAATTTTTTCTTTAACTTAATTTTTATTTAAATATAATTCCTTAAGTAGGAAACTGGTGGATAAGATTTTTTTTAAAAGCAAATGGAGTGAGTTGTGGTGCTATACGCCTGTAATCCCAGCACCTAGGAGGCTGAGACAAGGATCTCTTTGAATTCAAGGCTAGCCTGGAATACATAGAGAGTTTAAGACCAACCCGAACCACATAGTGAGACCCTGTCTCAATAAATAAAGCAAATGGAAAATATAGGAAACACCATGACCCTAGGAAGAAAGTGCTACATAGAGTGAGAAGGCAGTGATTAGAGCCGGGCATGGTGGTGCACACCTATAATCCCAGCACTTGGGAGACTGAGGAAGGAAGGTCGTTGTGAGTTGGAGGCCAGCCTGGCCTACATAGCGAGTTCAGGGCCAGAGTGAGCAACAAAGCAAGACCCTGCCTCAAAAAAAAAAAAAAAAAAAAGTGATTAGGATGTCAAGGACAGAGAGCCTCAGGGGTCCCTGAGGCAGTCATTCAAAAGCCAAGAGATCAGGATAGGAGTAGACAGAAAGATAAAATGTAATGGCAAGGGCAGCCTGGCTTGGAGTTTCCAGTAGAGCACTGAGTGTGGGAAGGGATGGGTAGATGATGGGGGTAAAACTGCTGTGGGTATACTAATGGTGAGGACAAGGACAGGTTGCTGCTGAGTGAGAAATACTGGGCATTGAGATCAAAGAATGCAATGGTGGCATTAAGGGCTCTGATGGTGGATAGGGCTGAGATAAAGCAAAACCTCATAAACCAGTATACACAGTAGGGCTTTAGGAAAAGAGATATGGAAATGACATGATCAGACATATGTTTAGAAAATTCTTTTTGACTTACAGAATGGGTAAGGGTTGTGCCTGTGTCAGAGAAACTCAGAGAGGATACTGCATTGATAGAAGAGGTGGTAGTAATGAGGATGGAGAGGACTGGACACGCTCCAGGTATGTTTTGGAGAAAGGATGGACAAGTCTTGCCTGCTGACTGGGTTTGAGTAATGAGCGATTAGCTAGAATAAAATGGTCTCCCAGTTTCTGGTTTGGGTGCCCATGTAAAAGGTTGAGGGACCTCTGAGTTGCTCTCTGGATCAGGCACTCCCAACCTGCTCCTGCCTGCTCTCCATCTTTAAATCTCTCCTACAGGCTGTTTCTTGGTCTGCTTTGTTTTTTTTCTTTTGTGTGTCTGTTACTGTGTCTCTTGGTCTCTTTTTCTTCCTCTAGCTTCACAGCTCTCTGGTTCAGTTTTCCCAACTTTTTATTTCCATAGCCAAGCCTGGGGACAGTTGGTCTCTTGGGAAAGGAGGAAAGTAGAATCAGGGCAGATTCCTTGTGGTTAGTCAAGTGGATACATAATGGAATCCATCCACAGATCTCTCTCCTGGGGTCACCTTGGGACCTAGATGAGATTCCTCCAGGGCCTTCTCTCCTGCTGAGCAGCAGGCCCAGCATCTATAGCAAGCTCCAAAGTGGCCTGCTCTAGCCCAGGCAGGCCAAGCCACACCTACACCAAGTATGCATCACATGCCTTCACTTTGCCAGCTTGGGTTGAGTCAGATGCAGTGTACAAAGCACTCAAAGGGTCCCATAGCCTAATGGAGAAGGCAGAGAAATAATCAGAGGCTGGATCAGAGTAAAGCTAATTTACTTCTCTGGAAATCCAGGGAGTTACCCAAGAGAAGATGATGTTAACAGTCATTGTTCAGAGGCTTCAATTTTCTGAGAGAGCACTTTCCATCTAGTGGCCACAGTGAAGGCTGCATCAAGAAACAATAGGACACAATGATGAAAGAAGAGTTTGGATTTCTTCAGGCCAGATTAAGTTTAGAGTTCAACCTGTGGGTCATCTGGAGCCACTGATGATTTCTTGAACAAGGAACAGGGACTACCTAAGAAACTAGTTGCAGAACTATCGCCTGAAGCAAAAACTCAAACCAGCTTAAAAGCAGTAGGACTCATTTAGCTCATGTAAAAAGTATGGTTACATGCCAGGCTGGAATGGTCTGGGAGCAGCATACCTGAAGCAAAGAAGTAGTGATCCATGGGAAGACACAAACTCTAGCTGGACTAAGAAGATCGAGGTGTTAGGAAAATCAAAATTGTCTTATACCTCAGGATGCTTTGTCTTCCCACTCTAAAGCATCCCAGGACATTATACTAAGGGGACCTCCAACAGCTCATCCTTCTGCATTCAACACCCCTGCTCCTTCAATATCCTGAACCTTCCCAAGACCTGCCTCCCTCATCACATGTGGATTCTTCCAATCGAGTACCTATGTGCACTCATACCTGGAACTTCCTATTTGTCCTCTCCCACAACCCTCATCCCCATGGATGCTGTCTAGTTGTCCCCAGGTGAGATCTGTACACCACATCCTTCCCACATACTGACTCTTTCCTTCCAAGAATAAAGCTCTCAATGAATGGGTCAGTGGTCCAGCAAGTGTAGCCTGCCCCCTGGTGGCCACCCTGTTGTCAAGTCCTTTTTATGTTATGCTAGGTGCGGAAGGTCTTTCTACCTGCCAGCTCTTTGGTGTGTACCATAGCCAGAGTGGATCACTTGTGTCTCCCACTCTACCCAACTGTTACAGTTTTCAGGATGTTTGCAGAGAATCCCTTGGGGGATATGTGGGCTTATGAGCTTGTTGGTAGCCAGTAAGGGAACTGGAATGATGTCCCCCCCACTTGCCAGTCAGTCTTGGAGGAGGGAGTGGATCCTGGCCACTAGTGAAGGAGAAAAGGGTAGCTATCCAGGACTCCTGAGAACAGAGAATAAAAAGACATTGAGTATAAAGTTGATGGTCAGGAATTACGGGGAATTTGACAGATACCTGCTAATCTGAAGACCATGGGACTGATGAGACATTTCCAGTGTTTAAGAAGGCATCCTGAAAAGCCCTCAAAAATTCCAGACATGCTCTATCCAGAGAAATTGGTTATAAAAGGGGGACATGATCATTGGCTCATGTACTCCCTGCCAGCCATGGGTGAGGAGGGGACATGGTCCCATCCTGAAGCCCTATTATCAAGGAATAGCCCCTGGAGCATTGGGGGCAGGCCCTGGGTATCCTCAGGAGTGACTTTGACTTTGACTTCTGAAAAGGCAGAGTCTCAAGTTGATTTGGTGATTAGAGCCAATGAGTATCTCACACTTTTAGTCTGGATATAGATTGTCCCTTTAATGCCTTCTCTGTATCTCAGCTATGAGCTATTACTTGGCCAGGCTGATGGGGGCTACTTTCCCTTGGCTGCTGGCCAGATGGGGTCTACTTTCCCTTGGCTGCTGGCTTGTATGCTTGTATGGGCTCTTTCACCCATACTCCCCAGCCCCTGGGCTCTGGCCCAGCCATTGGTTGCCCCTTTATTCTTGTCCTGTGCCCTCACAGGCTATATTGGAGCTGAGATGGGCAGACCAGACTTAGCCAAAGTTTGCCAAGTAAATCTGCCTATCATCCCCTGGCGGCTGATAAAGACCAGCCATTCTTGCATAGTCACGAGAGCTGTGCATGGATGTGTAGCCCCACCTGAAAACCTACTTCTTTCTCAAGGCATTTATGGCATCAGCTTTGACAGGAGGATACCTGTGGCAGCACCTCCACTGGCACCATTCCCAGGGCTGGGTCCTGGTCAGGCAGGTCTGGTCACAGATTCACATCTTGGTTCATGCAGCTACATGCTTATTTGAACATGGGTACATATACATGTTAAGGCACACATATGACAAGGCTGTCTGCCCAGGCTAGTTTTCACTTTGGCACTGCCTATTTCTCCCCCTCTGTCTTCCCTGCTCTGGACCTCCATGTGTCAGCACTGACAAGCACTTCACTACTCCTTCAGCTGCCCTTGAGCCCAGCCTCCTACCCTCTCAATTTTGGACACATTCTTTGAGCTTTCCTCATGTGCATGACCGCAAATGAGAGCAAGGAAGATTTTACAGTCAGTTTTTGCTTTTCCCAAGGATTTCCCCAGAAGGCTAGGGAGGGAGAGGGCTGGGCCTCTGAGGAAATCCCTCCTCCTCCCTGCCTACTTTCACTTTATCTCTTACACATGCACACACCCTTCTTTAATTACCCTGAAACACACATTCAGATCCCCTTGTACATGCAATTCCCTGCCACCATATGTGCTAAACTGAATTCTTAGATGAGGCTCTTAACCCCCACCAAACTGTCACTGTCTACCCAGTCTGATTGTGATCCTGTGATGTCAACCATAGGGGCCTCTCCCTGTGATGGCTTGTCTGAGTGTCATCAGGAGTGAGTAGGGAAGGAGGTGTAAAAGGGGCCCAGAGCTGAGGGGGTCTCCTCTTAGTCCTTTCTTTGTCAAGTTATTTGTCAGTGAGCAAGCAGCTTCCTGTCTCTGGGCCTTGCTTTTCCAAGGAGGATCATAAAGATAATGGTAGGTTGTCTAGAAGCCTCTGGAATGAGTCCAAACAGAAGGGGGCACCTGTCCTGGTGTGAGCTTGGAGATGGGACCAAGAAAGTAAAATTTCTGGATAGTCTCACTTCTCAAAAGAAGAAGTACATGACTAATAGGTATGTGAAAAAATACTCAGCATCTTTGACCACTAGAGAAGTACAGATCAAAATAACGCTGAGATTCCATCTTACTGCAAAAAGAATGGTTGTCAAAAAAAAAAAATGTTGGCAAGGCTGTAGGGAAAAAGGAACGCTTTTACATTGTTGGTAGGAATATAAACTTCCCTATTTACAACTGGTGTGGAAATCAGTATTGACATTCCTCAGAAAACTTAAAACAGACATTCTTTTTGACCCAGCTGTGGCTCTTCTGGATATCTTCCCAAAAGAGTGAAAAGCATATTACAGTGTTGTGCACATACCCATGTTTATAGCAGCACAACTCTTGTGTGTGTGTGTGTGTGTTTTTTTTGTTTTGTTTTGTTTTTTGGTACTGGGGATCAAACTCGGGTCCTTGCACTTATGAGGCAGGTGGCGGAACCACTGAGCTAAATCCCCAGTCCCCAGCACAACTATTACTAATTAAACCTTGGAAGTAGCCTGTATGTCCATCGACAGAAGAATGAAAAAATAAAATGTGAAATATGTACGCAATGAAGTATTACTCAGCCATAAAAAGGATAAATTTGAGTCATTTGTAGGAAAATACATGCACCTCAAGACTATAATGCTGAGGTAAATATCTCATGGTTTCTCTTATATGCAAAGCCTGAAGTATAAGTAATTTAAAGAGCAAAATAAAAGAGATGAGAGGATATAGACTTTGTAGAGCTGCTGAGAATATCTGGAGACAGTGTGACAGGAGGGTGGAGAAGAGGAGGGATTGTAGAAAGACTCAAGATATGTATATATACCAACTTCCCATGATGAATATATTGATTATATGTCTCTAACATATACTAATTTTTTTCTTTGTGTCTGTTGGGTTTCATATTGTTTTCATTAAATTTATTGGTACATTTTAGGTATGCAGTACAGTTGCATTCATCATTGGGAGCTTGTACCTTTACATGTTGTATATTGGTTCTTATTTTTTCCCCATTCCCTTGCCTTCCATTCAATCTTCTCCCCCGCCCCCATTTACACAGACTTTGTTTCCATTTTTTCCTTTTCTCTCTCTTTTTTTTTTTTTTTTTTCCTGTCAGGTATTGTACTTGGGTCGTTGAACTTGCAAAGCAGGCAGTGGAACCACTGAGCCAAATCCCTGGCTCTCTGTTTCTTTTCTTTTTTGGTTTTTTGAGACAGTCTCACTATGTAGTTGAGACTGACCTAGAAATCACTATGTAGCCCAGGCTGATCTTAAACTCACAGCAATCCTCCTGCCTCAGCCTCCCAAGTGCTGGGATTACAGGTGTGCACCACCGCGCCCAGCTTCCTCCTTTTCTTTTTTTTTTTTTCTCTTTCCTTTCCCTGACCCCTCCCACTTCCCCATCCCTATAGACCTTTTCTTCCTATTTCGCATTAGCAGTTACACATATTGATCCTTATTTACACTTTTAGTTTCTCACACCAGAGAAACTATTCAGTATTTACACACTGTGTCTTATTTATTCTACCTAAGAGTATGGCCTCATAACATATACTAGTTTTAAAAACCATAGTTGGGGCCATGGATTTGGCTCAGTGGCACTGCACCGGCTTCTCAAGCTCAAGGTCCTGAGTTTGATCCCTGGTACTAAATAAATAAAAAACTAAAAGACTAAAATTCCTTGGAAAAATTTTTTGGATATTCTAAAATCATCAAACCATTCTGTATGGATTTGACTGGATCCTGAATGTTCCCAAAGTTCTTTAACATTTGTATCTCTATGAGTCCCTTATGGTTCTTTTTTTTTTTTCATTATGTTTATTGGTACATTTTAGGTATACAATACACTTACATTCATCATTGGGATCTTGTACCTTTACATGATGTATCTTGGTTATTTTTCCCCATACCCCTGCCCTCCCTCAACCCCTCCACCCTTCCCTATTTACAAACACTTTGTTTCCATTTTTCCTTTTCTCATATTTTCCCTTCTTTCCTTTTCCCTACCCTTCCCACTTCCACTACTCTTTTAGCCCTTTTCTTCCTATTTCACATTATCAATAACATAGAGTACTACTCAGTCATAAAGAATGAGAAACTAGAGATTCATAGGAAAATGGATGCATATTGAGACCATACTCTTTTTTTTTTTCAGCTTTAATTGAGTTTATTGGTACATTTTAGGGATACAGTACAGTTACATTCATTGTTGGGATCTTGTATCTCTACCTGACAGGTCTTGGTTCTCATTTTTTCCCCTTGTCCCTGCCCTCCCTTCACTCCCTCTTCCCCTCCCCATCTACAACCACTTTATTTCCATCTTTTCATTATCTCAGATTGTTTTCTTTTCCCTTTTTACCCTTCCCCTACCCGTCCCACCGATACTATACTCTTAAGTGAAATAAATAGGACACATGTAAATACCGAACAGTTTCTCTGGTGTGAAAAACTAAAAGTGTAAACAAAGTTCAAATGGTATGGTTCTTGATAAGAGGAATGAAAAGCCCTAGCAGGGCACCATGGGTACAAACATGATAGTCTTGCAGGCTGGAGGGAAAGTGATCCAAAGGGAAGGACCAGCATGATGGTTCTGCAGAAGGGGGTCTCTGCACATCCAGAGCCCCACAGGTACCCAGCTCAGGCTATGGAGAAACCTGCCACCTGGTACTCCTCAGGATGAGCTCAGGAAGCTGGGTCGTTCGGGTCAGGGTCACTCTGGCCTAGGATTCCTGTTATTCCTCACAAATTATTTGTCATAAACATGACAAAACTTCATCTTCTGTTGCATCTTCTCTTTGTGTCTGACCATTTGTCCTGTTAAAAACCCACTAAAGTTTCTAAGTCCAAGTTTAAATTGAGGGTGGTGGTGGTTTAATTCATTACTGTTTTTCAAATTATGATTGTATAAAAAATTATCCCAACACTTAATGCCTTAAAAAAAAGTAAAACTGTTTACATGCTTATGAGTCCATAGTTTGGGCCTTGCATGGTAGCACATTCCTGCCTCACTTGGTGAAGGCTGAGCCTGGAGTCATCTGCAAACTCACTTTCTCAGCTATTGGCTGAGGTCTTTGGGCTACTGACTGCGAAACCTAAATATGGTTGTAGTAGCTATGCCTTTTACTTTTTATTTTCTGATGTTTTGACACCTTGCAATCTTCTTAACCTTAGAGAATTGCCCCTTATAGGGCTGATTCCTAGAGGTAGCAAATAAGTCACCCATGAGAGTGACTTCCTATGCAAACAAACCTGTCCATAACCACATAGGAACCACCTCCTTTGTCAAGCTCTTGCATTCTTGGGCCACTATTCCTCTACCCTAAGATCACCCATAAACCCCAAAGCCCACTGAAATGATTTAAACTAGTTGATCTTGAATCTGTATATGCTGCCTCACCTATTCCTTTGTGTGGAAAGTACAATAAAGGCATTCATCATGCTCTCCTCCAACTTCCTAGACAATCCTGATGTTTCCCAAGGACCCACGTATGTAACAAACTATCTTTTCAATGGCAGTCATGTTCTGATATGTTGTCCTCACCATAATGGAATACTATAAGAATAAAAGCTATGTTTTAAACAATCATTTCTCCAATGGTCTGGCTTTCCCCATGGCATGGTGGGTAGGTGTGTGGTGTGAGAATGAGTGTCCTCTGAGCAAGAGTCCCACATAGAAACCATGTCATAGTTTTTTTTTTTTTAATCTTATTTAGTTTATTGGTCCTTTTTAGGTATACAGTACAGTTAAATTCATCATTGGGATCTTCTGTGTTTACATGACAGATCTTGGTTATCATTTTTTCCCCATACCCCTGCCCTCCCTTCACCACCTCCACCCTTCCCTATTTAAAAGGAATTTGTTTCCATGTTTTCCTTTTCTCATATTTTTTCTTGTCCCTTATTTCCTTTCCCCTACCCTTCCCACTTCCCCTATACCTTTAGATCTTTTCTTCCTATTTCACATTATCAGTTATACAATTCAGATCTTATTTACACTTTTAGTTTTTCACACCAGAGAAACTATTCAGTATCTACACATGTGTGTCTATATATTTCACTTAAGAGAAAGGCCTCAGTGTGCATCCATTTTCCTATGACTGACTCTAGTTTCTCATTTTTGTGGCTGAGTAGTACTCCATTTTATAGAAAAACCTCATCTGATGGGCAAATGGGCTGTTTTCAAGTTTTAGCTATTACAAACTGTCGCTATAAACATGGATGTGCATATATCACTGTGGTATGATTCTTTTAATTCTTTTGGAATGATACCCAGCAGAGGGATAGCTGGGTCAAATAGGGCCTCTAATCCTAGTTCTTTGAGGTATCTCCATATTGATTTCCATAGAGGTTATACCAGTCTCCACTCCCACCAACAATGGATTAAGGGTTCCTTTCTCCCCACAATCCTGCCAACATTTGTTATTGGTTCATTTCTTGATAGCAGCCATTCCTTGTGGGGTGAAGTAGAATCTCAGTTTTGTTTTCATTTGCATCTCTTGAATGACCAGTGATGTGGAACATTTTTTCATATATTTATTTGCTGCTTTTACTTGTTTGAGAAATGTCTGTTCATTTCGGATGCCCATTTTTAAATAAGGTCTTTATATTTGGGGTGGCTGATTCTTTTGAGTTCTTTATATATTCTAGATAATAGTCCTTTCTCTGAAGAGCAGGTGGTAAAAATTTTTTCCCACATTGTAGGTTATCTCTTAGCTCTGTTGGTGGTTTCTCGTGCAGTGCAGAAGCTTTTTAATATGATGACATCCCAATTGTTGATTCTTTGTGCTAGTGCCTGTGCTAGTGAGGATTTTAAAGTCTTTTCCTATGTCAGTGTCTCAAGAGTTCTGCCTAACATCTTCCAGCAAGTTTAGAGTTTCTTTTTTAATATTTAGATCTTTAATCCACTTGGATTTTAGTTTAGTGCATAATGAAAAATAAGGGTCTAGTTTTAATGTTTGGCAGGTTGAAATCAAGTTTTTCTAACACAGTTTATTAAAGAGGCTATCTTTCCTCCACTGCGGATGGTTGCTTTCTTTGTCAAGGATGAGCTACTGAGTACATCTGGAGTTGTTTCTGTATCTTCCAGTCTATTCCACTGATCACCGGGTCGGTTTCTTTGCCAGTACCATGCTGTTTTTATCACAGTGGCTTTGTAGTATAGTTTCAAGTTGGGGATTATGATACCCCCTGTCATTTCTCTGTTGCCTAGAATGACTTTTGCTATTCTGGTTCCAAATGAATTTTTGGATTATTTTCTCAAGTTCTGTGAGATACACCATTGGAATTTCAATTGTGATTGCATTGAATCTGTATAGCAGTTTTGGTATTATGGCCATTTTCAGTATGTTGATTCTTCCTACCCAGGAGCAGGGGGTATCTTTCCATTTTCTTATGTCCTCTTCAGTCTCTTTTTTCAGAGAGCTGTAGTTTTCTGTGTAGAGGTCTTTTGCTTCCTTCATTAGATTGATTCATAGATACTTCATTTTTTTAGATGCTATTGTGAAAGGAATTGTTTCCTTAATTTCTCTGTCAGTCTGTTATTTGCATACAAGAAGGCTATTAATTTTTTTAGTGTTGACCTTGTATCCAGCTACTCTGCTGAAAGTGTTAAGTCTAGCTGTCTTTTGGCAGAGTTTTTTGGGTCTTCAGTGTAGAGTATCAATTCGTCAGCAAATGACAGTTTAACGTCTTCCTTTCCTATCTTTATTGCTTTAATTTCTTTCTCTTGTCTAATTGCTGTGGCTAATGTTTCTAGAACTATATTGAACAGGAGTGGTAATAGGGGACATCCTTGTTGTATTACCGATTTTAGTGTGAAGGTTTTCAGTTTTTGACCATTTAGAATGATATTGGCTTTTGCTTTTTCATAGAGAGCCTTTATCAATTTGAGATAAAGGCCATCTATTCCAATTTTCTGCAGCGTTTTTTTTTTGTTTTTTTTTTATTGAGTTTATTGGTACATTTAGGGATACAGTACAGTTACATTCATTGTTGGGATCATGTACCTTTACATGGCAAGTCTTGATTCTCATTTTTTCCCCTTACCTCTGCCCTCCCTTCACCCCCTCCTCCCCTCACCATCTACAAACACTTTATTTTCATCTTTTCACTCTCTCACATTTTTTTCTTTTCCCTTTTTGTTCTTCCCCTACGTATCACACCTTCCCTACACCTTTAGCTCCTTTCCTCCCATTTCTAAATGTCAGTAATCTTATTAGAATCTTATGCATTGTTGCAGAATATTCACACCAGGGAAACTATTTGGTATTTACACATGTGGGACTTATTTATTTCACTTAGGAGTATATCTTCAATATGTATCCATTTTCCTATGAATGAATCTATTCTCTCGCTCTTTATGGCTGAGTAATATTCCATTTTATAGAAAAACCACAACTTCTTTATCCAGTTTCCAACGGATGGGCAAATAGGTTGTTTCCAAGATTTAGCTATTACAAACTGTGCCGCTGTAAACATGGGTGCACATACTTCTCTGTGATATGAATGGGTGTTAAATTTTGTCAAATGCTTTTTTGCATCAGTTGAGATGATCGTATGGTTTTTGTCCTTGACTCTGTTAATACAGTGTGTGACATTTATTGATTTACATATATTGAACCATCCTTGCATCCCTGGGATAAATCTAACTTGGTCAGGGCATATGATCTTCTTGATGACCCTCTGTATTCTGTTTGCCAGTATCTTATTGAGGATTTTTGCTTCTGTGTTCATTAAGCAGATTGGCCTATAGTTCTCTTTTTTAGTTGGGTCTTTTCCTGATTTTGAAATCAAAGTAACACTTGCTTTCAGGAATGAATTTGGAAGTATTGCTTCCCTTTCAATTTCATTGAAGAGTTTTGAGAGTAGTGGCTATAGTTCTTCTCTAAATGTCTTGTAGGATTCAGCAGTGAAGTCATCAGGACCTGGGCTTTTCTTTGTTGGAAATGTTTTAATTACGTTTTCAATTTCACTGATTGTAATTGGGGTGTTTAGAATTTTTTTTATCTTCTTCATTCAACTTTGGTAATTCATAAGTATCATGAAATCTGTCCATTTCTTTTTTGTTTTCCATTTTACTAGAATACAGTTTTTGAAGTAGGTATTGATGGTCCTGTGGATTTCTGCTGGATCTGTTGTAACTTCACCCTTTTCATTCCTGATTGCATGGATCTGAGCCTTTTCTTTCCTTTTTTGACAAGGTTGGCTAAGGGTTTATCAATTTTATTTATTTCAAAAAGCCATCTCTTTGATTCATTGGATTTTTTTTGTATCATTCTCTTAGTTTCCCTTGTATTGATTTCTGCTCTGATGTTTATCATTTCCTTCCTTGTATGAGCTTTGGGTTTTTCTTCTTTTTTAGGAACCCAAGATTCATCATTAGGTTGTTCATTTGAGCTTGCTCTGTTTTCCTAGTGTGGACATTCACTGCTATGAATTTTCCATGTAGAACTGCTTTCATTGTGTCCCATAGACTCCTGTATGTTGTATTGGCATTATCATTTATTTGTAAAAACTGGCTAGTTTCTTCTATAATTTCATCTGTGACCCATTGATTGTTCAGGAGTGTTGTTCAATTTCCATGTGTTTGTGGAGGACTTACAATTTCTTATGCTATTGATCACTAGCTGAATTTCACCATAGTCTGATAATATACATGGGATAACTTTCCATTTCTTTGCATTTATTTAAACATGTTCTATGAGCTATTATGTATTCTGTTTTGGAGAATGACCAATGTGCAGCTGAAAAGAATGCATATTCTGATTTTGTGGGGTAGAACACTCTTTAGAAATCCATTAAGTCCATTTGTTCTTAAACTTGGTTCAGTTCTAGTATTCATTTTTGATTTTTTTTGTCTAGATGATCTGTTTGTGACAGTGGGGTATTTAGGTCCCCCACTACAATTGTATTAGTGCTTATTTGGTTTTTCATGTTCCTTAGTATTTGTTTTATATAGTTGGCAGCACTAATATTTGGTGCATATGTATTTATTATTGTCATCTCTTCCTCTTGGATTGTTCCCTTTACAAGGATGTAGTGGCCTTCTTTGTCTCTCTTAATTAGTTTTGGTTTGAAATTTACTTTGTCTGTGAGTAAGATAGGTATCCAGGCTTTTTTCTGGGCTCCTGTCACATGGAGAACTGTTTTTCCACCCTTTCACTTTCAGTCTATGAGTTTCTTTTTGAAATATGTATTTTTCTTGTATACAGCATATTGTTGGATTTTCCCTTTTAATCCATTCTGCCAGTTTATTTCTTTTGATTGGTGAATTGAGGCCATTGACATTGATGGTTATAACTGATATAGATTTGACTTATCATTGTCATATTATTTTCCTGTTCCTGGCTCTTTTTAATTTTTTCCCCCTCTCACTTTAGTTTCTTGTTTTTCCTAATTGATTTGTTCTATTGAGCGTCATGTTGTGACCTTCTTTGTCTTTTTCTAAGACATTGTTTAGAATTGTTTGTAGTGCTAGTTTGGTATTCATGAAGTTTCTTTGTCAAGGAAGTATCTTATTTCCCCATCTATTTTAAAAGAGAGTTTTGCAGGATACATCAGTTTAGGTTGGAAGTTGTTTTCTTTTAGGGCTTGAAATACCAAACTCCAGCTGTCCTGAGCCTGAAGGTTTGTGTTGAAAAGTCTGCTGTGATTCTGATGGGCTTTCCTTTGCATGTAATTTGTTTCTTTTCTGTAAGGGCTTGTAGTATTTTGTTATTCTGTTGCGTTTCTGGGATCTTGACTATTATATGTCTAGGTGTCGATTTTTTTTTTTTTTTTTGATCATGGCTACTTGGAGTCCTATATACCTCACTTATCTGTATGTCACATTCTTCCCCTCTGTTTGGGAAGTTTTCTGTGATTAATTCTGTGAACAGATTTTTAAAGTCTTTTGTAGTTTTTCTTGGTGCTTCATGGATTCCTATCCATCTTATGTTATTCTTCTTTGCATCATCTAGGAGTTGTTGGATCAATTTCTCATGATCCCTTACAGTTTTTAAGAGATCTCTCTTTTCATGGTTACTGACTGCAATCCTATGTTCTATATCTGAAATTCTATATTCACATTTGTTCATTCTGCTGTGAATGCTTTCAATAGAGTTTTTAATCTCCTGGATACCTATTTGAATCTGTTTCGTGGATTCCATTACTTTCCTATGTTTGACATTCACAGTTTACATTTCTTTCCAGTGCTGGGCATTCAAGGCTTCTATCATGGTTCTGAGCTCATCTATTTTTTTTTTAAATCTGTTTCTGTTCTAGAGTCTCTAATCATGTCTTTCATTGTGCTCTCCATCTCTTTAGTTATCTGGGAAATTATTTCTGTTTTGAATTTTTCTAGAGCCTGACTGATCTGTTTTGTTACTTCTGTGCTATGAGTTCAGGGTTTCCTGCTGGTTGATTGTCAGACTTTTCCACCTTGTCTCCTCTAGATTTGCCATTGGTGAACTGGAAGTCTGCATTTGTGCCTTAAGTGTTTTCTCATTTTTATTTTTGTGGTTGAGCTGTCCTTGGTTTAATTCCTGGGTTAGTACTTTGATATTCCTGATATAGCTACTCTTTAGGTTTTGAGTCTCTAATGACTTAGAGACACTCTCATTTTCATAATATTAGAAAGGACAACTTATCAAAGCAATCACAGCCCTTTATCACAGTTGATACAATCAGCGACATGATAGCATTAAGCACAGCTTAGAAATTGACCATTTGTGGTTATTATTAATCTATAACCTTTAACCATGTGAATTAAATCAAAATTGAGCACCAGCCCAAAATATGCTTATAGTGAATAAACTCTCGATATAGCAACTTTACCCTTCAGGATATACTTACAAGGAGTTGGGAGGAGATAGATTGATAGGTAAAAGAATAGGAAAAGGTTTCAAGTGAAGCCAGAGGACACAGGATGATCATGCAAACTCTAGGAAACTGTTGAAGATGTCAAGGAAAGATAGAGTGCAAGAACAAAGACAAGAATAGAACAATTTAATAAATAGGGAAGCTATAAATTGTACTCACTTTCCTTTGAAACTAATGACCATCAAGTAAAGAAAAAAGAGAGAAGAAAAGAAAAAGAAGAAATTCAAATTAGGGCAGGAACAGAAACAAAAGATAGATGAAGAATAACTTGGGGGAGCAAGAGACTGGAAAAAGAAGGAAGAATTTACAGAATGGGAAAAAATAAATTTTTAAAAATAAGAGGAAAAGAAAAAAAATATTTGAAGATCCTCTTTTAGTGTATATCTCTGCTGTCACAATAGACAGTGTGGGCGGCAATGTACAGAACAAAGGCAATTAGTCTCAGCTAGCCAATGGCAGACCTCTGAGATTCAGGCTGAATTTTGGTTGCAAGACCCAGGTTTGGCTTCCTGACCTCCTGCAGGGTTGAACTTTGCAAGGTTTTACTACATGCTCCAGCTGCCCTTCTGAAGATAGTCCAAATTCTGATGTGAGGTTGTGATTCCCCCGCAACTTAGCAACTATAGAGGTCTGATGTGCCTTTATTGCTGGTGTTCACTTGTGTCGTATCTTCTGGAGCTGAGTAATATGGCCTTTATGACCACCTGTGTGACTGCAGTGTGGATCTATGTACCGGCACAGCCAGGAGGCCCGGAGAGTGGGGATGATGCAGAGGAGCCCGTGCAGTTGGACAGTGGTCAGTTCTCACTTGTCTGCTCTCATGGAGGCCTAGGGTACTGGAGGTGGAGGAGGAGGAGGAGCTACAAGCTCCCAGTGTGGCTGGGCAGTGGGTGCTTCTGATACAGTTTTTTAACTTTTTTTTTTTCTTTGAGACAGGGTCTCACTAAGTAGTTCAGGCTGGCCTTGAATTCTCTGTAGCCGAGGCTGACCTCCAACTCATAGTGATCCTCTGTCCTCGACCTCCTGAGTGCTGGAACTACAAGCATGTGCCACCATACCCAGCCTATCATAATTTACTATCTAATATCAGAAGTTAGTGTCATTTCTGCATTTGGTTCACAAGGCATTCACAAAGTGCTAGTTGTGTTTGAAGGGGAGAAAAAATAGACTTTACCTCTTGAAGGAGCAAGGCAAGGTGATGGAAAACATACGAATAGAGATATTGTGGTAGCTGCTTTTGGAAAATATAGTCTACTCTTCATTATCACCTTCTCTGGGCAGAGCTCTTTGTGCCAGGTCACCACATAGGTTGCTGGCCAGTCAATGGTTGGGCTGTTTACAGATCAGATGTCCAACCCCATTCCTGGATTATTCCTAGATATGAGCAAGAAGAGCTCTTGCCCTGGGCCTGATGTTTAAGCGGACCTCATTCAAGTCCCTGTCCAGCTGTCCTCTTCTCCATTGGATGAGGAATTTGCAGAACACAAGGGCACTGCTTGAAGTCACCTTATTATAGCCACATATTTTGGGCATACAGGACCCTAGACATGCCTATCCAAACAGCCTGAACTCTCTCCTAAAACACATCTCTTTACTGGATCTGTTTCCTGAGGGTAGAGCATACCTTTGATGTGGAGTAACAAAAGGGTTGCCATTTTTCGGGGTGGAGTGTTGAGGCTGCAGCGTGGAAATGTCTGCTAAAGGAGAGTCCACATGGGTTCACACATCAGTGAGAGGGACAGCAGGACATGGACCAGGCACCAGGCCTCCTTCTCCCTGTGGTGTCTCCTAGTGCAACATTCCAAGAATTTGATCATTTTAAATTCAAAGGTGTTCTTTCAACCTCATTAGATGGAATAGAATAAAGAAAATACCCACAACATATAATTTTTGGTCTTGTTTTATTCTCTTGTCTCACAAATCACAGAGGTGGTCTATTCATCTGTGAGGAAGAAGGTATTTTCTGAGGTATAGAGATCTCCCTCCCCATTTTGGATAGATTCTAAGGTATCTATTGAGTTGTGTAAAGCCCTGTCATGGACTCAGTCTTCATGACCCCTCTGTGAGACAGAAATGAACAATGCCATTCTACAGATGAGGAAACAAGACTTAGTGAAGTTAAGTGTCTTACTCAGGCACATGGCTAGAGTGCTGAGCAAAGATGGCAATGACTGCCTTCATGTCTGGAGCTCCTTTCTGTCTAGGAAGCAGCTGTTGAAGATTACAGGTAGATCTTTGGCTTGAAGAGTTTCCAAAGCTTGGCTCTAAACTCCTGCCACTATACACTGTACTTAAAGTACAATGACTTGGGAAAGGATTGTATTTGATTTATTTGGAGAAGAGACTGCATTGTCAAAAATCTAGAAAATTATTCTGAGTTAAACATAATACCACCCCCACCCCCGCTGAGTGGAGATGTATTTATCTGGGGTAGATAGCTCATGGTGAGGGGCTGCAATGGGCACTTTTTATGAATTCTCAATAGTAAGCTTTGAAACCCAGAATCTACTAGATCTTTGCTCACTGGGCCTCCATGGTCCCAGGAAGCAAAATACACTGTGAGTCTATTGGATGGTACCTTTGATTTGAGAAAAAAAAAATGGCAAAAATTTAACACGTGGGCTCAAAATTACATCTATCATGCTTCTTCTTTGTCCAAATGTCTTTCCCTCTGTCAAGAATGCTGTTCCTTGCTTTTCACCTTGAGCAACTTTTCTCCTTCCCCAAGACCCAGATCCGGGGGGGAGCTCCTTCTCTGAATTTGGTACTCTTGGTCTTTGCTCCCCTTGGCCTTTAGACTTATTAATGAACAAGAAAGAGCAGTTACAGGCTGGGAAGGGAGATGGGGCCTGATTTAACAGTGTCTAACTCTGGCAGATTGGGCTGCGCCCTCAGATGTGCAGCCATTCCATGTGCTGAACAGGGTCCCTGAAGCAGGCCCCTCTGCTCTCTTGGTTTTTCTTTCTTACTCAGAAAGACTCAATATTGCCAAGAACAACATTTCTCTTTCCAATATTGAGATCCACTTTCCTTCTTTTATAAGTTTGTTCATTCACTTTAAAGTTTTTTTCCTATTAGTTATATAAACATTTTTCTTCAAAAGAGGGTCTCTGAAAGATTATGAGATACCCCTGTAGCTCTGTGTATGGCTGAGACCAGAGACCGGGAGGCCAGACTGCTCACACCTCTGTAAGACAGCTAATGAAATGCAGGCCTTCCGTGGGGGAAGACTGTCTGGACCACAGCCGCTGTTTTCCATCCCTGAGGACTGGGGCTGCCTTCAGATTTTAACTGCTTTATTGTCAAATTGGTTATTTATATAAGAGAGGTCTATGCTTCCTCACTGGCTCTAAGCCAGTTTAAAAATTCCAGATGCAGCAAAGCATACATTAGCAACAGTTGTTATCAGTAAGAGTTCCCTCGGAAAAAAAAAAAAAAGAAAGAAAAATAGCTTGAAACCAGGGACTGCAACCCAGAATGAATCCAGCCCAGCATTCCATGATGGTAGCAAATGATTTATTATTGTTCTTGTTTTTTGTTTTGGCTTGTATAATGTAGACTCTCAGAATGTTTTGTTGTTTGTTCATTATTTATGTGCTTGCAGTACTAGGGTTTGAATGTAGGACCTCATGCAAAATGAAAGGAATTTTGTAAGAATTGGGGTAGTACTTTGAGACCATGTCATGTAAATATCATGCTAAGCAAGTACTCTAGCAGTAAGCCACACTCCCAGCCATCCCCTTAAAAAAATTATAGACTTACAGAAACATTGTAAAATAAAGAATTCATATAAATGCTTTAACTTAGTTCCCCAAATATTAACTTTTTATTCCCTCAGATTATTTGAACTATTTGAGTAATCTGCACACTTACCCTAAACACTGAATTTTCCTACAAACAAGAGCAGTTTCCTATATAACTACAATGTAATGATCAAATCAGGAAATTAAATTTGATGCACTATTACTGTCTAATCTACAGACTTTATTCTCATTTTGATATAGGACCTCCAAATTATATGAAATAATATAACTCCCAACTTTCTAGATGTCAGATATGCCAAGTTCATGTTCCCCAGAATCAAAGAATGAATTCTAGGGAACAACAGAGGTTAAGAATAGGAAATATTTATTGAGAAGGAGAGATTTTAGCTCCTGAGAGGAGGGGTCCCAAATGGGTTGCCTCGGTCTCCACTTCACAAAGAAAGTTTTATAAAGCAAAATCAGGAAGTGGATACAAATCACCAGGTAGATACAATATGGGAAAAAACTATGATCAACCAATAAGATTACAAGTATAGCAGCTTAGGTAATATTGATCCAGTGGGGAAGGAAGTAGGTCATATAGCAAGGGTATATGGGGAAAACAAAGACATTTTAGGAAGGGATGGATCTGAAGGTCTTGGTCACCCAGAGGGTGACTTTATTGGGCTAGGTGTTACCACTTATCCCTTGGGGAAATAAGTAGGCCTAGTCATTTTGTCTTTATCTTGAGGCTTGCCTCTGACAGATGCATCTCCAGCCACAGTTGTAATGTGTTTTCATCTTTTGTATTGACTCTGTTGAGGGCCTAAGCCTGTCTGACTGCCTATAATAGTCCTACCTAACTTAGTTATCTGATAATTTTATCATTTGACCTATTCTGTTCTTTTTAGCAAAAAAGAAAATTGACATTTTCTGATCAAGAGACTAATTTAAGGCTGTTGTCATGCTTCTTTGATTCCTTTAATGTTAACAGTTTCTCTTTTGCTTTTTTGTTTTTCATGATCTTTCTAGTTTTGAAATATACAAGCCAGTTATTTTGTAGAATATCTTATAGTATGGATTGTCTGCTGTTTCCTCGTGATTAGATTCACGTTGTACGTTCTTAGCAAGAAAGTTCCACAAGTGACATGGTAGCCTCAGTGCAGGATCTAAGAAAGGACATGTGCTGTTTTGCAACATTATTGGTGATATTAACTTTGATCTTTTGATTAAGGCAATGTCTCTGAGGTTTCTCCAGTGCAAATTTTGTCCCTTTGTATTTTTTCATTTAAAATTGAAAGGCATTTTGTTTGTCCATGTGGGGGTACTTTGATACCTTACTCTCATCAAGCATTTAAATTCTGGTTTCAGCATTTGTTGATGATCCTTGACTCAATCTGTTACTGTTTTCTTAGTTTGGTCAGAGAAGTTTGATCATGTTGGTTTTTAGATGCTTTTGGGACAGCCTTAGTCTCTTACTCTCTGATATGACAAGATGTTTCAGGCTCGTATTATCTTTCCTTGCAATAGACCTGGAGTCATTTTTCTCCAAAGGAGCCCTGCTTCTGTTTAGTGTAGAATAGCATTTAGAATTCAAGATTTGGGTATTAACTGTTCTCATTCCTACTTCACTGTCATTGATTCTAGTCCAGTGGTGGGCAATTTAGGGCACGTGTGCTGCAGCTGGCTGTTTGTTATCTTTTTTTTTTTGGTACCAGGAATGGAACTCAGGACTTTGCATTTGCAAGGCAGGTGGCAGAAACACTGAGCTAAATTCTTGGCCCTGTTTGTTATCATTAAAAGCTCTAAAAAGTTCACCATCACCATTCTAGGCTCACTGGGTAGACACAGCTATATAAATTTAACTATCAGTTTATCTTCCTACATCCATATCAATCATCTATCAATATGCATGACTAAGACCATGAGTATATGTTTTTGTTTTTTTGAGACAGGGTCTCATTTTGTCATTCAGGCTAGTCTTGAACTCACTATGTAGCCCAGGATGAATTCTAACTCATGACAATCCTCCTATCTCAGTCTCTCTAATGCTGGGATTGCAGGTGTGTGCCACCACACCCAGCAACCATGAGTTTATAATGACAGCTCAAATTCATAATACCACATGATTCATCTCCTTCCCTCTTACCTTCTTTAAAATCCCTTCTCTAATAGAGATTGTGACCCTCAATACCTACAATGTATTATTTATACCTATACTCAGTTTTAGAATGATCAGAATTTCATAATTGCTAACCCATTCCAACAAACAAAAAACAACCTCAAAATCAAGTTCAGTATGTGTTCACAGTGCTCTTTGCCAGTTGTCAAAATACTGTGTTCATGTTACTTGACTTAGTTCCTTTAGACCTTAGGGTCATTTTTTTTTCTATTTATGTTTTACTTTAGTATTTTTCCTTATCCTTTTGGTTTTTATGGTTAATGGAACCCTAATGTGGTTCCAAAAGTGAGAACTACACAGGAAGGTATTCTCAGAGAAGCTTCATTTGCACCTCATCCCTGACCATCACTCTCTCTGCCCTGCTTCTGCCCTACCACTTTAGCTCACCAGTCTGTTTCTGGTGTATCCTTCCTGTGTTTTGTTTGTTTTTGTTCTGTACAAATAGCAGATATGTGTAAATATTATTTATTTCTCATTTTTTTGCACGAAAGTTAATTCTGTACAAATTGAAAATCATGGACAAAAGGAGAAAGTTAAGAGACTTTATTAGAAGTAAGGAGAAGAGACAGTAGCTTCTCGGTTTTTAGGAGGAGTCCCAAGATGGTCATCATGTGGCCCCTTGGTCTAAGACTTCTTATGGAAAAGAAGAACACAGGAATTGTGCAACTGTTTAGTGTACATCTATCACAGGTGGCTCTGGAACTTAAAATGACCAAATGGGACTCAAGTTTTCTACCTATTTACTTAGCATGTAGGATTTAAAGGAAACTGGGATTTTAAAGAAAATATGATTCTTTTGCATTTTAAATTCCTTGCATTTATTAGGGAGGGGCTGTCTGAGGAAGATCACGCTTGGCTCAAAATCCTAGTTCATGGTCTATTCTTACTTTAATTCTTATCAAAGAATTCTTATCAAAGAGTTGGCTAATCATCCAACTCTATCTCAGATCCTTTCCCTAGCTGACTGCTAATTCATAAGTTTGTTTTGTTTTGTTTTCGGTACTGGGGATCAAACTTGGGACCTTGTGCTTGTGAGACTGACAGCAGAACCACTGAGCTAAATCCCTGGACCCTGCCTATTCATAAGTTAACTTAAAAAAATTTTTTAATGAAAAATAACATACAATATTCATTTGTACCTTTTCCACTTAATAAGTAGTCTCCAAATCACAATTCATAGAGGTCTTCCTGTTTTTAAAGCCATCACATAGTACATACTCCATTGTAGATTTATCATACATTATTCAGCCACTTTTCTAGATGTGACTTTTAGTTTATTTTTAGAATTTTGTAAACAAAGTTGCAATAACTGCTTTTTCTGTTGTTGGAAGAGGAAATTAAGGGTAAATTTCTAGATACTGGGTAGAAGGTTAACACATATGGTTTTGCTAGGAATTGATAGTTTTCTCCAGAAAGGTTCTTCCTTGTTGCATTTCTGTCAGCAGATAGAGAGTGCCTCCTTCCCTGATACTGTGAGTAATTGGGTCTGGGACAAGTTCCAAATTCTTCTGCATGAAGAACAAAGAATTGAATGTGGCATACAACTGTAAGGAAAAAGCAGCAAAGTTTAATTAGGCAACAGTAAGCTATGGGAGAGTGGGCTTGTGGCAGTGAAAGGAAAATAACACGCACACTGAGGGCATAGGGTTTAGGGATTTAAAATGTTGTGCCAGGTCTAGGGCACCTTCCACTGGGTCTTCCAGAGCGCGATTGACAACGTGATTGACAGGGTGCTGAGTCATGTCAGCTTGTCTGTTAGGCATGTCCTTTCCCATAATGCACTCTTTTAAATATGGATATATGAGATGCAGTCCATATGCATGAACCTTCAGTGATCTCCTATAGAAGAAAGGTTACTGTAGGTCATGCAGGAGGGTCACCTGCACAGGCATCATGGTTTGGAATTTTGGAATTTTGCAGTGTAGGCTGGGGTCTTTGCCTTATCTCTGCCTTGAGGTAGTAAGCTTTAGCCCCAATTGTACTATCTATATTATTTCCCACGCTTAAACAATAGAAAATCTATTTTACAAAATTTTACCAATCTGCTAGGAGAAAAATGATATTTCAACATAGTTTACATTTATATTTGTCTTATAATGTGCCTTAAACATTTTTGTAAAACATTTTGTTTTAATCTTTTCTTCATTGAATTACCTTTGACCATTTCTCTGTTTTTAAAATCTTGCTATTTTCATTAAAAAAGAGGTTTTCTCTATATTCACGATATTGGCTGTTTGTGACATAGATTGAAAATACTTTCTTCTATTTTGTCATTTGCCTTTTGAGTTTGTTTATGGTATATTTTATCAAGAAAAAAATTTTAGTCTCATGTAGTAAATTAATCTGTTCTTTTATTGCCATTGAAGTTTTGTTACCAAATAGTCTCCTAAACGCGGCTTGCTAAATAAACGTTACCAGGTTTTGTGCTGCTCACATCTCATTCTGGAGTTTGATTCCAGGTTCTTCTCATCTTGAGCAAAGGATTGAATGAACCAAGCAAAAGAAGGGTGACAGTTTATTTGAAAAAGTAAAAGTGAAAAGTGAGAGAGAAACTTGCTCTGCAGAGTGACCTTGGACTGAATAGAAGAGGAAAAAGCAATGTAAAAGTATACCGTGGGGGACATGGGCGGGCTATCATGATGAAAGTCACAATGGCAAGCTCTTCGAGGCACCTGTGACCTTTTGTGCCATCTACATCTTGAGGAAATCTATGAGAATTTCTATATGAGAGGCAGTGCTGGGATCCGATGCCTCAGGCTGACGTTAGGTCCAGGTCATCCTATTGAAAACCTGCTGGAGTTCTTATGAGATGTGCACATGCAGGGTTTTGGGAACTGCTCTGCACTTGTGTTCTGAGATCTTGTAATTAATAGGTCACACCTACTTGCTGAGCCAGCTATGCCACCCTGTAAGACTCACAGTTAAAAAGCCTTTTCCATACTCCCAGAGTGTGCAGGAATCCATCCACGTTTTCTTCTAATACTTGTGTGGTCTTGTGTAGTGTCATTATAGATCTCTGCTCCATTTATTTTCTTAAAATTTAATAGTACGTGTTGTGATACATAGTAATTATGTTATTCTTGGATTGGTACATGAATAGATCTTGATCATTTTTACTTCTTTCCCTCTCCCTCATCTTCTCTTTTTCTTCTTCCCCAAGTCCCCATTCCCAACTCCACAGTCTGCAAATCAGACAAGAAGGTTATATATCAAATGATTAATTGAATATGAACAATCCAAAATATAAGTAATTTTAAGAGCAAAATGAGAGACAATAAGAAACAGGGATGTAGACTCTGCTCTATTTATTTTCTCTTGTAGGACAAGGATCTGGCTTTATATTTGTTTCGTAGATTCCCGTTGTCTCAGCCATTTATTAAAAAGTCAGGCTTTGCCTTAATGATTTAAAAATGCTATCTTTAAACTGGACATCGTGGTACATGTCTGTAATCTCAGCACTCTGGGAGGCTGAGGCATGAGGATCACAAGTTCAAGCATAGCCTGAACAATTTAGGGATTTAGCAAGACCCTGTTCTAAAGTTTTAAAAATAAAAATCAGTGGGGTATTGTGGTGCACTCCTGTAATCCCAGCACTCAGGAGGCTGAGGCAGGAAGACCACTGTGAGTTTGAGGCTAGCCTGAGTTACATAGTGTGTTAAAGGACAGCCTGGACTATATAATAAGACTCTGTCTCAGCAAACCAAAAATAAATAGTTAAATTAAAAATTTTTAAAAGGCTGGGAATGTAGTTGAATCTAAAGGTACCAGAAACTAAAAAACAACAACAAAAAAACCAAAAACCTATCTTTATTGTACATTAATTATCCATATGTACTTAGGTCAGCAACTGAACTTCTAATTTTGTTCTGCTAGATTGTCTATTCACCAGTACTACACTGTCTTAACTATAGAGACTTTATAATATGTTTTAATGTATAATAGGGCAGGTCTCCAATCGCAAAAATTGCTTTATTTTATGAGATATTCTTGCATGTTTATTTTCCTATATAAATTGTAGTATCAATTTGCCTATGCCAGCCATGATACGTACATACCTGTAATTCCAGTACTTGGGAGACTAAAGCAGAAGGACCACCAAAAGTTCAAGGTCATTTTAATTCCTAATTCCAGTACTTGGGAGACTAAAGCAGAAGGACCACCAAAAGTTCAAGGTCATTCTGGGCTACAATTTGAGTTAAAGGATAGCCTGAAGTTCAAGGACAGTGAGGCCCTGTTTAAAAGAAAAAAAGAAAAGAAAAAATATTTGTTTATGGCTATGAAAATATAACTTGTCCTCCAAGTGTTCTAAAGGTTTTTAGTTTCCAACATTTAAAATGTGAAAACATCACATGAAATTCTGGATTTCTTGATTTTCTTGAACGCTGGGGAAACCTATCAACATATAACATTTAAAATGTGAAAACATCACATGAAATTCTGGATTTCTTGATTTTCTTGAACGCTGGGGAAACCTATCAACATAGACCTTTTGTCTGCATGTGACCTAGTAACATAGAGTCACTAGTGACAGTCTGTTGGTCTTCAGTACTGTTCTGTTCTCCACATTCCCTCTGACCTTTCACCTCTGAACTTTATATATTTAGGGTGCTTGCAAGCATCTGAGTTGGTGACAGTACCTTTAAATGTCAGGAAAGAATATTCCACACCCGGTATTTGCTGTTCATTTTTCTGTCTCCCAAGATAAATGTTATAAAAGGGATTTATGTCTGCTTTTTCTTTATTGCTAGGTCTCCAGGCCCTAAAAGGAAGGCTTGCAGGATAGTTGGCCCTAGGTCAATATTTGTTCAGTGAATGAATATTTATAGATAGGAAACAAGAAATGATCAAAATGAATCTGAAAAAGACACTGAAAATACCACATAGAATCAGCGCACTGTGAGTGGGAGTCAGTTCGTGCAGTCCTTTCAAAGGGCAAGCTGGCAATATCTGTCAAAATCACACTGATCAAAATACATTAATCCGCTGTCCTCTGAGTTCCATTTCTAGAAATTTGTCCTGAAGTATATCTGCACACAGACAAAATGATAATGTACAGGATTAATTATTGCAGAAGAAATAAAAGATTGGAGAGAATATAAATTGCCCATCAAAAGGAGGCTGCTTATATACATTATGGTTTATTCACACATTAGAATAATGAAATATAGTTACAAAAAAGGATAAGAGGGTAACCCATCTGGGACTTCTCTTGTATCTCAGGAGCTGTTCTTATTCCCCATTCCTATTCCCCAGTAAATTTTTCTATTTAAAAGAAAAAAAAAAAAAAAAGGATAAGAATGGTTTCTATGCACCGGAAGGAAAAACACAAAGTGCAGAATAATATATATAGTAGGCTAGCTTTTGTGTATTTGATGAATAAAATACAAAAACTCTGTATCAAATTTGCTTGCAAATGGATATTGAAAATCTGGATGCACTTGTAAGAACAGGGGAAGACCTGAGGGTGCAGCTCAAATGGTCAAGTGTGTGCTTAAAGTGTGTAAGCCCTAGGTCCAACCCCCAGCACTGCCCCCCAAGAAAAGAAATAACAAGAGGAAGATATGCTTAAGAAACTGGACAAGGAAGACAGGGCAAGAGAGAAAATGCTAAGTCTTTCTCTGATTCTGAGGAGTAGATTTTAAACCAAATTTATATGTTTTTAAACATGCTTGCCTTATTTTCTTTTCTAATTGCTCCCATTAATTGCATAACTTATTTTCTTGATTATTGTTGGCCCTTAGCATTACTTAACTAAAATTTTAGAACATAAACTTTCAGTTACCATAAATGCCACAAATTATCTATACTTTATATATATATATGCATATAATATATACAGTTATAAATACATACCTATAATAACTACTGTCATACTAAATGACAATAGAAGAAGGCATCAAATAGTTTCTCTGGTGTGAAAAATATAAAAGTGTAAATAAGGATCAAAATGTATAATGATGTTGTGTAAAAGGAAGAAAAGGTTTAAAGAAGTAGGGGAAGTGGGAGGAGTAGGATAAAGGCAAAAAGGGAAAAGAAAAAATATGAGAAAAGGAAAAACATGGAAACAAAGTCTTTTAAATAGGTAGGGAAGAGTGGGTAAAGAAAGGGCAGGCGGAATTGGGAAAATAAGAACCAAGATATGTTTTGTAAAGGTACAAGATCCCAATGATTAATGTAACTGTATTGTACACCTTACTTGGACCAATAAACTAAAACATCTAAATTTTAAAAAAATTTTAAAAAGGCATCAAACCCTGAAGACCACAGCTATCAAGCTAAGACCCTCTATGTCTAACTGTATAATGGAGTGTCTAGGTCACTCACTGGTATTTTCATCTACTCTTGCTCGAAGATGATAGACAGTATGTTTTCTAATTTTACTTTGACAGAAAAGAATGAAATATGTTTTAATTCCTATTATCTTGCAGCATATAATCCCAGAGGGCACTTTAAAAATTAACACTTCATAAAACACTTCACCCAGTAGAAGGAAAAGCAGATTCCAAGATAAAATAGTGATAACCATGCTATGAAGGATGGCCCACGAGATGCTTCATGATTAAAAAAAAGAAACAAAATAGAATACCTCAGCTAGGGAGATCTTCATTGGGAATTTAGCAAAGAATGTATCAAGTAACTGTAGTTCCAGATGATAAAAGGCAAGGTCTTTAAACTATTAAAATGCACATCCAGGAAGTCTTCAGAAAATAACACAGATGTAATATATTGTATAGAGCCTGGCACATGGCATATGATCAATGTAAAATGAATTTTAAAAAGTAAAACTTTATTAAACAGAGTGCTGTTACTCAAATGAAAGGGGAAGATCTATATCTGTCACAGTATATAAAATATTTTAAATTAGGAAACCCAGAGAAGAATTATAACTAATAATATGACAATATATTTAGAAGTGTATATATCTCAGTAGCTTGTCTTTTGACTTTTTTTTTGTGTGTGAGGGTCTGTAATTTAATTTTTCCTGGGATTGCAGTGGTTTGTCTGGAGCCTCTTTAAAAAGAAATTCTCAAGTGGTAATCCATATTCATGTAGATATCTGATAAAAACAAATTTTAACATTTTTGATATGCAAAATTCTAGAGTTTCCAGTCTTCCACAGCTTAAGGACATATTGTCAAAGTGAAATATTATGTACACAGAATGAAAAGTGTTTTAAATGTAAGCCCAGAGCATACATTTAAGCTTTTGTACACACATAGGTGAACACAGATGTGTAATGAAATATTTGTTAAATACCACAAGAAGAATGTAAATAGCTTAGAACCAAAGTATTCCTTTGTTGCCTTTATGTGTTTAAAGTTAACGTTTTTTTAGCAGCTGCAGTGAAGTTACAGAAAGAATGCTGCTGAAAGGTACTTACTGATTTAATAGCATTTTGCCCACTGTTACAACAAGAGTGACTCTCCTTCACGACGATATAAAAAATGGTGTATAAAGCATGACTCCGTGATCCATGGATCATGTCATATGCTTTATTATAATTCTCAATTCTCCAGAGTTCTGCAAGTTGAAACAAATGCTCCATTTAACAATTGCTTTTCTAAGTTTATGGTTGAAGTATTTTTAAACATGCTTGCCTTGTTTTCTTTTCTAATTGCTCCAATTAATTGTATAACTTATTTTCTTGATTATTGTTGGCCCTTAGCATTACTTAACTAAAATTTTAGAAAGATAAACTTTCAGTTCCCATAAATGCCACAAATTACATACTTTTAAGTGGTTAGAAAAGCTGCCCTGATGTATCCTGACCACTAGGGGGAAGTCGGTAGCCAGATTATACTGTTTTGCTGGCACAGTGCTTCCTTTACCTTTGGCATTTCCTTTTAGCTTTTGAGTGAGCAGAGAGGTACTATCCTTGCAGCCACCCACTAACATGTTGGTGAACTTTGTTCATTTCCAGAGTTCTCTGGAATGTAAATTATATTTATCCAACTTTGCAGTTTACTAAGGGGCTGGAGAGTTTCTCTGAGAAACTTGAGGCCTCCCTACATGGACAAATTCAGTAACCAGATTTGCAAGCAACATATGAAATGATGGAATTGCTTTACACTAAGAGTGTGACTATCAGTAGTTACTTTAGTGGCCATGAAAGTTGGAGCCAGAGGATCAAGGTCATATGCAACCATTACCATGGAAGGGCTGTATCTAAGAGGCTCAGAAGCTGTGGTTGATGAACCAGGCCCTGTGTCAGATTTCTTTTCTGTGTGGTTCTCTGAGGTGCATCTTTACGTCTTTAGCTCATTATCGTGCAGCATCTCTCTGTGGGTTCTATTGTATCCTGCAGTGACTTTGAGGGCTTTGCCACCCCCCTTGCTGCTACCTCTCAATACTTTTGAATGAGACAAAGCCTCGTGACACAGGATATAGCATCTGACTCTCCAGTAGCTTGTGAGGGAGCTCACATTATTCTTTATATCCTGGAAGTGTGGTATAGTTAACTTCCAGAAAACCCAACTTTGACCACAGGGTTCCAGGAGATGGAGAAGAACAAGGAGATAAATGACTTTTATCTCAGATGTACTGTGAGATGCAAAAGTTTAGCCTTGAGATCTATAATTAATTAGTTGAGCAGTGGTCAATTTATAGCATTCCTTTTATCTGCTCTTGCTCCTTCTTCGCTCCTCATCCCTTTCCCCCTCACTTTTGCTTCTCTGAAATTGCACTCAAAATAAAATGTTCACATACAAACCTTTGCCTTTGTTTATCCACACAGTGGAATACCATGCAGTTATGAATAATCATGAGAATAATTTCTAATTGTCTTTGTAGATACATGCTTGCCATATATAATGTTTACCTTTTGGTGTGGAGTTGCTACTGTATGTGATTTCTAAGATATAGTATTAAGTGAAAATACACAATACTGATCAGTGTATAGAGCAGGCAATTCTATGTTAAGGAAAAATGGAAACAAAGAAAAAAACCATGTGCAGTCACATATAAAACTAGAACATCTCTGGAAGAGACCTTAGAAAAAACTGCCAGGTGTGGCCTTTGTGTGCCTGAAGAACTGGTGTGAAAGGGAACATTTCCCTGATGAAAGGAGTCCATTATTTATACAGTGACAAGCTACAGCAGTCCTCATACCTTCCTAAGAACACTTGGTGAGAACATGGCAAGTGTTGAAGGCCTTGGGAATTACCTCACCACTGATGAGCGCCTGTCCTCCAGGTCTCTGTGGGTGTAACCTTCTGCTGTCCTTGCTGGCCATTCTTCCATGATCTGAAGAGCTTGTCTTCTCACTCACACCCCATACTGTACCTCATATACCATTGGCCAACAGGTTTGGACACAGCCTGTGAACATGTTGGATTATTTGATAACTGCAATATCCTGGGAAGTCCTTAGATGGAGAGTCCATAACAATCATTATTTATCAGATGTTGGTAAACAGTCTATATATATATCTATTGTAGAAAGGATTACTATGTATTTCAATGATTAATGTTTAGTGTCTGTGATGACTAATCTTGATTGGCAACTTGATTGGCTTGAAAGATGCCTAGTAAATTAGTAAAGCACACCTCTGGGGGTGTTTGGGTGAGTCATGAGGGCATAGTTTGGGGACTGTATCTGGTCCCTGTCCCTTCTCTGGCTCTTTCTCTGCTTCCTTCCTGCCACGATGCATGATGTTCTCACTTTTTAATTTTATTTTATCTCATTCCCCCTATCAAGTCCCTCCCCCCCATAAACAAAAGTTTTGTTTCCATTTTTTCTTCTATTTTCACTTTTTTCTTGTCTCTTCCTTTCTTTCTCCCTTCCTGCCCCCTTGTTCCCCTTCACATTTGAACATTTTCTTTCCATTACCCAATATTTGTTGTATATTTTAGTCCTTATTTCCACTTTACGTTTATTTTCACTTTTTTTGGTACCAGGGATTGAACTCAGGACCTTGCGCTTGTAAAGCAGGTAGTGAAACCACTGAGCTAAATCCCTGGCCCTATTTTCACTTTTTTCTTGTCCTTTCCTTCTTTCCTTTCTCCCTCCCTCATCCCTTGTTTCTCTTCCCATTTGAAAACTTCCTTCCCATTTCCCAATATCCATTATACATTTCAGTCCTTATTTCCCCTTTCAGTTTCTCACACCAGAAAAACATTGATATTTAAACATGTGTGTTCAGTTTATTTCCCTTGGGAATATGGTCTCAAGGTCCATCCATTTAGATATAAATGTCTGAAGCTCATCCTTCTTTATTGCAGAGCTGTACTCTGTTGTATAAAAGAACCACATCTTCTTTATCCACCTGTCAGTTAACGGGCATTTGGGATGTTTTCAAGATTTAGCTGTTACAGACTGTGCTGCTGCAAACAAGGGTGTGCATATATCACTGTGGTTTGATGCTTTTAATTTTTTCAGGAAGATACCAAGAAAAGGTATAGCTGGGTCAAATGGAATGTCTACCTTTAGTATTTTTAGAAATCTCCACACTGATTTCCACAGTGGTTGCACCAGTCTGCACTCCCACTCCCAACAACAGTGGAAAAGGGTTCCTTTTTCCCTACAGTTCCTCCAGAATTTGTTATTGGTAGATTTCTTGGCAGCAGCTATTCTTTCTGGAGTGAGATGGAATCTCAGCATTATTTTAATTTGCATCTCTTGAATGACCAGTGATGTTGAAAGTTTTTCATATATTCATTTACTGTTTCTACTTCATCTGAGAAGTGTCTTTTCATTTCCAGTGCCCATTTTTGCATTGGGTCTTTACATTTGGGGGGGAATCTGATTTTTTGCATCTTTATATATTCTGGATAATAGTTCTTTATCTGAATAGCTGGTAAAAATTACTTCCCACGCTGTGGGTTGCCTCTTCACTCTGTTGGTGGTTTCTTTTGTTGTGTAAAAGCTTTTTAATAAGATGAGGTACCAATCGTTGATTCTCTAGTATTTTCTGTGTAGTCTGGGTTTTGTTCATGAAGTCTTTGCCTACTCCTATGATCCTCAAGCATTCTACCTATTCTCTCTTCCAACAGATTTAATGTTTCTGTTTTAATATTTATATCTTTGATCTATTTCAGTTTCAGGTTAGTGCATGGTAAAAGATACGGGTCTAATTTCAATCTTTAGCATGTAGAAAGCCAGTTTTTTCAGCACCATTTATTTTTTTTTCCTTTTATTGAGTTTATTGGTACATTTTAGGTATACAGTACAGTTACATATATTATTGGGATCTTGTACCTTTACCTGACAGGTAGTCTTGGTTCTCATTTTTTCCCCTTGCCCCTGCCCTCCCTTTATCCCCTCCTCCCCTCCCCATTTACAAGCACTTTCTTTTCATTTTCTCCTATTTTTTAACTTATTACCTTTCCCCTACCCTTCCCACTTTCCCTACACCTTTAACCCTTTTCTTCCCATTTCACAATTTCAGTTATCTCATTAGGATCTTATGTACTATTACAGTTTATTCACACCAGAGAAACTATTTGGTATTTACACATGTGTGACTTATTTATTTCACTTAGGAGTATATCCTCAAAATGTATCCATTTTCCTATGAATGAGTCTAATTTCTCATTTTTTAGCACCATTTATTAAAGATGCTATCTTTCTTCCAGTGAAAGTGTTTGGCTCCTTCCTCAAAGATAAGGTGACCAAGTACATCTGGAGTTGTTTCTGCAGTCTCTAGTTCCATTCCATTGATTCCCAGATCTATTCTTTTGCCAGTACCGTGCTGTTTTTATCACATTAAATTTGTAGTATAATTTGAAGTCAGGGATTGTGATATCTCTGCCTTGCTTTTGTTGCCCAAGATTGCCTTTAGGTTTCTTCTGGTTCCAAATGAATTTTAGGATTTTTTAAAAATTCTGTGAGATACGCTGTTGGTACTTTGATTGGGATTGCATTGAATATATATAACAATTTTGGAAGTATGGCCATTTTCACTATATTGGTTCTTCCTATTCAGAAATAAGGGATATCTTTCCATTTTCTGATATCCTCGTCAATCTACTTTTTCAGAGTAGTGTAGCTTTCAATGTAGATAGAAGTCTTTAACTTCCTTCATTAGATTGATTCCTAGGTATTTCTTTTTGCGGGGGGGATGTTATTGTGAAAGGGATTTTTTTTCTCTAATTTCTCTCTCCATAAGTCTGTTATTCATGTAGAGGGAGGCTATTGATTTTAGAGTGTTGACTTTGTATCCAGCTATTCATTATCAAATAGAAAAGTCTTTTGGTGGAGTTTTGGGGATCTTTTATGTAGAATAACATGTCATCCATAAATAATGATAATTTAACTTTTTCCTTTCCTATCCTTATTCCTTTTATTTGTTTCTCTCTAATTGCTCTGACTAGTGTTTCTAGAACTATGTTGAACAAGAGTGGTAACAGTGGACATCCTTGTCTTGTTCTTAATTTTAGTGTGGTGGCTTTCAGTTTTTGTCCATTTAGTATGATGTTGGCTGTTGGTTTGTCATAGATGGATTTTATCAGATTGAGATAAAGAGCATCTGTGCCAATTTTCTGTAGGTTTTTTAAAAATCATGAATGGGTGTTGAATTTTGTTGAATGCTTTTTCTGCATCTATTGAGATCATATAGATTTGCCCTGGGCTATGATGATATAGTGTATTAAATTTATTGATTTGGATATGTTGATCCATCCCTGCATCCTTGGGATGAATCCAACTTGGTCATGGTGCGTAACCTTCTTTATGATTTGCTGCGTTCTGTTTTCGAGTATCTGTTTTTTTTTTTTTTTTTTTTTTTTTGTACCAGGGATTGAACTCGGGTCCTTGTGCTTGTAAGGCAGGCGGTGTAACCACTGAGCCAAATCCCCAGCCCATTATTGAGGATTTTTGCGTCTGTGTTCATTAAGGAGATTGGCCTGTAGTTCTCCTTTTTGATTGGATCTTTCTCTGACTTTGGAATCAGGGTAATGCTTGCTTCCAGGAATGAATTTTGGAGTATTGCATCTCTTTCAATTTCATTAAACAGTTTGAGGAGTAGCAGCATTAGATCTCTAAATTTCTTGTAGAATTCATCAGGGCCAAAGCTTTTCTTTGTTGGTAGGTTTTTAATTACATATTCAAGAGCTGGGCATAGTGGCACACGTCTTTAATCCCAGCACTGGGGAGGCTGAGGCAGGAGGATTGCTGTGAGTTCGAGATCAGCCTGGGTTACATAGTGAGTTCCACGTCAGTTTCAACTACATAGCGAGACCCTGTCTCAAAAAACAAAAAATTACATATTCAATTCATTGGCTTATACTGGTTTATTTGGAATTTCTATATTTTCTTGATTCAATTTTGGTAATTTTGGTATCTAGAAATCTATTTCTTTTGTATTTTCCATCTTATTAAGAGTACAGATTCTTTAAGTGTGTATTAATGATAATCTGGATTTCTGCAGTATCTATTGTGATTTTACCCTTTTCATTCCTATTTGCATGAATTTGTATCTTTTTCCTTTTTTGACAAGGTTGGCTAAGGGTTTGCAATATTATTTAATCTTTCAAAGAACCAACTCTGAATCATTGATTCTTTGTATTGTTTTCTTAGTCTCCATTGCATTAATTTCTGCTCTTATTTTTATAATTTCCTCCCTTATATGAGCTTTGGGCATGACATCCTCTTTTTCTAGAAGCTTGAGGTTCAACATTAGGGTATTTATTTGTACCTGCTCTATTTTCCTGATATGGGAATTCACTCCTATAAATTTTCCTCATAAGACTGCTTTCATTGCATCCCATACATTCTGATATGTTGTACTGTCATTATCATTTTTTTTGTGGGGGGGGACCAGAGGTAGAACTTGGGGCCTTGTGCCTGTGAGGCAGGCGGTGGAACCACTGAGCTAAATCCCTGGCCCCTGTCATTATCATTTAATTGTAGAAATTGTTTGATTTCTTCTTTAATTTCATCTGTGACCCATTGGTTGTTCAGGAGGGTGTTATTTAATTTCCATGTGTTTATGAAATTTTTGTGGTTTCTTTTGCCATTGATCCAATTTTATTGCACTATAGTCTGATAATATGCAGGGGATAATTTCAGTTCCTTTGCATTTACTTAAGCATGTTCTATGAGCTAGTATATGGTCTATTTGAAGAAATTCCCATGTGTATTCTGATATTGTGGGGTAGGATACTCTTTAGACATCTACTAAGTCCATTTATTCAACAGTTGGGTTCAATTCTAATATTGTTGATTTTTTTGTCTAGTTGATTTGTCTATTTGTGACAGTGGGGTATTAGGTCCCCCATTACAACTGTATTAGTGCATATATGATCTGGGTTGGAGGTTGTTTTCCTTTAGGGTTTGAAATACTTTGCACCAAGCTCTCCTTGACTTGAGAGTTTGTGTTGGGAGGTCTGCTGTCATTCTGATGGGTTTTCCTTTTTAGGTGATCTCTTTTCTCTAACAGCTTTTAATATTCTCTATGTTGAATTTCTGGAATCTTGACTATTAATATATCTTGGGAAAAATTTTTTTATCATGGCTAATTGGGGTCTTATGTGCCTCACTTATCTGTATGTTAAATTCTTTTCCCTGATGGGAAGTTTTCTGCCATCACTTCTGAGAACAGGTTTTTTAGGTCATTTGTGCTATATCCTGCTTTTTCATTGACTCCAATCAATCTTATGTTTTTCTTCTTTGCATCATCTAGCAGCTGCTGGATTGATTTCTTCTAGTCCTTTGCTGTTTTTAAGAAATCTCTCTTTTCATGATGGCTAACTACAATCCTATCTTCTATATCTGATCTTCTGTCCTCACATTGGCTCATTCTGTTGCATATACTTTCTGTGGAGTTTTTAATCTCCTGGATATCTGTTTGAATCTGTTTCATGGATTCCATTTCTTCCTTACGCTGGGTGTTCACGATTTCCATCATGTTCCTGAGCTCCTCTATTTTTTGTTTTGTTTTGTTTTTTTTCATCTACATCTGCTCTAGAGTCACTAAGCATGTCTTTCATTCTGGACACCATCTTTGTAGTTATCTGGGGAATTATTTCTGCTTTGATTTTTTTCCTAAAGCTTAATTCATCAACTTTGTTACTTCTGCTGGTACCACTTCAGAGAGTACAGGTGGGTGGCTTTCAAATCATTCCATTTCATTGCCCTCAGGGTTTGCCTATGGTGAGCTGAAAAATCTGTGGAGGTTTCGCCTTGTTTAAGTGTCTTCTGATCTTCTCTTTTTTTAAAGTATGATTCCTGAGTTGATGGTTGTAAATTGCTTATGGTGATTAGCTTTATTGCCAGTATTCAGAACCCTTAAGAAATGACTACTTCTCAGAAGTGTCTTCCAGGTGTAGCTAGCTTTTGGGTTTTGAGTCTGTTACAGAATCCTACTTCTTCAATTTATTGAGGAATAAGAAATTTCTGCCTGCTTGGCCCAGCTGCCAGTTTTTTGGCTCTGCCTATAGTTTGTTTGTTTGTTTGTTTTGAAGACTCTTAGGCAATCTCAGTCTTGGCACACCAGGAGGAACAACTTATTAGCACAATTATGTCACCTTGGCTAAAGTGGTACAATCAACAATAACAATAGCATCAAATACAGCCAAGAAAATGACAAATTGTATCCCTTTATATGACAATTTTGTCTTTAGGGGAGCAGATTTAAAGGGGTTAGGAGTAAGCAGAAATAGAAGAAGAGGAAGAGATCAGAAGCAAGGTTGGAGGACAAACTTTAGGAAACTGGTGAAGAAGACAGGTGGGGAAGAGAGAAGAAAAAAATAAAAACAAGACCAGAACAGAAAAACAACAACAAAAAACAAGAAACCATGTTCAAACAAGAACAAAACAAAACAAAAAAACTAGAGAGGAGAAAAAGAAGAAAAGGAGAAAGAGAAAAGAGGAAAAAACCAAAAACACCAAATTCAAGGTGTGTCTTTGTTGTTAATGTTAGGCAATGTGGGCAGAGTCCAGAGCCAAATTAAATAATCCCAGCAAGCTAGCTGTAGCTTCACAGTTTGCTAGTGGATAATCCCAGCCAGCCTGCCCCTTTAATTCCTCTGAAGTTCAGACTGGTTTCTGGTTTGAGGCTGGAACTGGATTCCTTGAGCCTTCAACAGACTTTGTGTCTTCTGCTGGCTTTAACTACACCCCCTGACCTCCTGCTGACTTGAACTAAGCACCAGAGGCCACTAAATGGAGTCCACCTGCAGCTGTCCTGAATTCCAAACTCAGTTGGCCCCTTTTCAAGATGGCTACCAGCCAATCACCCTCTCCTGGGTGAGGTCTGAATAGAGGTGATTCACCAGCTGCGGCAGTCCAGTGTGTCCACTACTCCATTCCACTGGTGTGTTTCTCCATGGAGGTCTCTGGTATTGTCAGTAGTCACTATGCATCTGCAGATTAAGCTCACTGTTCCCTTGAGGGGAGTGTGGACTCTAGGAGACAGTGCTACTTGGTACGTCGCTCCTCTTTGTTAAAGTCTCTCTCTTCACTCTCCCTGTAAGCTTCAATTCTCACCTCAGATCTTTCCTGGGTCCTGGGGACCCACTTTCCTCCTCCTTCTCCTTGCACTGCTATATATTCCACTGTCAGAACACCAATTCTCAGAGAGGTTCTTTCTCTGCTGCTTACCACTCCACTGTCTTTCTAGAGTATTTTTAAAATCCAGCAATATTGTTTTTAAGAGACACATCCAGACTTAAGACTATAGAAAGATTGTAGGTGAAAGGATGGAAAAGATATGTTCTGCCAATACCACCTTAAACAGATGTTAAGACAAGAAAGTATTAACTAGAGGTAAAGAAGGGAAACTGCATAGTAACAGAATATTCAATTTCATCTGTGAAAGGTAACTAATTCTAAACTTTTAGGTACATTAAAAAATAACCTCAGCACTAAATAAAAGGCAAATATGGACAGAACTAAGAGGAGGTAAGGAAAAGTCCATAGCCATAGTGGATATGGTGAAAGAAACAGGATTGTTTCTGAATTCCTGAAAGATCCTCAAGGCTGCCAGGCTTGATATTCTCTGTTGCCCCAGTGGAAGGGTGTTTCCAGGCTTCATTCCCCTAGAATCTAGGACCTAGATGCTAATTATGGGTGTTCCCATTGTACAGTTTTCCTGAACATTTGTCCCTTGAGTTCAGCTTTTACCCCACTTCCTACCTGTCAGGAGATTCTTACTGCCCTATAAAAGGCAGGTGGGTTTCTTCATTAGGAGCATAATCTACGATTCTTCCAGCTTAGCACAAACCTGCCTCTTCTGGGCAGCAGAGAGCCTGGGACTATGCCCACCTCCTGCCCTCACTGTGCTGTGCCCCAGCTTTTCTTCACTTGAAGGTGATTTCTACACACATCTCTCAGTAACTGATAGATCAGGCAGGCAAAGCAGCATTTAGATTTGGTGTAATGGATATTTATAGAACAATGCATGTTCTAGTGGCAGAGTATACACTTTGCCTAAATATTCATGGAATGAAAATCAAAATTACTGTTTATTGGGCCATAATGTAAATCTTACCAAGTTTCAGATGGTTACAGTAGTATAAATCACCACCTCTAATCATCTTGTGATTAATTTGAAAAATCAACAGCAAACTAGAAAAAAACTCATTAAGAAATTAAATTTGAAAGTTAAAAAATATATGTCTAAGTAATTCAAAAGATAAGTTGTAAAAGAAAATCGAAAATATTTGTGATGGAATGATAATGACAAATTTAGCCTTATGAATGTTACAGATAAACTGAAAATTACTGTTAAGCATGCATTTTTAAGAAGTTGGAAAAGAATATCTAAATTCATTAATTCATCAAATATGCATTGAGCACTTCATCTGTGCAACATATCATTCTGGGCCCTGTTCATACACCGTGAACAAAGCAAAGTAAGGAGGCATATAGATCATGAGGGGTCAGGAAGGACTGTAGCTTTCATTGAGTGAGATGGGAGCAATTGGCAGGCTTGCATGGTAGCAGGACCCTCTCTCTGGCTGCTGTTTACAACAGACAGGAGATTAAGATGCTGGAGCCAGGAGGCCACTACAGAGACTCTAACAGTAATCTTGCCAAGAGATCACAGTGGAGCTGGTGAGACAAAGTCAGATGCTGTCTCTACTTTTTTGGGTTTTGTTTTGTTTTGTTTTGTTTTTGAGACAGGATCTCACTATGTATTTGAGACTGACCTGGAACTCACTATGTAGCAGGCTGGGGTTTTTTGTTTTGTTTTTGAGACAGGATCTCACTATGTATTTGAGACTGACCTGGAACTCACTATGTAGCCCAGGCTGGTCTTGAACTCACAGCGATCCTCTTGCCTTAGCCTCCCGAGTGCTGGGATTACAGGCGTGTGCCACCATGCCTGGCTCTGTCTTTACTTTTATAGTAGGCTCAGCAAGAACTTTGATGAATTGAATGTACGGTAGGTGAGGGATGAGTTGAAAATGAGGACAAGATTTTTGGCCAAAGTCACCAGGGGAATAAAGCTGCTGTTTCTTGAGGTGGGGATGCCAGCAGGTCAGTTTGAAAGGACTGTGGTCTCATTGAGTGAAGATCAGGTAGGCAACTGACATGTGAGTGTAAAATTCAGTAAGAAGGGCCAGGGCAGAGACATGTTTGGGGAAATGTTAGGAGCTTGAGTGGAATCTTCAGGGAGTGTAGAGGGACAAGACTTCCAAAGCCTGAGCTCAATGGCTCTTCCAGTACTAAGAGGTTTGGAACCAGCTGAGAAGTGGGCGGAGAGGTTAGATTGTGTGTCATTCTGGCAATCAGTGGAGTATTCAGGGAAACGAGAATGATTCCAGAACAGGGAATCCAGGCAGCTAAGAATATGGAAAGATACCTGTATGTGACAAGCAAGTATATTCCAATTTAACTTGATACTCTATACACACACAACATTATAGAGAAAGTCAGATAATCCCATGTTGGATAAGGACATAGGGACATGCATTGCTGCTGGTAATGTCCACTTTGTGGTTGAGAGAATCTGTCAGCACAAGGAAAGGTAACCAACCACCTTAACATGTAGCAAGAGACAGTCTGGCTCAAAGCCCAGAAGTGGCCATGGGAGAGGATGTTCACTGCATTGGACTGATGGAAACAGCAGGTGTCTCCTTCAGAGGGGATGGAGAAGCAAAATGCTGTGGAAACATAAAGTAGAATTTGGTGCTGTGGCCAGAACAATGAATTAGAAATAATTTCGGTAACATGAGTTCATCTTGAAAACAAGAAAGACAGCATGAGCTCTCAGACTCAAAACCATTTAAATGGAACAGAGAAAATAGTACAACATGGATCCATTTTAAGGATATACATTCATTAGGTTTGATGCCTGTGGGAGGGGGCATGTAAATAGAGATGGGGCAAAAAATAACATAAAACAAGAAATGGCTTTATATGGACGTGAATAAGATTAGCCAATTCTCTACTATATACTCAAGGTTTTTTTTAACAAAAGACTTTTATTAAATGAAAGAAGAATCTGTTTTGTGGGTTAAATATAAAAGAAATATACAAAAACTTTATGGCAGATCTCTTAGGTGTAAGGCCACAAGAAAAGGGATGTCCCCCCCACTTCATCATAGCCCCCATGGTGGGAGGACAGGGCCACTGGCAGCCCAGGCAATGGGAGGATCCCTTGGTGGAAGCCTCAGGTTTCCTGTGGTCTTCTGAGGGACATGGAAGTCATCTGGGGGTTCTCGGGCCTGTTTACATTATCTTGCTATTCTGTATACATGTACATTGTATTTCACTTAAAAATCCTTCAAAACTCTGATAGGTTTAGCCATGAAAAAGCAAAAGATGCCAGTTCTTGCTACATCATTCTCTAAGTCTTACTGGGTCTCCCAGACTGTACACCTAAGATTCTTTCCCGTCCACTCTCACCCCAACAAGGTTTTTACACTTGTATAACCAGATAGATTGAAGGATTTAAAGAGTACTTATTTAGGGCTTAAGACAAATCATACACATGCTTGGTATGGTGATGAGTAGCTGTCTTTAGTATATCCTGTACTTTTAGTTTTTAATAAAATATTCCCCAGCCTCCTTTGTGCCTAGGTACATTTATATGATTAATCTCTGGCCAACTTATATAGGACTGCTAGGAAGGCTAGTTAAAAGGGAAAGGGATATGCTATTTTATCCTCCTCTATTGTTGGTTTGGAATATGGACATGATGGCTAGTGCCCCAGTAACTATATAGAAAGGTGAGGCAAGTTTGAGGATGGAGGCCCCTTGTTGAGAAAGATTGGAGCTGGTTGGTAGGTATCCTGATGATCCAAGAAGCTGCTGCAGCAGAACTTGATGTCTTACATCTGGACTTTTGTGTGAAAGAGACAAACAGCTATGCCTAAACCAGTATTATTTTGGAGTTTACTGTTATATAGAACCAATCAAACAGCTTCTTTAGAAAATGGGTTCTGAATAGATATGGAATTGGAATTTAATTTTTTCTTAAAATCTGCCATTTTTTTGAAGGAAGGTTTCCTAGAGTTCCTTTATTAAATGTTTCATTTATTCACCAATTTGGTGTCTTCAAAATGCAATAGTTAAACCTCTTCTGAGATTTAATTTTTAAAACATTTTAGCTATTGAAGAGTGATGTGAAAGTATGAAATAATTTGGACTAGACTATGCTAAAGTAGGTTTGGCAGCAGGCCTTTGGATTTCAGCTCAAGAGCTGGTGATCTCATGACACACACTTAGATGTGTACAGAATCCCTCAGCACAAACCTTGGACAGGTGATTCTGCTGATGGAAGGCTGCCAATCAGTTTGGAAACACACATGGAACCTTAAGTAAACAGTTATGTTGGTTCTATTACTAAACACAGTAACTGCTGATAGACCTTAAGGGTGTGAAGTCATCTAGTGGCCTGCAGAATTCTTAACCAGGAAGCAAACTTTATTAATAGATGGCCTGTTTTCCTCCTAATTTTACTTCTTTTGATTCCTTAGAGTTCAAAGTCTTTTCCTGGCTTAGGGAAACAGGTTAGGCAACCTTAGAGAAATGTACTTAACTGCATTAGTGATACAGGCAAGTTTGTTACACCAGGAAGCATCTGGAATTAAAATACATGAAAGTACTCACTGGACTGTTCCTCTTATCAGACTTATTCATGCCCTTTGCTGAAGTACATTTCATTCCTCATAGACCTACAATCTGGGATCTCTTTTAGATTAGCAATACATACTCTCTCAGATGTAATTTTATTTAAAAACTAATTTTCATAGTTTCACTGTTACAAAAGAATACATGCTCACCATAGAAAACTAAAATTCAGACAAGTAAAAAAAAAAAAAAAGTAAAGCAAAAACACAGTCAATCCACATACCTAAAGACAATCATTCTCAATCCATTAGTATGGATCTGTCCATATCTCTTTTATACTTGGTGGTGTGTGTGTACATAAACTTTTAACAATAAAGGCAGAAGACATTTTAATAGATATGAAAGCTGTAATTGTTGAAATAAGCAATAATCAGTAGACTTGATTAATAAAGCTAAAAGCTGATTCTTTAAAAATACAATGATTTTTGTTGGCAATATGTAGGGCAAAACAGGCAAATGTATATTTGGCATAATAAGGATAAAACTAGGCAGATGGAAATTAATATCTAAGAAAATGTAGTGTCTTAAATGTTAAGATTGCTGCAGAAAACTTCTGGAGAAAAGGCTAATGATTGGTGGACACATGGGAGTCTACTAACAACAAGAAATCTTCCCCTTTGGAATATCCAGATTCAGATTCTAGGCATAGTCCTGGGCAGGAGGGTAATACACAGAGAAGATGGTGGCCCTGGTATTGAGGTCAAAGATCCACAATAGTTTAGCCACATCAAATGAGTTGTTCTTATGAAAGCAGATGGTCCTTGACATGCTCTTGAAGACTCATGTTATATTACACTGATTGGAATTTCATATTCCATACCTTATAAAATTTTTATTAGCCATGAAATTACAGACCAAACTCCTGAATCATTTGCAGCCATTTTTTATTCCAAACATGTATTTTGTAAACCTGGCATTTCCCAAACAGTGCAAGTGAATTAGAAGTGACTGCATAGACTTTACTCCCTGTGACATCATGAGGAGGAATACCCCTCCCACTAGAATTCCTCAGAAGATGTGTACAAGATGCCTCAGTGAAGCCTGGCGATGCAGCAAGCATGGGTGCCTGCCATGCCATTCCTCACTCCTAAAGCTTTTAAACTCATGCTTTCATCACACCATGCATGTTAGAATTAACGCAACACAGCAAAACACCTTAAAATGTCTGAAATCTATATCAGTGTGCTATAAAGCATTGCACCATCTTGGGAAATATGTTTATGTGCTGAAAAATCAGAAGACATTCTAGGTTCATTTTGGCCTACCGGCTCTGTATCTTTCTTTCTTTGTTTCAGAAAATAGTCTTCACTGTGCATATTACTACCCTATATTATTACCAAAGCAAAACATCAACTAAAATTCTGCACATATACAGCATTTCTACTTGGAGCACCTCTGACTTTGTCCACTAAAGGGCCATTTTCCCCCAAATAACGAAATTTGTTTCTGGTGCTGAGGATTAAACCTACAGCCTTACACGTAAGCACTCTAGTAATGAGCTACATCTTAGCTTAACATCTCTTACTCCATGATGATTCTTTGCAGTGCCTCTAAATTCTAGGAAGCTGGAGTCAATCATACATTTCACCAAGTGTACATTTCACCGGTAATTAGTGTAACTGCATTCACTTAGTCATAATGCCTTATCCAAAAATAAAAGTTGTGAATAACATTTCAAGACCCACCTCGCTGGGGGTAATCAGGAACACATAGCATGTGTGGACACTGGAGATCCTGCTGTTAACTTCCACATGCACAGAGGTGTCCTAGAGGGCTGCTGTATTTGTTTATTAACCCCTTTGCCCTTGGCTTAAGGACTAGAGGCTACTTATAATTTGTTGGAGGATTCTTTCCTGTAATTTCTAGTTTGCCAAGTCTGTGAACACTTGGATGCTGAGAGAGGTCTACTGAAGCACTGTCCCCAACTCCCGAGATTCTGGATGTGTGTGTGTGTCAGTTATCACAAACTTGGTGGGCCCTGATGCTTACTCCTAGTGTCCCTTCTGAGCTTCATGCCTCTTCTTTGTGACAGGTCCAAGGCTCACTTGGGGATGTTCCAAGCTCAATCTTGAGTCCTACATAACTTAAGCATAAAGGAATTGTTTTTTTAAAAAAGAGGGAATTTTAAAAGCATACTCTAAGGAGAGAACAGATACAATGGCCCACCCTGTCTGCTTCTGAGAACTTACAGAGGGCTTTTGGGATGGAGCTGGTGAACTGCCCAAGTCGAGAGATCTCCTTCAATATGCTCAACTACTTCTTCCACCTTTGTGCTAAAAGGCTACTCCCTGTCCCTTAAAGGTCAGTCTGGCTACTTAGCAGGGTTAGATAAGCAGAGATACTGTCCTTCCTCAGATAGGTTCCAGGGGTGGTTTCCAGAATCTTCTTGTGATGTCAAGTACAGTATTCTCAAAAACTGTCTTGTCATCTTAGTGACCTCCTGGGTAAGTGACTACTCATATGATTTACCATTTAGAATCCACCCTGCCCTCCATGGGGTTGGCTCTGTGGCTGGCAGAACTTGTGTGCCTTCTGCACTGTCATTCATGTATCTGCACTCCTTGCAGGAAGCAGGTTACTGGTGATAGATGCATTCAGACAACACTGCTGTGAGAGCTGTCCTGGTCTACCATCTAAGAATCCTGAATGATTTACTAAAGGAAAACATGACATTATTAACAGGACTGCACCAAAGAAAAGGTATAAGTAGAGACCCATAAAGGAATCCACACTGTACACCCGTTGTGTGGGGGCCTGCTACCTGGAGGCACTCTGCCTGCAGTGTTCCCTGGGAGTCCCTGGGACCTGCCCAGTGGTTGCCACACATTAGGGGCTCCAACAGAGTATGGCTGTTAAAGCAGTGACTACACTACAGCTAAGACTATTTTTATTGTTTTTGATAAAACTCATAAACTAGATGATAACTCGTTTCTTTGCCTGATTCTGCACTGTAGTGACTCCTATACTTATGTATCCCTGACTTCTAGGGTTAGCTTAGAACATGTCTTCTGTCATTCCCATGTTCACCAAGATTGGAAGCAGGACATATTCATTATCTTCTTGTAGAAGAGTCAGGTGCATAAATCAAAAGATATGTCCTTTTGCAAGTCTGCACCTACCCAGCACCTTCATAATTTTATCAAGACTTTAGATACACTTGCAGGTATTAGCCAAGTACTTGTGTAGAGAATCTGTGTCCCTTGAGGTTGAGTTCTGTGTCTTTTCAATAATGTTCACAGACATCCAACATATTAGTGACAGTAAAACAAGATGTTCAAAGAAAAGATTCTTGTCCTGTATATTGTTCCATTCCCATTTGATGCCATCTGTATGTAGCTGTGACTTTAGCAAGCTACATTAAAGCATTAAGACTCTATGTCAGACCCTGAGCTTAGCCGCATGTTGTCTGCCTTACTAGATGGTTACCCAGCAGTGGAGCAGAAGCCATAGCTAACAGTTATTGAGTTTTTACTAAGGGCCAGATGCAGTGCTGAGCATGCTACATCCATCCCTTCATCACCCTTATAGAAAAATCACATTGCACTAAAAACTGGGCACCTGTGTCTGACACCCAGTAATGCCAAATAGCTTGAATACTGAAGGCCGTAACTCAGCATTTATACCTGCAGGGGTGGGGGTGGGAGGGAGAGAGGGGCATCAGTACTCTGCCTAAATCTCTATGCATCATTTCTTTTGCACTGTTTCTGTTTCTCCCAGGTGTGGCTGCACCTGCAGCTCTATTGTAAAGGAGAGAGCCATACTGCCAGCAGGAATGGAGAGCAGAAGGTTTCTATCTCCTCTGGGTATGAAAATATGAAAACCCAGCTCCCTTCCTCAGGCTGTGACAACTCCAAAGGTAATCAGGCTGAAGCCACCACTGGTGGGACTGTCCCTGAAATGGGCATCTTTGCATGGTTTCCTTCCTTTTCTTGACACATTTCTTCTACTTTCTTACTGGTATCCCCTAGTAAATACCTCTTTAATAATTTCCATGCACACAAATCCTTGTTTCAGGGTCTGCTTCCTGAGAATCACACCTGAAACACTTTAAAAAACAAGAATAACTTAAAAAGACAGGTTAGGTAATCATCTGTAGGAATACATTTGCAATTACCACACTAGGTACATCAAGAATGGTAAGAGAAATGGAGACCTCTGAACTGAAGTACCATGAAAAGGCAATGCCTCACACAGCATTTAGACACAGTCTTTGTGGGGCTGTGTCGGGGAGACTGAGGTGCTGATTTAGTCTTTGTGGGGTATGAACACTGACGTGTGGTGTCCAGGATGAGATGCCTGAGGCTTATCAGATGACCATATGGCATTGCTCCAAGCCTTTATCTGTCAACTCAGGTAGGAGGAGGGTGAGATGTATGCTGCATGAAGGTGATGCAGAGCAGACTTGTTGCTAAGAATCAGGGTTTCCATCAAAATTCCTGTTGGGAATCTTCCAATGAAAGATGCATATGAAAAAACACTTAAGAGTTCCTTAGTATATGACTCCATACTTGACTCTAGGCAATAAAAATGTGAAGTCTCTTTGGGGTCTTGTCATATCTAGGTTATCTGTGGCATTGCCAGCATGGTGGATTCATTTCCTGAAGTATCTTCAGCTTATTTTATCTGCAGGTCTTTTTGAACAGAAAGTTCCAAAGTACAGTAAGATTTTTATCCTTTAAAGTATGAGTATGTGTATTTCCAAGATTTCAGGCCAGATATCAGTGCTTGAGTGAATTATATATAACTATTTAATAGAAATAAATCATTGATACAAATATAAAGACATGATCAGTATAAAAGGCTTATATTTATAAAAATACTTTTAGATAACAGTTTTCCCCTGAGGGTTGACCACGCATCTTGCATCCATAAATATTGCTCGGCTCTGTAGCTTGCTTTCTGAAGGTCAGAGTTCTCTTTAAAAGGAAGTGGTAGTGGCTCTGGTCATGTGACCTGGCCAGTGGAAGTGGTGGCCTCAGGCCGGCACCCAGGCTTAAAAGAATGAGAAAGAGAACAGTATCTGTGGGGCCTCCGAAAAATCTGGAGAAGATTCTTTTCTTCCAAATATGGAAGATACAAAGATCAAGGACAACAGGCTAGTGATTGGGTCACGTGACTGGTGTGGCAGCTCACTGGTTTTTTTGGACCCAGTCCCAACTCTCTTCATTCTCTTTCCGGTTCTTCTCAGCTTCAATAATTTCTTTGTACCTTCGGCGAAAGAAGCCCATCTGAAAAGCAGAAAGGAAAAATTGGAGTTAGTAAGGCTGAAGAATCAGCTGTTTTGTTTCCAAGGCAGCCTGGCCTATGACTACATGTGGACTGCTCTCACAGGGCTTGGAAGGCTTAGAGAACTCTTTAAATCAAACTCTTTTTAGAAAACACACTGGCAAAAGAATCATTACACAGCCATTTTCCAAAACAAATGGACTTCTAGCAGGCTATCTTGTGAGAAGTTGTCTGTTCCTTGTAAAATGGTCCTGGTAGAGTATTTCTCAAACTGGGAGCTGGGGAACACTAGTTCCTGAGTTATTCACAAGGTGTTTTGGAAGCCAGGTGTGGTGGTACATACCTGTAATCCCAGCACTTGGGAGGCTGAGTCAGGAGGATCACTGCAAGTTTGAGGCCAGCCTGAACTACATAGCGAGTCTCTCTCTCTCTCCCTCTCTCTCCCCCTCCCTCCCTCCCTTCCTCTATC
>NW_022900940.1:17411967-17515729 GCF_012274545.1 Fukomys damarensis
CCTCTCCCTCCCTCCCTCCCTCCCTCCCTCCCTCTTTCTCTCTAAAAATGTAAATACAGGGAGAGATGCATTCTTTCTTCCAGAGATTTGTAATATACCCAAGAAGAAAAGCTAAGGATCTGACACAGAGACCAGCCATGCAGCGCTGATACAGAGGTGTTCTCCCCCCCACCGCCCAATTGGGTGAACAAGAGAAAGAAGACCTCTATGAGGCTCCCACAATAAAGGCACACCACACCACCATAGTTGGTAAGTCAGAGGGACCACCACCTCACATCAGAATTTGGTCTAAGTTCAGTGGAAAGACAGCTGGAACCTGTAGTAGAACCTTAGAGAGTTCAACCCACCAGAAGGACAGAGATCTCAACTTGGACCTTGCAGCCAGAAATCAGCCTGAACCTCATGGGACAGCTGCTGTCTTGCTGAGTGTAATTAGCTTAGAACTGCACACTCCTGCCCACGTTGTCTATTGTTATCAATAGAGGTATACCCTGAAGGAGGCCCTCTATTTCTATTTGTATTTTTTACCTTCAAAGTCATATGTTTCATTTATCTTTAATCATTTTGAATATTATCTTTTTCTTTTCTAAAATTTTTTAAAATCTTTTTCTTCTCTCTCTCTCTCTCTCTCTCTCTCTACCCCCCATTGATCTCCATTAAACTCCCTTTTTTTTTTCCTGTTCGTATCCTAACTTGAATTTATTTTCTTTTCTCTTTTTCTTCCTCTCATTGCCATTAGTTTTAAAACAAAATGATTACATAAAAAGAAGAAAAAAAAAAGCAAGAAAGTGATTATAGCCTCTAGCCTCCCTACTGCTGTTAGTTTGTTTGGTTCTTGGGTATATTTTGTTCTGTCCTCTCCTCTTCTCTTCAACAGCTCCCTAGAATTTGTATGATCTTCCTGTGTCCTCTGCCCTCACTTCTAACCTTTCTCTATCCTATCCCTCCCTCCCCAACTCCTTCTAAGTCCCCATCCTGAAGGGTAAAGTTGCTATATTGAAGAGTTTATTCACTATAAACATATTTTTGGCTGGTCCTCAATTTTGATTTAATTCACACAAAGGTGATAGATTAATAACTACCACAAATTGTCATTTTCTAAGCTGTGCTTGATGCTATTGTCTTGCTGACTATATCACTTGGGTTAAGGTGTTGTAATTGATCTAATCAGTTGTCCTCTATGGTATAATGAAATGAGTTTGCCTCAGAGACATTAGAGACTGAAAACCTAAAGACCAGCTGTATCTGGCAGACTGAATTATTAACCCAGGAATTAAACCAAGGACAGTACCAATGACAAAAATAGAAATGAGAAGGCATTTAAACAAGACATAAACACAGACTTCCCCTCACCTAAGGTAAACTCTGGGGGAAATAAGGTGGAAAAGTCTGACAATCAACCATTTAGATACACTGAATTGATAGCACAGGAAGTAAAATAACTAATAAATGAGGCTCTAGAAAAATTCAAAACAAATAATTTCCCAGATTACCACAGAGATGGTGAGAAAAATTAAAGACATGATTAGAGTCTCTAGAACAGAAATAGATAAAAAATATAGTTGAGCTTAGGACCATGATGGAAACTGTGAATGCTCAGCATAGGAAAGAAATGGAAACCTTGAATGTCAAACAGGAAAGTGAAATCCATGAAACAGATTCAAACGGATATCCGAGAGATTAAAAACTCCATAGAAAGCATTTGCAGCAGGATTAATGAATGTGATGATAGAATTTAAAATATAGAAGATAGGATTAGTCAGTGACCATGAAAAGAGATATCTCTTAAAAACAATAAAGGGCCATGAGAAATCAATCCAACAACTCTTAGATGATGCAAAGAAAAATAATATAAGACTGATAGGAATCCATGAAGTAGCAGGGGAAAATACAAATGACTTAAAAAAGCTGGTCACAGAATTACTGACAGAAAATATCCCAAACAGATGGGAAGAATGTGACATACAGATAAGCGAGGCATATAGGACTCCAACTAGTCATGATAAGATCCCAGAAACCCAGCAGAACAACAAAATACTACAAGCCATTAGAGAAAAGAAACAAATCACATGCAAAGGAAAGCCCATCAGAATCACAGCAGACTTTTAAACAAAAACCCGCAAGTCAAGGAGAGCCTGGAGTGAGGTATTTCAAACCCTAAAAGAAAACAACCTCCAACCCAGACTGATATATCCTGCAAAACTATCTTTCAAAATGGATGGGGAAATAAGATACTTCCATGACAAAGAACACCTGAGAAATTTCATGAATACCAAAACAGCACTCCACACACTTCTAAACAATATCCTGGAAAAAGAAAATGAAGACCACAACTCCATAGGGCCAACTGAGCAAATATCAGGCAAGGCAAGTAATTAAGGGGAGAGAGGGAAAAACTTAAAAAAAAAACAAAACCCAACAACAGCAAAATAATGTGACAATAAAAAGCCAGTGACCGTTATAACCATCAATGTTAATGGCCTAGATTCACCAATCAGAAGAAAGAGGCTGGCAGAATGGATTAAGAAGCAGAACCCAACATTATGCTGCATATAAGAAATCCACTTAATACACAAATAAATTCATAGAGTGAGAGTAAAAGGATGCAAAACAGTTCACCATGTGACAGGAGCCTGGAAAAATTCAGGAGTAACTATCTTATTTGCAGACAGAATACATTTCAAACCAAAACTAATTAAAAGAGACAAAGAAGGCCACTACATCTTTGTAAAGGGAACAATACAAGAAGAAGAAATGACAATCATAAATATATATGCACCAAATACTAATGCCCCAACTATACAAAACAAATATTAATGGATACAAAAAATGAAATAAGCACTAATACATTTGTAGTGCAGGACCTCAATACCCCACTGACACAAATAGGCAGATCATCTACACAAAAATTCAACAACAACAAAATACAACTGAACCAAGTCTTAGAACAAATGGATTTAGTATATGTTTACAGAGTGTTCCATCCCAGAAAATCAGAATATACATTCTTTTCGGCTGCACATGGGTCATTCTCTGAAATAGACCACATGCTAGCTCATAGAACAAGCTTAAGTAAATGCAAAGGAACTGAAGTTTTCTTATATTATCAGATCATAGTGCAATTAAACTGCCAATCACTAGCCTAAGAAACTAACACCCTGCTGAACAACCCTTGCATCACAGAGGAAATTAAAGAAGAAATTAGACAGTTTCTATGATTAAATGATAATACCAATACACCTACAGGAATTTATGGGACACAATGAAAGCAGTCCTATGAGGGAAATTCATAGCAGTACATGCCCATACTAGGAAAACAGAGCAAGCTCAAATAAATGCTGTATTTTGTTTTGTTTTGTTCTGTTTTGTTTTTTGGTACCAGGGATTGAACTCAGGTCCGAGGCAAGTGGCAGAACCACTGAGCTAAATACCCGGCCCGAGCTCAAATAAATGACATAATGCTGAACCTTAAGCTCCTAGAAAAGAAGAGCAAGACAAACCAAAAGCTCGAGCAAGGGAGGAAATTATAAAGACCAGAGCAGAAATTAATGCAATGGAAACTAAGAGAAGGATACAAAAAAAAAAAAAAAAATCAATGAATCAAAGAGTTGGGTTTTTGAAAGAATGAAAAAATTGATAAACCCTTAGCCAACCTTATCGTAAAAAGGAAAGTAAAGGCTCAAATTCATGCAATTAGGAATGAAAAAGAAGTCACAACAGATCTAGCAGAAATCCAAAGGATCATCAATATCTACTTCAAAAACTTATACTCTAATAAAATAGAAAATAGAGAAGAAATGGACAGATTTCTAGACACATACGAACTTCCAAAGTAGAACAAAGAAGATAGAAAAAGCCTAAATACCCCTGTTACATTCAGTGAAATTGAAAATGTAATTAAAACATTTCCAACAAAGAAAAGCTTAGGTCCTGATGACTTCACTGCTGAATTCTACAAGACATTTAGAGAAGAACTCTCACCACTACCCTTTAAACTCTTCAGTGAAATTGAAAGGGAAGCAATACTTCCAAATTCATTCCTGAAAGCAAGTATTACTTTGATTCCAAAATCAGGGAGAAAGACCCAACCAAAAAAGAGAACTACAGGCCAATCTCCCTAATGAACATAAATGCAAAAATCCTCAGTAAGATACTGGCAAACAGAATACAGAAGATCAAGAAGATCATACACCCTGTTATCTCAGGGATGCAAGGACGGCTCATAAATCAATAAATGTACACTATATTAACAGAGTCAAGGACAAAAACCATATGATCACCTCAACTGATTGCAGAAAAAGCATTCAACAAAATTCAACACCCATTCATGATAAAAAATGCTGCATAAAATTGGAATAGATGGTCTTTTTATCAATTTGATAAAGGCTATCTATGAAAAACCAAGAGCCAGTATCATTCTAAATGGTCAAAAACTAAAAACCTTTACACTAAAATTAGGAGCAAGGCAAGGATGTCCACTGTCACCACTCCTATTCATCATGGTTCTGGAAACAACCACTTCAATTAGACAAGAGAAAGAAATGAAAGGAATAAAGATAGGAAAGGAAGAAGTTAAACTGTCACTATTTGCTGATGATATGACATTCTATATAGAAGATACAAAAAAATGTGCTAAAAGACTGCTAGACTTAATTGACAGATTCAGTAGAGTAGCTGGATACAAGGTCAACTCTCAGAAATCAATAGCCTTCTTGTACACAAATAACAGACTCACTGAGAGAGAAATTAGGGAAACAATAACATCCCCCCCAAAAAAAGAAAGAAATGCCTAGGAGTCAATGTAATAAAGGAGACAAAAGAACTCTATGCTAAAAATTACAGCACTCTGAAAAAAGAGATAGAAGAGGATGTAAAAAAATGAAAAGACATCCCTTGCTGCTGGGTAGGAAGAATCAACATAGTATACTTCCAAAACTTCTATACAGATTCAATGCAATCCCTATTGAAATCCCAACATCATATTTTACAGAACTTGAGAAAACAATCCAAAAATTCATTTGGAACAAGAAGTGACCTAGAACAGCAAAAACCATTCTAGGCAACAGAGACATGGCAGGGGGTATCATAATGCCCAACTTGAAACTATACTACAAACAGACCCAAGGATCAATGGAATAGATTAAAAGATACAGAAACAACACCAGACATACTCAGCTACCTCATCCTTGATAAAGGAACCAACCATCCTCACTGAAGGAAAGATAGCCTCTTTAATAAATGGTGGTGGAAAAACTGGCTTTCACTTTGCCAATTAAAACTAGATCCCTGTCTTTCACCATGCACTAAACTAAAACACAAGTGGATTAAAGATCTAAATATCAAAAGAGAAACACTAAACTTAGTGGAAAGTAAATTAGGTAGAACTCTCGAAGACATTCTCATAGAGAAGACTTTATGAACAGATCCTCAGCAGCATGAGAACATGCACAAAGAATCAACAACTGGGATCTCATTGTATTAAAAAAAAATGTTTGCAGTGCAAGAGAAACCACCAACAGCTAAGAGACAAACTACAATGTGGGAAAAAATCTTTATCAGCTACTCCTCAGACAGAGGTCTGCTATCTAGAATATATAAAGAACTAAAAAAAAAAAAAAAAATCAGACCCCCCCACCTAAATGCAAAGACCCAATTCAAAAATGGGCATCTGAAATGAACAGATACTTCTAGACAAATAAAAGCAGCTAATAAATATAAGAAAAATGCTGACTATCACTGGTCATTTGAGAGATGAAGATGCAAACAACACTGAGATTCACCTCACCCCAGAAAGAATGGCTGCTATCAAGAAATCAACCAATAACAAATGCTGGTGCGGCTGTGGGGAGAAAGGAATCCTTCTCCATTGTTGGTGGGAGTGCAGACTCTTGCAACTACTGTGGAAATCAATATGGAGATACCTCAAAGCACTAGGATTAGAGGTTCCATTTGGCCCAGCTATCCTGCTGGGTATCTTTCCAAAAGAATGAAAAGAATTATACCGAATAGTTTCTCTGGTGTGAATAATCTGCAATAATAACAGAAGATCCTAATAAGATTACTGACATTGAGAAATGGGAAGAAAGGATCTAAAGGTGTAGGGAAGGTGGGATGGGTAGGGGAAGGGTAATAAGGGAAAAGAAAAAAAATGTGAGATAATGAATAGATAGAAATAAAGAGTTTGTAGATGGGGAGGGGAGGAGGGAGTGAAGGGAGGGCAGGGACAAGGGGAAAAAATGAGAACCAAGACCTGTCATGTAGAGGTACAAGATCCCAACCATGAATGTAACTGTACTGTATTCCTAAAATGTAGCAATAAACTCAAAGCTGAAAAAAAAATGAAAAGAATTAATCATACCACAGTTTACCCATTTGTGCACCCATGTTTATAATGGCACAGTTTGTAATAGCTAAAATTTGGAAACAGCCCAATTGCCCATCAATTGGAGACTGGATAAAGATGTGGTTTTTCTATAAAATGGAATATTATTCAGCCATAAAGAATGAGAAAATAGTCATTTATAGGTAAATGGATGCACATTGAGGCTATACTCTTTTTTTGTTTTTGTTTTTGGTACTGGGGATTGAACTGGGGTCCTTGCCCTTGTGAGGCAGGCAGAGGAACCACTGAGCTAAATCCCTGGCCCGAGGCTATACTCTTAAGTGAGGTAAATAGGACACACTTGAGAGTAAATACTGAACAGTTTCACTGGTGTGAAAAACTAGAAGTGCAAGTAAGAGTCAAATGATATAATTGGGAGTGTGAAAACAGCTAAAAGGGGAAGTGGGAAGGGAAGGGGAAAGGAAATGTGAAAAAATGGAAACAAAGTCTTTGTAATTAGGGAAGGGTGCAGGGGATGAAGGGAGGACAGGGGTGTGGGGAAAAAACAAGAACCAAGATATATCATGTAAAGGTACAGGATCCCAATGATAAATGTAACTATTGTTTACTTTGTACCAATAAACTTAATGGAAAAAAAAAAAGAAGCAAAAAATTTGGCTTACTTCTCATTGCCATGCCTAGTGTGAGGCTTTGGTATAGAGAGTGAACAACCAAGGTAAAAATCAAAAGAAGGATGTGAAACATCTGCATTAACTCTTAGACATGCTGTCACGTGCTTGTGTTTTTATGGACATTGCCCTGTTACCAACAATGTGAAGGGAGTTTCATCGCTTGCAGGGATCCAAAAGCAAGCTCTTTGAATGCTTAGTGGAATGGCATCAGCATTAGACTTGAACATCATGACCCCCAGTCCCAACCAGCAGGATCTCTTGAGTGGCTCTGAGAAACTGCTTTTGAAGTTCTATTCCCTGTTCCAGCACTGTAGTCTCAAGAGTCGTGTTCCTGACATAATCTGTGTGTGGTGTCTTGGGTGGGAGGTTAGAGCTGCCACTGATGTATGTCTATTTTCCTTAGAACCAAAAGATCATTTCTTAAAACATAATATATTCTCATGGGTATAGAAATGCAGACTGTGCACTGCATATAAAAGGTTACCATGCCCCTTACATCACAGATATGATAGATGTATAAATTTATAATTTTCCCAACAGATGGCAGTAGAGTGTCAAACAAAAATCAGTCCATTGTTTTGAATTTTCTGACAGAAGTAAAAGATATTGATGAGGGATGCTGCTGGCCAAGGTGCCATCTAGTCTAATGGTGGCCCGTGAAACTAATATTGTTTCTTATATAATCAAGCTAATTATTTCAGAAAGGAACATGCCACCTTTGCACCTTGGTTTATAGCCTGGTTTGGGCTTGGATACAGTACCCAGTGACAGAGAGCATAGGTTTGCCAACCATCACTCCAGGCCTGCTTGGTGCCATAAGGGTCTACTATGAAAAGACATGCACAGTCCCGAGGTCATGAGGCTTTTGAATTCACAAAACATGGAATTATGTTCACTTATTTAACTTTTGTAAGTGTTTGGATTATGAGGGTTTAATCTCAATTGACCAATAAGGAAAGTAGGCAAGGAAAAGCTGAAGCTCTTGTCCAGGTATAAGTGTCACAGAAAGGTCTTACCACTGTTAACTCAAGTAATATAGTGACTATCTGGGGACCTCATCAAAAATGGGGAAAATATTAATCCTTTAAAAAATGTCAAGGAGGCTGAGATAAGTAGTTTGAATCCAGCCTAAACTACATCAGTGAGACCCTGTCTAGAAAAAAAAAAAAGTCAAAATGAACAACCTATGAGAACAAAAAAGAGCATGGAATCCTCTAAGTCACATATAATACTGTTCTCAGTGAACACAAATCAATAAATGATGAGCAGATCTTCCTATGTAATATTTCCTAATATAATTTCAATCAAGAATGGGGCAGTGCAAAACTAAATTTAGCAAGGTTTTGTCACTCCTTGCGTAACAATAAAGATAATGACTCTGAATTTGATAATCTAACCAATAGTTCTCTTACCTAAGAGGCACCTGTTTTAAGTTAGTAACTCTTAATGCACATGCCAGAGGAGGCCCACAAGACCCTTCAGCTTGCCACACTATCTCACAGTTGCTGTGCAGCCGCTCTGAGGTGCCGGCAAATTGGCACTCACACTCCAAAGCTCAGCACCTGAGAGAGGAACCAGGAACTCACGCATCAGTGATATCTGAGCGGAAATTCTGCTTCCCTCCTTTCCTTTAGCCACCTTCATGTCATGAAAATACGCAGAATGGCTTGTGGACAGGTAACCTAACTTATGACACACAGTTTATAAGGGCTATAATTAAGAGTGTGCTGGTAAGCTGAGGGCCAAAATGGTTAGAGACATAAATTAGACCCTAGGTTTACAGGCAGAAGAAAACTATTAACAGATAGAGATGAGGAGCATAACATGTTTTGTTTAAAAATCCCCCAGCTTGAGGCATGGCTGATAATATTTAAAGTGCATAACATGATGTTTTGAGGCACATAAACACTGTGAAATATTTACTACTATCAAGCTAGTTAACACACTCATCACCTCACACAGTAATGTGTGTGTGTGTGTGTGTGTGTGTGTGTGTGTCTCTCTCTCTGTCTCCTGTGAGCCTCCCTGGGGCATATATGCCTGCCTTTGTTAGCACACATGAGTATTTGGGGGAAAACCTCAAGATGTGTTAGGCAAACCTGTTTTTGCTGCCATATGAGCCTACACCAAGGCTGCAGGAAGTGATTAATGAGTCTAAGTTGCACCCAAAGCAGCCTCACATTCACTTGCAATCCAAAAGAGTTAATGTTTCCTGAGCTTCTTCTGGAATCTTCCTGGGCTTGCTCTGCTGCTTGAGGGGCAAGAGGCTCTGTTTAATAACTGTTCTTGTTTGTAGCAGAAGAAACACAGAAACCTTAGGGAAGGAAACTAAAGCCAAACTTTGCTTAGCTGTGCTGTGCATTCTGGTTGTGGTTTTGTGCTAGTCCTTATGGGGTCCTGCAGCCCCTTGAACCCTGATGACTATACAATTTCCTGATAGCATCTTGTATTAAAAATCTGCCAGAAAACTCCTAGGGTAACAGCAGATTCTCCCTGAATACCCCTACTCATCTGGATCCTACCAGAGCCAAGAGCTTATCTACTGCCTAACAGGAGATAAGGCCTGACCTAGATCAGGGACCCAGCCCTGCAACACCAACCAGCCTCTACCTTCCCAACCCTAGTCAGGACGGCAGGACTGGCAGACATTGCCCATCCAGCTGGTCTTTAGGTTGCTTCCTGGGCAGCTATGCTGAGTCCTTGGACACATTCCTTCTCTGGCCTGACACAAGGCCTCATGTTTATGGGTCTCCACAGTTACTTACTATTTACATAGCATGCCTCTGTCTAGAGATGTCAACAATGCAATATCAGACTAATATTTACTTCCAAACATAAACAAGCCCATTGCACGTCTCTGGCACATGGTTTTGATTGAGGTAGTGAGAGGGGTGTGCATGCATGCACACATCTATGTGGTTTCTTTCTTTCTGGAGAAGCAAGGATGGGTTTTCACAAAATGGTTTGGAGGCAAGGTGATAACCCCTATGACCCATAGAGGGGCTGCCAAACTATACTTTGTCTGTGCCCTTTCAGAGATAAATTGTCTTAAGAATTTCTGCCAGAATTTTCTGAGGTCAGAAGCAATATTCTCAAAAACCATAAGCCCAAAGAAAGCCCTAGTGTGGCAGATGCTTGGAATGGCCCCCACTGATGGAGAGCTTGAGACAGCCTTATCTGAGGGGCAACAAGCACCTTCTGCAGCCTGTCTCTTTGCTACTTGGGTAAGCAGATCTGAGCTGTCAGGGAAGTCTGGCTGTAGGGATGGCAAAGCAGTGTCACTTCACATGCTCTAAACTATCTCAGCTTGCAAAAAGGTCAAGCAGGAAAGAAGGAAAAAAGCATCCTTGGCTGAGAGCAGTAGAGGAGGACTGAGCCTTTGCTGAGGGGTGGTCTGTGTGTTTTGGCAAACTGCAAACAGGAACAGGTCAGACAGAGGGGGAGAGGCGGAAAGGGATTATTTTTGAAAGGAAAAATGCCCCTACATCTCTGCTGTCTTTCCACAAGCCTCAGTCTGGTGTAATGAGTGGAAGGCATTTCTTAAAGGCACAAGTCACATACAAACTTATTCTGCCTGCTGTACCTCTGAGAAACTAAACTTTTGCCTCTTAAACAGGCCTTTTAAGAGGCACCGGGCTGGTCATCTTCAAACCCAATCAAGAGCTGAAGGAAAGGAGAAGGGATTCATTTGGAGTTTCATATGAAGAGTTTCATATTTCAAAGTTTTCTTACTGCGTAGCGGTTTGGCAGGCTACTGTAATCCTCACACATAAAGTTTAAATTATGGCTCCCCATGTCTGCTAACATCTTGGCTTTGTGAAGCCTGACTAGGATCCATTTTAGTATTTGAAGAAGGTTGTGGTTAGCTTGGGACCCTGTTATGGATTTTGTATGGGAGCCAGGGCCTGCTGGCCAAGTAGGAGAGAGCACCTGAGATGCCAGCGGGGTCTTCTGGAAGGTTTCTGGGGAGCTACAGGAGGCTGAGGCCAAGTCTAAGGGGAGTCTGGGCTGGCTAAGCACAGAGGGCAGGGAGCCTGGAGGTCAGCTCTGGAGAAGGAACACGCTGACCCTCAAAGGGATTTCTGTTTTAGATAAACAGTGAGTAGCCCGATGGTGCACATTTTTGATGTGCCAGTTGCTGGTGTTCACCCTTAGCCACCACCTCTGCCCACTAAACTGCCTTTTTCAGTGGTCTTCAGGACTATAAGGGGTTCTGTTGTTTATTTCTGTCCCTTGGTAGGGACCCAACACTGTCTGCCACATGAAAGCATCAACCATCCTGTGGATGTAAAGGGGGCAGACCTCCAAGCCTGTGTAGTACTGTGAATAGGTCCACACAGCCAGCTGCTCTGCTCAGCCTTTTGTGCCACGTCATGATTCGTTTATACCACATATTTTTGGAATGACTACTTTTGGCTCCTGAGTTCAAGGCAGTGGCAAGTGACCACAGGTAGCAATGTTAAGAGCTACTTTAAAAGGAAATTCAAGAGATGTGGCCTATAATGGAAATTGAACATGGATACTGGCCACTTGTCTTCACATGCCTTCAGTGAAGTATTCCCTGGACAGCTGTGGCAACTGGGTGCCACTTAGTGGCTTCCCCAGACAAAAATGGAGGGAATTATATATGGAATGTGATATAAACTAGGACCATTAAGACCTCTCTTTATAAGCCAAATATTGGGCTGGACTGTTTAGGCCCATTAAATCAAAGGTTTCTAGGCACTATACTGTCAGTGTGTTGGATCTCCACTCTCTGTATATAACACATCACACTTAGGTTGTGGACATAGGGATTAGAGCTGACAAAACATGTAGTCAATGTTTTAGGAATATGTAGTTCTTTAAAATAATTCTATATTTCATTTGTCCCTTTAAACCTCTTATAAAGTCATTATGTAGATAGCCTTTTCCCCCGCCTGAAGAACCCTCTCTGCCTAGCTCCTTACTTCCTTAAAGCTGTGCCTGAATAGGCTCCCCACAAGGCACTTCCCAGATCTGCTCTTTTCCCCGATGGAATTAAATTGTAATTTTATCGATGACATTATGGAAAACAGGTGAATTTGCATTTACTTTAAAACAGAACGAAAATTCTAGTTAGGTGACTTCTTTGCAACATATTTTGTTCATATTGCTGACTATCTTGTACACGGCACATAAAGGATGGCCACAAAGCCTTTACGATTTCTCCCACTGAGAAGCTCAGTGGTTCCCCCACCGCTTTTGAACCCAGGGTGCTGTGTAACCGCTTTGGCCTACAGAACATGGTGAAATAGCCTGAGCCTGCACTGAGCTGGCCTGTTAGAAGACCAGCAGCTTTGAGAGTGCTCTCTCAGGGCCTTAGCCACCACATAAAAAGTCAGATCACTCTGCTGAAAGGACCACATGCAGGAGTGTGGAGTCTACATGGTGAGAGAGGGTTCCACTAAGTCCAGCTTTTAGCCATCTCCACAAAGGTTCCAGGCACGTGAAGAAAGCTATCTTGGACTCTGAACACCATTATATCCACAAGGTAAATTCTGTGAAGAGACCCCACTCAGTGCCGCATGGAGCAGAAGACTCAGCCAAACCTTCCTGAATCTCTGACCCATGCACTGTGCAATGGTTGTTTCAAGCTAGTCAAGTCAGAGGCAATTTGTTACACAGCATACCTGACTGGGATGATATAAAGGCCTGCAATTTAAGAAGCAGCACCAACAATAACCGTGGTATCCTGCTGGAATGACTCCCTTTGAGGTATCTCCCTAGTTTCTGTCTTTCCCTATATTGCCATCCTGCATCTTTCTCCCACTCTAATCTGAGCTTTCTGGGTCTGTGAGAGACAGGTGATCAAGCTGGGAAACCCAGGTGGATCCCCACCCCACCCACCCACCAGTTCCTGCCTCGAGACACAGCTGATGATAGCAGATACCAGTTCCACCTGGGCCAGACAGAGCTCTGTCATAGACACGTAGTCCTGGGAATTAGAGATGAATTCTTCCACGTCAGAGGCTAGAAGCTGTTGAGATGTCTATGTGTAGGGAAGCACAGAGAAAACCAGTGCATGAGACAGGTGGACAGAAGAGTAGAGATAAGGGGCTTGTAAAGAAAAGTGACCCTCCTGTCTATCTGTCTAATATATCTCAGCTGTGAATGGATCTCTGCGTGTGTGTGTGTTTTCTGCAACTGAAAAAAATGGCCTCTGAGATGAGTAAGCACTGCTCCGGAAACTGAAGAGAAAGTTGCCCAGGTCAGTTAGATGACAGAAATGTCCTTCTGTTAACCTTCCCCCTACTGAACAAAGGTGACAGGGAATGTTTTAAGCCCAGCCCATCTCCTGGCTCCTGTAGGCACCACCCAATTGGAAAGCCCAACACCACGCCTCTCCTCCTCCAAAAGGCCTCCAGTACTCCTTCCCCATTCTCAAGGGCAGCCATCCCCTGCCTGAGCTAAAATCTTTCTGCTTAACCTCTAAAGTCCAACTGCTCACCAAACCCTGCCTGTTCTAACTTTGACTCTTCTTCCCCACCATGGCAACTGCTGTCACCCTTAGACGTCAAAGATCACTTTTGAGACAGATGTGGTCTCATTACTGCTCTGCTTACTGACCTCACATGCCTCTGCTTCATCCTGGTAACCAGGGCCAGTGTGACACTAGGAGATAGTCTCACTGCAGATACCGGCTGCCTCCTGCAACAGATCTCACAAGCTACTCCCTTTAAACTGCTGATTTTCTCACCTCTTCTTCACCCTCAATGGACTATCCATTCCTCTGTCCTTGGCTACCTGGAAAACTCAAACCAAATCCAAATTCAGACTTAAATGATACCTCATTGGCAAAAAGTTCTCTGACCTCTACTGTGGGCTTCTGTGTGCTAAGCAAAATGCAGAGTATTTAGCTTCATAACTTCTACCTGTTAAGCTAAAAGAAATGGCTTCTTTTACAGAAGAGGCAACTGAGGGTTACAGAAGCTAACCAACTCTCTGAAGGTCTCCCAGCTGGCATGGGCCTGCCCACCCAGCCTGAGCTCTCACCCACTGCAATGTACCGGCAGCCTTTCCTTCTCCACTGGGGATGATGTGCCTTCTCCTTTCCAGAGCAGTTACCGCACAGCATTCACCTCCCTTGTTACAGTACCGGCCTATATGCTAGGAAGCCAAGGTTCAAGGGCAGGGCAGGGACACAATCTCTGATGCCTCCTAATGCATCGTCTACTGTTTGGGTCAGAATGAACCTTCAGTAAGCAGTGTTGCAGGGTGGAAGGAAAAACTGCTCTCTGAGGACTAGCAGAGAAGCCTGACCCATGCAGCTTTATGAGACAGCATCCTCAAAACTTTCCTTCCACAGAGACCTTGTCTGGTTAAGGCATATGGGTGACCCTTAATGGCCACACTGATTGCAATCACCTTGTTTTTTGTCAAAGTCTCAAAGAGAGTGATACCTGGCTTCTCAGGTCTTTGCATTTTGGATCCCACTTAGCTGGGTAAACTTGGGGTTCTGGCCACCACACTTTCCTTAAACAAACATGACAAAAGCAAAGCAAAGCAGTTGGCAGGAGAGAGGAGGCAGGAGAGTGTGCACGGGAGATGAGGGGCAGATGTGGGTGGAGTGGCCACAAAGGGGCATGGCCTTCCTGCTTTGTGTCCCTGTCTGGTCCCACACAGCTAGCCATGGAGGAGGAAAGAGCACTCTCTCCTTTCAAGAGTCCTATAAAGGCAGAGGAAAACACACATAAACACACACCCCTCCCAAAGCTCTCATTGCTCAGCAAAAAGCCTGTCTTTCAGATTCCACACACTGAGCAGGCTTCGTTCTCCACCCACAGACCAGAGGCCCTCTCAGCAGGAAGTAGTTGGAATTGGAGAACAGAGAGCATTAATAACCTATCTTGACAATGCAGTATAAATAAACAACAAATTGGCAGATTAAAAAAGATGATATTCACCGTTGGCAAACATACAGGAAAATGGACACTTTTTTTTTTTTTTTTTTTACACTGTTAGTGGGAGGGTGAATTGGTGCAACATTTCTAGAGGGTGATTTGCAATGAGATAAATGGTTTGGTGACTCCATTCCTAGGGTTTCATTCTAAGGATATAATGAAGGATTTGTGAAAATACATGGCTCCAAGGTTATTCATCATGGCATTGTTAGAAGAAGTGTACAACCAGAAGCAACCTAAATTCCAGCAACGGCACTGTGAAAATAAACAGCAGACACCATGAAGCTTAAAGATCAACTGGAAATGGGCATGATATGGAAAGATGCTCACAGTATTGTATTCAGGGAATGCAAACAACAAACAAGTTGCAAGACAGCAGGTAAGATGTCTTAAAATCAGAAGACTATAAGTAAACTTATTTTTAAATAAAATACTCTTACGTATTCAAATTCCAGACATCTTTTCATGCAAAGTACCTTTAAATTTAAAGCAGTGGATCCAATTGTTGCTCTAAGAAAAGTATGATAAACATTATCTTTGCATGTTTCCAGATTTCTTACTATGAAATGTATTTATTATACTTCTTTCAGATTAATAACTGAACTCGTTGCTTTAGATTTAGAGGTATTTCACCTAAAATATATTACGTACAGTACCAGAAAACTAACACACTATTCAAAACATAAATTGGTCCTAAATTCCTGGTTTATGTCTATATATGAAAATAAAAGACCAAAAAGGAGACAATCCCACACTCATCATGGCTATTTCTGGAATGTAAACTCCTCGGTGCTTTACAGCTTTTTCCTTTATTACTACATTATGTTTGGTCAATATATGCAAATTACTTGGTAATCTCAAAGAAATTAAGTATTTGAGTTTAAGATATCTATCCATAACACTCTCGGAGGTTGTTTCTATTTGAATGTGAGATGTAAATACTAGAGAAACATGGGCTTTGGTATTAGAAAGTCCCAGCAGTGTCCCTGGTGCTGTTTTGGAGCTGCAGACAAAGCAGAAATAAGGATAAACATATATCCCACTCACTAGGACCATTATGCCCTGTGGAAGAGACAGACCTTCATCAAATAACTCTGATACCAACATTTGTAATAACCACTTACTGAAGATGATATCCACCTCAAGCTTATTCCAAAATTAGGTTCCCAACACCCTACATCAGGACTGGTATAATTTATTAGTGTTAAGTAAGAGAAAGGGAAAGTGAGACTTCTGTTCTTACACTCTGTCTCTCTCTAAAGTGGCCCAAATCTTCAGGCAGTGAATAGCTTCAAGAAGAACCAACTCCATTCCTTGTTTGGAGGGGACAATGACCTCCCTTGTACCTGTATCATGAAGGAAGTTCCCCAGGAAGCTCTTCCAAGGTGTTCTCACTCTAGGAGGCTGGAGAGCTGGGCATCTATGGTGGAAACCCCACGGTGTCACACTCACCTTCCACAGAAGCACTGCTAGCAGCAGGAAGATGAGGATTCCCACCAGCAAACTTATGGCGATGATCCATCCCACAACATAGCCTCGGGGCTCCAGATTGTGCAAGGCCTCAAAGACAACCTAGGAGGTAATGCAAAAGTGAAAACAGGAAACCCAAGCCCAGGATCTTGAAAGGGTGGTATGACAATAACCCTGATTAAAATATCATGAAGTCAATGGAATATTTCTCTGCCGTAAAGAAAGTAAAACCAAGTCATTTATAGGAAAATGGATACACTATGAGACTATAATGTTAAGTAAAATAAATCAGACACAGAAGCTTAAATATCACATGGTTTCTCTTACATGAGAAACCCAAAATACAAATAAGGAGCAAAAAAAAGATAATAGGAAATAGATCTCTTGCAAAAGGGAAGGAGCCAAGAAATGGAAGAAGGTGTGGAGGGAGGGAAAAGGGGATAAAAAATAATTAAACTGTGTCATGTTCATTTACCAACTCAAGTCCAGCACTCAAGCCCAAGCACTGACTGGGCACAGTCTTGACTTGATGCTGTCCAACACTGCTTGTTTTCCATTTTGAAGGCCTGGCTGTCAATCTCACTCTAACATTTATCAAATCTTCTTTAGTCAGGCTCTGTAAGTGCTTTTCTTGCACTCTCTGTCTAACTCATAAATCACCTCATGAGGTCTTCAACATGCACTTCAGACAGGGGGACACGGATGTCCGTAGAGGACATGGCTCTGGGTCATGTGGCTTAACTGCAGTCCGGATTTGAACTCAAGGCTAGTCAATCTAAATCTTTCGCATCTGAGTCTTCATTACAGACTGTTGATTAAATGGATTGTTTATTGTCACTTCCTGGTGACAGGAAAAAAAATGTGATTGTCCCTACCTGCTTGATCAATTCCCAGAGCCAGCACAGCAGACTGTGTGACACTGGGGTGGTGTGGTGTGAACAAACACCGTGAGACAGACAGGCTACCACAACTTCATGTGCGGATCCTATATCCAGAGCCTTAGGCCACACCAGAAACTACTTAACTGGGACAAATGAGAGAACATGGCTCTCCTGGGGCTACTGTACAGGATACTCACTAGGTGGGTGAACTTGGGCAAGGTACTTTACCTCTAAGCGCCAGTTTTCTTATCTGGGAAACAAGCACAGGACAGTACCTCCCCTAGAAGATCAAGGGGATAATGTATGTACAGCCCCTCCTGCAGCGCCAGGCACAGAGCCACCCTGACAAGAGAGGTGTGTTCCTGTTAGCATCATTATCACTGATGAGAGATTTTTTTTCCCTGAAGTTGTGAATGGTTGGCTTTTAAAAATTTATTTCTTGAAGTATAATATAGAGAAAAGTTTCTGTTCATACCCTAAAGTGTACATCTCACTAAATTTTCACATACTGGATATAGGAAGCAGTGGGACAGAATGATAAAATCTCCCAAAGCCTACTATTTCCTCTGTGGTTCAGATTATGGTGATTTCTGTCTTTAGAGGCAGACAGATTAATATCTTTAGGTTCTTGCTATGGATCAGATAACCCCTCCAACATGCAGAATTTCTCATGTTGCCTGTCCAAATGAATTTGGAAGCACTGAAACCAAGAGGAAAGATGTGAACGGAGGAAGAGCAGCCTGAAGCCAGTACTGGTGGGACCTGGAATAGCTGGGACACTGCTTTGTTTCCTCCTTTGTGAAATGGGTGTCTGGCAGAAAAAACACGATGGTTCCATCCCACACTGACAGTGACTTGTTAAGCCAGGCTCAGAGCTCAGTGGGCATTACACAGTGGTAAAGTCTAGCCGCTCCCCACCGTCACCCCGTGCTAATGCAGACGGTTTTTCAGGGACACTGAGATCTGTAGACAGGCAAAGCCATGTTGGAGGCCTGTTTGTGTGAATACAGAGACAGAAGCTGCTGCCGTTTAGTCTGGCAAATTCCACAAGAAGGCCCTGTCACTTGCCTTGAATGTGTGCTTCAATCTTTATTAGCTTTTAGTGATGCTCATCCTTTTGGATGTGTGCTCTGTTTTGTTGGAGCCCAGTCTCTCACATCATAACTCTAGTAACATCATCTGAGTCTTTTGAAGTTATAAGAAGTCATTTTAGGTTAAAAACAAAACAAAGGGAAGAATAGCAAGCAGCATGAATGGCACGAAGGGCCAAGAGACACTGTCAGGTTTGTCTCCACCACTAATGAGCTGCGTGACCCTAGTCAAGCCTCTGTGCCTCTCTAAACATCTTGCCAGCCCCTGCTTTCTATCCCCAGTTCAGGCCTCATCTTTACTTAAACTGCACTACTTGAGAAGTCTTGGAGAGCCTCCTCGCTGTTAGAGTTGTCTTTATAAAACAAGGCCTCATCATGTCACTTCTCTCAGTTTAGTCTATCACTGGCTTCCTTTTACACAAAGCATTTAACTCAAGATACTTGGCCTTTTCCACCATGGTCTCCTTCCTTCCTTTCAACCCTTTCCCGGGTCATGTTTTCAGCCCTGCCAGTAGAGATCTCCACTTGGGTCCCTGCCTCTCTGAAGCTGCTTCTTCCACTTTGGAGACCCTTTGATCTCAGTCCACTTGACAGGTTCCATTACTGCTCATCTTAAAAATGTTTATACCGCTTGATCCATTAATTTGTGTTTGAAAACACAATCAAAGGTAGAAAAAAGTCATAATAAAAGTCAAAAACAAAAAAGGTTTTATATGCAAAGATGCTCACTGCAGATTTATATTGTACAAAATCAGAAATGTCTTAAATGTCTAATAATAGGGCATAAATTATGGTCACCCACAAAATGAAGTATAGAGCTATTAAAATGGTGACAAAGGTTGGCCATCAAAATGTATTTTTTAACATGTTGAAAATATGGCTCATATAAATATATATTGAATATATGCTAAAGACATATAATTCATTATTTAGGCAATCATCAAGATGGCAAAGATAGTTCAAAGAAAGTTCTAAAAAAATGTGTAGTCACTGAGGGGGAAAAAACTGAAATCAGATTACTAAATCAGGTACAAAATTGGCTAAAACCTACAGAGTGCTAAACTATAACCTTTGGGATTATATTCTTGGTCAGACAAAAATAACTTTTACTTTTACTAGTAAGAGTTATTTATGCATTATCAGTCTTGTACAGGTTACCATGTAGCATCACAGAATCTGAACCCTCAAGAGTTAGACAGGCTGCTGAGCCAGTGCTTCTTAAAGCTTACTGTGTATAAGAATCACATGAGAAATCTTAAAATACAGTTTCTGAATCAGTGAGAGGCCTGAGATTTTACATTTCAAGTAAGTCCACTAGGATGCTGCTTGTCCAAGGACCCCACTTGAGGAGAGAGGAGTTAGAATCTGCTCCAGCATGACAATGAAAGAACTCTAGTCACCAGTTTGCTTGGTTTCCAAGTTTTAACATTCCTGAAAACATGGTAATAATGTGGGGGAGATGATAAATGTTATAACACTAAACTAAAAATCAGAAATATCAATTTAATATATAAAAGAGTTTCAGGAAAATGGTAAGAAAATTTAAAAGAAATAGGTATTACTTGAGATAAGATTTTTTTGAGACAGGGTTTAGCTGTATAGTTTAGGCTGGCTATGAACTCACTCTGTAGCCCAGGCTGTCCTGGAACTCATGGCAATCCTCCTGCCTCAGCCTTCTGAGTGCTGGGATGACAGGTGTGTGCCACCAACATGGCTAAAGCCAAACATTTTTTGACTTTTCTTTAATATCTCCCCATCCAAAGAAGCCCATTCTAATCCCCTCCTTGCAGTAGAATAAATAATTCTTTGACTCTTCAACCTTTTCTAGCAGAGAATATACTGTACGAAGCAGAAAGGTAGTAATTTTCTAGTTGTAAAGAAGATGCTAGCTGTGTCCAGTCCCTTTTCCTCTTAATGCCAGACCCTACACCCTAGCCCAACTCAGCGGAACCCAGGACTCCACCAACTTAGCCTTATAACCACAGCTAAATACATCATGGCCCCAGTTCTAAGGCATTCTCAGTCTGTCAGTCTGTCCAGGAAACTACACATTCTTACAGAATTAGGACTTGACTGCATACATTCTTATCTTCTGAACGAAGAGTTATTTATCACGTGATCCAGGAATGTATAAATTAACAAATTCAAAATCCTTTCTGCTATAGCAGATGATGCATGAATATGATCCAGTCTGCAACAAAAGAGATGCTGGGAGTTGAAGCAAAAGTCTCTGAGTGTACTTCAACATATATGTGAAAGTGTTATTTGCACTGGGGGAGTCTTAGCTATCTAGCTGTCTACCAACTTTTCCACTTTTCCATCTGTCTGTCCATTGGCTCATCCATCCGTCCACCCATCCACCCGATGTGTGTGTAGCCTTGCTATGTGCAGACACTGTGGAGATCACCACTGAGTAACACAGCCAGTCTCTGCCCTCACAGAGCTTCTATCAAACCTACACATATGACATTGTGAGTGAAGAGTTCTCCATGAAACTGAAGCTGAAAGCTAAAGGATAAGCAGAAATTACCTAGTCAGAGAGGAAAGAGAAGGAACAGCATGTACAGAGTCACTTTGGCAGAGGTGAGACACTATCATTAACTAGTGGTCTGGAACAAACAGAATGAACAAGAGACCACAGAAAGAGGTTCGGATGTGACTGACAAGAAAATCTGGAATTCAGCATTATATGCTAAGGGCTGAGGGTATCGTTCAGTGGTGGAACGCTTGCCCAGCATGCACAGTGTCCTAGATTTTGTCCCCACCACCACAAAAAAATAAAAAAGAATTTTTTTATTTAGTTGGGTGTGGTGTTGCATGCCTGTAGACCCAGCCACTGAGAAAGATGAGGCAGGAGGATCCCTTGAGTACAAGGGTTTGAGGTTAACCTGGGTAACATAGTGAGAATTCATTAGCAACAACTAAAGAATTGTTTTAGCTAAGCAGAATGGGAAGCTGATGGAGGGTTTTAGAGCATGCAAGTGGCATGGTTTGCATTTTGTAAAGAGCACTATGGGTGTAGAAAGAATACAGATTAGAAGGAAGAACTGGATACGCGCTATCAGGGACATTTAAACAGCTCCAGAGAGAGAATTGCAGAAGAAATAGTTTCACCAAGGTAGATTCATGCTACAATAAGGAAGGGGGTGGTATGAAAGGAGGAAAAAGACTGAAGATGGGGAGATGTCTGCTAGCTGTAGAGGAGCAACTGTGGGGTATGAAGATGAGGGAGGAGAGGGTCTGACCAGCCAAGGGATGCACTATGCCATGGCTCTGGACTGGAGCCAGAGGGATCATGGGCTGGGTGCTCATGAGTCAAACAGAAGAACATGCAGAGCATGAGGCTTTGTCTTAACGTAGCCTTCGAGGAGGCCAGACACTGGGCACCCTGCCAGCTGCTGCAAATTTAATGTACCTGAGCTTGGCCAGCAGGTGTCAGAATGTTGTCAAGAGCCAACTTCCAGCCTGAGGCAGCTGATAACCCTAAACCACAGCAGCTGTGTTTTGGCCACTGCAAATATGCTTAATGCAACAGTTGGAAATGCCCAGGTTTCTATATGACCTGCAAACATGACCACAGTGTGTGTAGGCTGGATGGAGGCTTCCAGTGATAAGAGGCATGGCTCGGGCAACACCTTCAGAGAGGAGTTTCAAGCCCAGTCTCAGGTTTCTGAAAGGTCAATTACAATGGCAAGATGCTCTTGGGAGTAAATATCACACACCTGTCTCAATGGAAAGTAGGGATTATATAAAATAAAAAGAGTGAAGAATATCTGGGACATCAAAACAACAATTTTACCTGCTTCTCATCACATCTTACAGAAATAGGGTACTGGGCGAAGGAGGAGTGAGAAAGGGCCATGAGGGCTGGCAGAAATGTTCTCAGCCAAACCATGCCTTAAACTGCTCCCAGGACACAGCTCAGAAAGCACAGCAGTTCAGAGGCAAAGAGAGACTTATGCAGATGATATAATTGAACAGAAAATAAACTATACATTTGGCAAGATGGATACTGTAAGTCTGGGCTGTGATAAACAGAGACGTCAAATAAGCCCTCACATCCTCAAGGTGCTGGGTTTCAGAAATTTCTTGTTCAGTTAGAATTTGCAGAGAGAAGACATGCGCTACTAAGTCATTTGCTATGCATGATGGGTCACGTTTGTAGAATATCTACTAGGTATCAAGCCCTTTGCTGAGAGGTTTTGTATCTGTTACCTCTAGTGATACAATCTCTCTTCAAAGGGAGAAGGGGAACGTAGCTTATTTGTCTCAAGCAATAGAGGGTCCCCCAGTGAATATACATTCTCTTGACTACATATCTATGCATCTAGTTGAAGATCAGGCCATAAGAGGAAGAGTTCCACAATCAACAGACCATGAAGTCCGAACATGATGTGCTCTGGGAGCACAGGAGCTAAGAGTCCCTCTAAGACACCTCTAAGTCAGCTGTGTGTCACCTTATGATTCTGCCACCTGCTCAGAATAGGGTTCCCTGTCAGGGGGCACTGGGCAACAAGACAGCACAGATCACAGAAGCAAAGGATTAAAGAGGAGTTAGGGCTCACAAATAGGCCAACTGGGCAGTCGGTCTTGGTTTTTCCACTGATGAGATGAAAGACTTCAGGTAGGTCACTTCACCTCCCTGAGCCTCAGCTTTTTCAATAGAAAATGGAAGTAATAACACTTAGTCCACAGAGGTATTATGAGAGTGACAGAAGTAAATTACATCACAAGAACTGAGCAGCTGAAAGCACATTTAAAGCAACCAAATCATTCAGTCTAATAAGACACAGAGAATCTGAGGTTTAAACAGAGAATAGATCCATATATAGCAAACGCTGGTTCTCTGCCCAGAGCCTCCTGCTTCCCCTCTGTGGGTCAGTACATCCAGCCCATTTTTGTATACTTTCCCTGATAGCTGCTATCTCCCCCAGCATGCCTGGAGGAAAGAGGAAGTGCCTTGGAGTCTCAGACCTGACAGGCAGCCCTTTGTCAATGGCAGACAGTTACAGGAGTATGAAAGCCTAGCTACCTGGCTTCATGGCAGGACAAACTCTGTGATGCTATTTGTGCTCCAATTTCTCCACAGCATCATTCTGAGGTGAGGATGTCCCCTGAAATCTCACTCATGTGCCCTCATCCCTTTCCAGTCCTAGCTCTACCCCGCTTATTTCTAGGGCTCACCAGGAGCACATTCCTAACGTCACCTGTGCACACACCTTCATCGCAGGCTGTGCTTTTGAGAGTCCAACCCAAGACATTATACGACTTCACCTGGAATAGCCAACCTTCCTTCCCTTGTCCACCTAGAAAATGCCTTCAGGACTCATTTGGGGGTCACTCCCCTCATGAAGCTGTCTTGAGCTATTCAGCATAGGCACTCTGAGCTCATCATCATACTGTGATGCAAGGCTGTGTGTGTGTGTGTGTCCATGGATATATGTGCATCTATTTACTTTTGGGGGCTGTGGAAGTCTTGAGGATAAAAACTGCACTGGTTCACACTTATTTGGGGGTATATTTAGAGTCTAGTGGAGGAATTTGATATGTTGGTCCTTCTTGCGCTTTTATTGTAGTGGCTTCCTCGGGGACCAAGGAAACTGGAAAAGTTTCAAGTACCCCACACCTGATTCAGCCAAAGCATGTATCAATTTAGAAATGGGTTACATAAAACAAACAAATGAGAGTAATGATAATAATCACAATGGTGCCTGGAAACTAAATCATTTAGACTGGGGGGGGCTATTGTTAATTTGGTCCACCCTCTCTTGGCCATCTCTGATGCAGTGGGGGCCACTAGTAACCACTGTTAGTGTTGATGCACTATTCACAGGGTTTACAGCAAGATAGGACCCCTTCCAAACTGGGATAACAGATATTCCCTGCACATGGCAAAAGCACCATATCTTTACTGATATAAATCTTCTGTCTACCCTCCATCTGCCATCATTTCTTCTTGCTAGGTGACTGTCATAGCATTCTAACCAGCTCATTTCCACCCTTGACCCTATGATCCACCATCCACATGTAACCAGAGATTTTTAAAGAATATACATCATATCATGCCATTCCCTGCTGAAAACAGAGGCTTCCCTTTCTCACTGTCCACTGGCGTTACATGGCACAGCCTATGGATTCAACCCTGGCTCTCATCACTGTTCATCACATGCCTGCCACCCTGCCTCTTCAGTGGCGTGAAAGGGCCATGCTATTTGGGTCTTCATACAGCTCTCCTCCTCCTCAACTGGGATACCCTTCCTTATGTTTGGCAAGCATATTCTTTCTCACCCTCCAGGTCTTACCGTCCTTGAGAAACATCTCTTGGCTCCCAATCCAAAGCAGGCTGTTCCTTCAGACTAGCTTCCACTGGAAATAAAACCTATTTGCTTTCTTGATGACTATTCTCTTTGTTGCCCTCTCAGGCAGCTCTGAAAGAGCAGGGCCCTGTCTGCCTTGTTCCTCTTTGTATCTTCAGTTCTCAAGGCAGTGCCTACCTTTATCAAGCCCCCAATAAATACTGGAGGTTTATCAACAAACAAACAAAGAAAGAAATAGCTACCATCAGAAAACACGATTTCATGTTCATGGCCATACCACCCTGAATGCCCCTGATCTTGTTTGATCTTGGAAGCTAAGCAGGGTCAGGCCTGGTTAGTACTAGAATGCGAGAAAGCATGATTCAGGAGATTTCAAACTATTCTGGGGTATCTCAAAATGTTTTTTGGGGGTTTTTTTTTTTTTTTTTTTTTTTTTTTTTTTTTTTTTTGTACCAGGACTCAAACTCAGGACTGTGCACTTGTGAAGCAGGCATGGTGCCACTAAGCTAAATTCCTGGGCCTCCAAACCTGTTTTGTTTTCGGTTTGCCGGGCGGGTTGGTTCCAGGGATTGAACTCAGGACCTTGCACTTGCAGGTTCTGAGGCAGGGAGGTGGTGGCACCACTGAGCTACATCCTGGCTCTTCTCAATTTTTGACAGCCAGAGCTTAATTCTCAAATGTGGGTGTGGTGGAGGAAGAGAAAGATTCACTCCCTATCTGTTGTCAATGGCACAGAATGGGGTGGTGATGCCCTTCCAATGGCCTTTTTCATCCTGTATTGCAACATAACTGAAAGTTGAAGGGAGAAAAACTGTTGTTATCCAGAATGTAATTTTAACTATACCTTGTCACAAAGTATAGTTAAAGTCATGGTCTAACTTGTGACAATAAAATTGTAAACTTTATATCTAAAACAAAGCAATGGGAAGTGGCATGTTTTGGAGTAATCTTTGCTGTGCTGGAAGACACCGCTTCCAGTGGATACACTCTGGCTGTGCCTTGGATGGGGGCACTGTCCAGCCACACCAGGAAGCGGCTGTGCAGACACTGGGGTCTAGTGTGATGTGTGGTACACTGAACTACCACGTGTCAGCCATCCTTCCAGGACAGTGACAGTGAACATTCTAGAGACAGAATGCCAAACTGCAACCCAAAGCCCACATTTTTTATCACTAAGTGCCCAAACCGCAATTAAACCAGAGTACGGAGGTTGAGTTTAGAAAAATCAAGTCATACATTAACATCTTTTGTCATAAAAGTAAAACACAGTAAAATGTGTGTCATCGGTTCACCACCGCTGTTTTAGAAGCTTTAAACTGATGTTGGGTTCTCTCAACTCCAGGAAGCAGTAAGCAGTTTTCCCACTTTATGGACAAGGAAACTCAGGCTCACAGATCTTATCTGACTATAAAGTCTCCAGTTAGGATGTACCTGCAATGCGAATGTACGCTTTTCTGATTCCAAAGAGGGGATGCAAGGGGAAAAGCTCAAAAGATGAGAACTGACTAACTGAACCTTGCTGGCTTCAGAGAACATGCAGTGGGAACTCACTGTTCTGAACCACAAGGTCTTTACTGGGCAGGTTTACTTGGAAGTGAAAGCAACTACGTGATATCTAGGATGTGTTCTGGGTCTAACCAAGACTGAGAAGGGAAGGATTTGGCTGGGATGAGAACCAGGTCTGGTCTAAAGGAGCTGTCTGGGCTCCATAGGCACTGGGCAGTTTTAAAACCAGTCAGTTTTTGCTTTTCACATAGGACAGTTTGCCTTTGTCTAGCCTCATTCATCTAGGATGGCTCCGTGCCTGTATGTGTGTCTGAGTGGCTGGCAGGCAGAGGAGGAGGAGAACCCAGCTGGGAATCCAGAATTTCACAGCACCCATGGCTCAGCCCCTATGAGGTCTTGGACAGGTAATTTCCTCTCCCCAAGTATGAGAGAGCCCTTTATTCACTAAGGAAAGAACTTTGTGGTTCTCACCCAGCGAGGGTACAGTAGATGGTCTCGAGACATCTTAAAATTACAGCCTTTCTGGGTTGGGGGTTTAGCTCAGTGGTTCCACCACCTGCCTCATAAATGCAAGTCCCCAAGTTGGATCCCAGGTACAAAAAAAAAAATTACAGCCTTTCTTCCCACATGTAGGACAAGGGTTGCTGATGGCTGTTTGAAGCAAATGTCTCTCTGGACATATGGTTTCCGTGGCAGAAGGTAAAAGATCACAAACATCTGCCCCATCAAACTGACCAGGAAGCATTACTCATTCAAGCACATTATTTCTTAAAAGAAAACAAAGCAAGAAGAACACACACTCCCAACCATCTTTGGACAGAGATTCTCATGTTCTCTCATTAAGATTTTAGTGTTTCCAGGAAGTTGCCGCCAAAAATGGTCTGAATGACTGAATGAAGACTGGCTCAGATGGAGGTTCCAAGAAGAGCTCAAGCTTGGCTGGCTCAGTACAGAGCTTTACTACTACAGAGCACATTCGAGGAGATTGGTGTCCCTTTTCAGCAGACCAGTACTGGGTCCCTTTCCATTGCTAGGTATTCCTTCCTGTGTAACTCTCAGGAAAAAGCAGGTTTCTTCCCCCACAGACTCCAAAATAGCCAATAAAGACAGGGACCTGGACCCCCAGAGACAAATGCCCATCCTCAACCAGCGAAAAGCTCCTGCCTGTCTCCCACTTTATGGAGGTCAAGAGAAGCCAGGGACAGCTGGGCATAGCGTCCAGGACATCAGATTCTTCCTGTGATGGTTCCCAGTGTGCAGTCGCGGTCCTTCACGTTTCTTGACTCCTTTTATCCCCCCGAATGCTTCTTCTGACAAGTCTGATTGCTCCCAGATATCCTTCCAGTCCAATCTGATTCTGCTGGAGCACAACAGAGCAGGTTTCTCCTCTTGCGTGTGAGATCTCATTGCAGCCACACACCCCACAGCCAACATTTATTTATCTGGGGATTGACATGTTGGTTATATATTCTCCTGCTTGAAACTACCAAGAAAATAGTAAGACTTCACTCCAGGTTCCCCTACACACACAGAAGGAAGTTTGGGGCAGTGTCTCCGAGTACTTGTTAGTGCAGGAGCAATTCTATAGTCTCTGTTTGCCTTGGGAGAAGTTTCTGCTCTCTTGGTCACTCTCTTTATAAATATGGGATACTGAGTCTTTGCCTCACCCATGGGCCTCAGTAGCCAACATCTCTGGATATTTCTTTTTGTAGTATATCTGTCCCTCCCTACCCTCAAGGAGTATGTTCCCAGATGCTCAGTACATGCCGGAAATTGTGGCCAATAATTTGTGTGTGTGTGTGTGTGTGTGTGTGTGTGTGTGTATACACACCTATGATAAAGTTTACTTTTAAAATTAGGCATAGGAGATAAACAATACTAATGACAAAATACAACAATCATAACAATACACTATGATAAAACTTAAAACTTTTGAATCATTTAATTCTGGAATTTCTTATTTAATACTTTTGGACTATAATTGACTATGGGTAACTGAAATTATGGGACAAGATATCATGGAAAAGGGATCTCCTGTGCCTCTCTGGGATGAGTTCTCTACGAGGGCCAGCTTATCGGGATATAACCAGCTGTATTTCCCTTACTCTTTATTTAAAGATTATATTTTTAAAATCTTTATATTTCTAGATCCCAACCAGTTCATTCTGTCCTTTTCCCTTTTATCCTAACTCACTCCCTGAAAAGCAAGGGGGATTGGGATGAATATGAAATTAAACTGTAGCTGGCGACTTACAGACCAGCACTTCGATTCTGCAATCACACAGGTCACACCAGCAATGCTCTGCATGAAGCCAGACAGACTTGTTTTGGCTGGTCTTGACATGCACTCCCATGCTATCTGGGAAGTAGCCTGGAGATTTTCCATATATACACTGGTACCTCAGTTCACGAACTTAATTCTACAATTCTGGACATAAACCGAATTGGATGAGAACCAAATCAAATTCAATAGTTGGGTTCAATGTTGACTTTATGGAGAAATTTGATTCAGTTCTCATCCAATTTGTTTTTCAACCAGAACTGTGGAAAGAATTAAGTTTGTGAACTGAAGTTTATACACGCGCACACACACACACACACACACACACACACACATATAAATATGTTTATCTCACACAAGCAAGGCAAATGCCTTAAGAATAGAATATATATTTATAGTTATTCACCCAAATACTCTGTACAGTACTCTGGTATAAAAGACACAAAGAATCACAGAAAAATTCTTTGGTTTTCCTATCAGTCAAATTTCCCATCATGTACTCTTTGTGGTTAAGAATCTGACTGTTTTCCTCTTTTCACCCACACCCTCCTGGAAACCAGACATAAGTATACTTCCTATTCATTCCAAGGTCATAGCAATTCAGTGCTGAATCTGAAATCTTGTGAAATTGGACCTGATTTAAATTTGGTGTCTGGCCTCTGTGGAAATTCCCCTTCAGATGGACGGCTGACAGAGAGCTAGGTATTTAGAAGAATAATGCAGGGGAAAATGTACTGTTCTAAACATGAAAACCTTCCTACTTATAAAAGATTTTCTTTCTCCGCCAGGAAAGTTGAGAACACACTGCAGAACTTCATCTGAGCTCACAGACTGAAAACATAGTCATGGAAAGGAGGGAAAAGAGCACATCATGGGATTCTTGTACATGCTATTGTTTTATTGGGAATATGGCAAAAAAAAATCAGCTTATTCCTCAGAACTCTTCATAACTAAAATATCACCCCATGCCCAAAATGAAATAGAAATTGATAGCAATAGGGGAAGACAGATGACTTCCTAGGGGAAGACAGATGACTCAGAATCATACAGAATCATACAGGATGTTAAGCAATGTCTTCCTGGGCCCCACAACTTACTCTCTAATAAGAGGCAGTGTGCCCAGAGCTCTTCTTTCATCTACACAGGGATTTCATTTGTAGGAAACCTGTTAATTATTTCCACCGGCTCTAACTCCTGTTCACACTGTGGTTTGCCAGAGAATTCTAAACCCCTGAGGTTAGGTTCATACTTCATTCTACATAACTTCAATCAGAGCTGTGGCAATGAATAGGGAAGGACTGCCTGCTCTCACTTCCCAGGTGAAGGCCTGAAGGGGTAGTTAAATGGTCAGAGGGAAGGGTCAAAAACACAAAAGCCAACTGCGAGTATCTGACTTGCCAGAAAAACTCATCATAGGATTTGAGCATTTTTCTTATCATTTCCATTACTAAAGCAAGTGCTTGGATGAATGATAATTCAGGCAAAGAGAGGAGTACAGGCCACCCTCAGACACTCCATATATGATGGGTAAGCTTAATTTTCAACTGGATTGGATGAAGAGACTCCCAGAAAGGTCACAGTGATTGTACTCATCAGTGGATTAATCCAGAGCTGACTGTGCTGTGAGAAGGTGGCCCATTTGGGTCAGTCCCTAGAAGCACGGTTCCCCTGTGCTCTGCTTCCCTGCTGCCACAAACTAAGCAGCTTTGCTCCTCTCTTCCCTACTGCTGTGATGTTTCTACCCGGAGGCCAGCAGATCAGGGTCCGAAGCCTCTGAAACTATGAGCCAAAGAAGCCTCTTCCATTCAGTTGCAGGTATCAGGTATCTTGTCAGTGAGTACGCTGGCCCATGCACTGGCCCTGCAGAGCGTGGGTGCTCGACCCTTCGTGCACATTGCCAGACCTCACCCCTTTAGGCATTCTTGGTGGTTAGGACTCATGGATGTTCTCTCAACAAAATCAGGAACAGGACTGAAATTTTACCGAAATCCCCAAAGAATCCGTTCTCTGTAGAAACCTTTCTCAGCTAGGGTCTTAAAAGAGTGGGATTTGGTCAAATCTGCATCTTGATATTTCAACATGCACATCTCTATTTTCAGGAAAAAAGTTAACAAATTATTTTTGCGTTAAGTATATGATCTTTATGAATTTATCACTTTGTTACTCTGCTATATCGACATGGACCCTTCCATGAGAGGGGAAGTCTCCCCTGAGAAGGTACATTTTCTGGACGGGGTACTGACTAGATGCATCATGATATAGTGCAGCTCACTGGCATGGAAGTTCTGAGCAGTCCTACTCCCCTAGGATCTGAGTGTAAGAGTCAAACAATGGATGACAAGAATAAAGGCAGACTCACAAGCCACACTTCCCCTCCAGTCCCTCCCTCACCCCCACATGTGAGCTTAGAAGTTTGCCTCACACTCCCATGTCCCTGAGCTCTGCCTGCAAACTGCATTTTATGGAGAATATGGGAGCAGGGAAGGAGGGAGAGGCAAGGTTCTAGGTCTCGGCAATTCAGATGTGACCCTTTCAAGTTATTCAAACAATTTGTTTTGGGAACACCAGTGTTTATCCACAGAAGAATGTGATTGGTAAGGCAGAGGAGGTTTCAGAGAAAGGTCTAAGACAGATAAAAATAGTCCTCGCTTCAGAGTGAGTGCAAAAACAAGCCCATCAAGGGTACTTCCAGACTATTTTTCCTTTGACCAAACACAGCAGGAAAATGTGGCATCTTAAAGAACAATGCTAGCACAATAGGAACAACCGCAGAAGCTCTCTACAGGAACCGGGAAGCCAAGGCAGCATGGTCTGGGGTCTACCACAGAGGCTACTCAGCTCAGAGACTATCTTTACCCTCAGACTCCGCCCCACATCGCCAGTCACTTGGCTTTCCTTGGCCTCTGAGGAGGGCTGTGCCAGGGTGGCTGACTCACCATCATTTCTTCTGGGTTCCCGTTGGCTATTTCTACCACCTGCAGGGCAGGATCCACCTTCACCTTGGCTCGAGCCATAAACTGGATGACAGATGAACTGTCCTAGGAAAGAACAACACAACTCACTGTAAAATTTTTCACAGATAGTGATTTTTCCTTAAGAAGCATTAGGCAGAACTGGTATTTCAAGATCACACATAAACCAGTCAAAAATTGTATCAGTAAACTAGAAACTTCCCCATCCAAGGGACACACATAAACATGAGTTCCAGGGCCTCCCTCAAAGATTCTTTCAGATCCTGGTGGATACAGAACAACTATAGCACTTGCCAGTAATCAACACATGCAAGCTTATGCGTTGTGGTTTCCTAGTCAGGAAGAGCCAGATACTTAAATATTGATATTGATGTGTTCACAAAACAATTGAGGGTAAATAAAGCCATTTAATTGTACAACAAATCCTGGCCTGGAATTCTGTAGAAGGCATCTGATTTCCATTTTATAGGCATCTCCCTGCCCTGACCACAACCCTCAAACCTTCCCATAAGCTACTTTTAACTCTTTGTTTGCTCTTAAATGGAGCTACTGGTCAGAGCTATTGAACACTAAAGACATACCAAATGGAAAGATGAGGAGAGGAAAACATCATCTTATAAATGACTAGAGACAAAAATGGACTTGGGGCAGGGGCACATTGAAGACTGAAGAATTGTCCGTCGACAGAAGCAGGCAGAAGCCTTGCTGTGGGCTCTGATTCAAAGCCACTCACTGATCCAGATAACAAGAAAACACCTCCAAAGCAGATGGAAATGGAATGTGGAAAAAAGACAGGCATTGCCAGACCATGACCCAGGGAAGGGCCAGAATCTCAGGCCAGTGTACAGAGGGTGTGTATGGGCTATGGGGTAGAGAAACGCCTGGCTTGCGCAGTGGAAACAGAGGACACAGAACAGAACGTTCAACATTCCCAGGAGAGTGGCTGGGGCCCTGCCAGTAAGAACCCACTTCATTAATTCAGCTTGCTTGTCCCTCAAGGAAGCTCATATGGTTTGGATGTGACCCCCAGAATTCACGTGTTGGGCACTCATCCCCCCAAATCATGTTAGTGGTATTTGGAGGGGAGGTCTTTGGGAGGTAATTAGGAACAGATGAGGTGATGAAGGTGGGGGCCCCTAAGATGGCATTAATGCTTCACTGGAAGAGGAAGAGAAATCTGAGCTTGCATGCTTACTCTGTCTCACCATAATGCCCTTCATGTTAGGTTATCACGTAGCCAGGTGTCCCCCAACACGTCAACAGATACTGGCATCATGCCCTGGAACATCCCAGCCTCCAGACCTGGGAGCCAAATAATCTCCGGTTCTTTATAAATTTCCCAATCATTGGTATTTTGTTATAGCAACAGAAAATAAACTCAGAGGCTCAGTTTTAGATGCCAGCTTTCACTCATTTTTGGCTAAATCTACAAAGAATAGAAAAGTGGAGGACTCTTCTCCAGACAGAAATGCCAATTTGGTCCTTTGTTCATCTCCACCAAAGGAATCACGAAAGCTTTCCTGGGGTAGAACATGGGGATACTAGTTTATATATTCCACCCTGGAGTTATGTACAAATTATTGATTTTTTTTGTTGTTTTGGGGGATTGAACCCTGGTAAGTGCTGAACTAATGAGTTATACCCCCAACCCTACTGTCCTTTTCTAAACAACCATAAACACATTTAACATTTCTTATAAACATGTATTAAATTGCACACATTAATATTTCCATGCATGCATATTGTGTCCACTGGTCAGATCCAATCCTTTTTATACATTCCCCGCAAAAAACATATTTAAATGTTTCTAGGAAGACTGTCATTCAAAGGAATTGCTTCAGTAATCTCACTTTAAGATGCAAATAATACTTCATGCCAATAATCTGTTAAGAGATTTTATTTTGTGGTACTAGGTATGGAACCCAAACCTTGCACATCCTAGGCAAGTACTATGAGCTCTAGTCTAGACTTTCTTTTTTTAAAATTAAAACTTTTTGAGACAGGTTCTTGCTAAGTTCCCCAGGCAGGGCTCAAATTTGCAATCCTCTTACTTCAGCCTCCTGAGTAGCTGGGGTCATCTGCACTCACCATATGCATGGCTTCTTTTGGAAATTCAAATTTTAGAAATTTGTGGTTTTAAGAACTGTCCCAGGACATATTGCATTTTCAGTCATCAACAATCACTGTATCCTTATCTTGGATGTTAATAATGATGGCGATAACTGCCCAAGTTAAAGGCCAAGCATATGATGAGCCTGACATAGAACAGATCCCTGGTGGTTGCAGAATCAGTGAAGAAAGCCCTGTGGACTGGAAGGAGAATACTTTCAAGGAAATCTGCATCCTCTAATGATTAAAAAAATTCAGATCCTATATTTTAAATGAAAACTTGTTAAGGTCAAAACAATAAAATCTCAAATTTCCTTGTCTGGGGCCAGACCTTGAGGTCAAGAGAAAAATAAACACAAGTCTTGGTCCAGGCCAACCACAAGGCTGGCGCTGTTCCACATCCTCAGGGAAGCCATGATGGCCTCAGGGACCATCTGGCTCAACCCCCTGAAGGAGGTCATAGATGGTGTCAGGGGAACCAGCACTTAGCATTTCAGTTCCAAGAGCAGCTGGGGGCCCATCTGGCTTCCAGATCAACTTTGTCTCAGGCTGTCCCCTGCACCTGGAGCTTCTGCTGGAAAGGAGCTTGGAGAATGAGCCTCCAGGGCTCTATATGACACCCATAGCTTTCTGCTCTCCTGCTGGGGGCTCCACTGGTGTGGCTGACTCAGAGGGACATCAGCTGGCAGGACATGTTCCTTGGCAGAGTCACCACTGCTCAATGGAAGAGAGATGTAGAAGAACCAGGCTGCAGAGCTACACACAGTTAAATGAACTGCAAATGGCAGCCATATGGATAAAGGGAGAAGGAGACATCAACACCGTTCAGCAAGCTAATGGGTACGACAGGTAAGTGTGCAGAATCATGGGCCCTGCAACCGGAGCTGGGGACCCATGCAAAAAGGGACTCCTTATGACACAGGGCTTCCAGTCTCCCTCCTGGAAGCAGAGGATATCAGTGGGGCACTAATTAATACCAGATCCTCTACTGCCATCGTAAAGAAAGCTCTGTGAGTGAGGCCAACTTCCCCAAACCAGTCTCCCCACCACAGCAAATCCAGGAACGTGGAATCACGCCCAGCTCTTCACAGATGTGTGGAGGCTGCAACAGCTACAGAAAGTGGGGAAAACCATCTCCCATGCCTGCATCTTTTCAGGTCAGCAGGTCACTGCTGTGTCTAATTTAAAACCACAAAATGACTATTCTAAGGATATTCATTCACCCACTGATAGTTTTATACATATTAATTATATTTATCTCCAAAAGAAATGACTAGAAACTGTGGCAAACATTCATATTTTGTTTTATCCTCACATGAAATTATTTTTATAGTGTCTTGTTAGAAAAGGCATCTCAGACTCAGCAGCTCTTAAAATAAATAATAATAAGTTTACACAATTCTTTTAAGGGACACCAATTTACTGACTGAGGCATTTTTTGATAAACCTTTAGAATCACTTTTGGTAAACTTATAATATCGAAGTGACCTCAGGTTCAATAGTTGGGCTCTTGTGAAACAAGGGGTCATCTAAACAAGAGGTGAGAAAACCTAGGACTCATAGGTCAGATGTGGCCCTCTGCTAGTTTTTGCAAATAAAGTTTTATTAGAATACTGTCGTGTCTATTCCTAAGCGTGTTGTCTATGGCTTCTCTGACACAATACAAGAGCTAAGTTGAGTAGTATGGCCCATAAAACCTACAATAGTTCCAACCGGCTTTTACAGAAAAGGTTTGCCAGCCCTTGGTGAAAAACATGGCCTCTAGATTAGAAGTGGCATCACTTAGGAGACTGGCAGAACTGCAGAATCTCAGACTCTACCCACAAGGAAACTGAGTTTTAACAAAGTCTTCAGGTGATTCTGACATAAAGTGAAAAATGAGAATCTTATGTGTGCAAACAAAACAGCTGGGAAGCTTGATAAAATCAAGATGCTGATTCAACAAGTCTGTGGTAGGCTCCAAAATTAAGCATTTCTAACAAACACAGGGGATGCTGCTGGTCCTGGGTCTGCACTTTAAGTAGCAAGCAATTGATACCCCACCCCACAGTATCGGCAGCAGAATCACCAATAGTACTTACAAAAAAACTTTCAAAAAGTGCAGCCAAAGTATCACAAGGAAACCAACTCAGGTGCTTTCAGTGAAGCCCAAGATGCTGGGTCCTCAGGACTTACCTCCTTCAATATTTCTGTGTTCAGCAGCATGTAAACATCTATTGTACGACTTTCTTCTTTAGTGAGAGCACTAAGGTTACAGTGTATTATCAGGCAAGACATTCCTGGATTTTCACAGTCCTGAGAAGAAAAATCAGAATTGTCCAACAGTATTAAGAACAAAGATAAATCCACAGCTATTTATAGAACACCAATTCTAGAACTTCCGTCTGATGACTGAGGTGATTCCAGGCAGAGGAAAAAACACAAGGAAGATGAAGGGCTGGGGATGTAGTTCAGTGGGAAGAGGGCCTGCCTAGCACGTGGGAGGCCCTGGGGGTTAGATCCCCAGCAGCAGGAGGGAAGAGCTATCAAAATAAAAAAGGAAGATATAATTATTTTTTCTTGCCACCAGAGGGCACTCGAGGGATTTTTCTGCCTGGAGAAAGCAGCTTTCCATACTTAATCTACCAAAAAATTAGATTTCGCAAAAAGGCCTAACTGTTCCTAAACAGAAACACATCTCCATATTCTGACAGTATTCCTATGAGTTTTCAATATAAGATAGATTTTCTATATTCTATAATTTCTGCCTGTGCAATGGCAAATACAAACTCATGGTTTTAACATTTTTTTTCAGAACTAAAAATTGAACCCAGGGCCTTTGCGCTGAGCTGTAGCCCCAGGAGCTTTTATTTTGAGACAAGGTCTGAAAATAGGTGGGACTTGAACTTGCCATCCTCGTGCTTCAGCCTACTATACTGGAGTCTAGGCATGTGCCACCATGACCCCCTCATGGTCATTTCTTATGAAAATCAGAGGTTAAGATGTCACGTAAACTCTTGTACAACAAAACACAAATTACCAAGAGAAATGTAAATTCCATATTACAAAAGAGGAATTTTTCTCTTCTGTATTTGTATACCTTCATTAGGTTTCATTTGCTGTAGAAATTTTTAGCCAGATACAAAGTTGTATCATCAAACAGGTGGATAACACTACCCCTAATGACGCTGGACTTTTAAAAACAGCTATACTATCCGCATAATGTAAGAGAAAAATTCAAACTTTTCAAGTGGCAAATAGTTGTGCCTCTCTACCAGAGAAGAAAGTGAGGAAAGACACAATAAACGTAAGTGAAATGTACCTAGAATGAAATAAGGATCTAGAAACGTGTAACAAAAGGCACAAGAAAAGGAGGCTTTGGAAAAAAAGCATCATGATTCCATCTTCAATTCCTTCATTTAAAAACCCCTGAAGAATAACATGGACAAATATTAAGCCTACCCACCAAGCACACATGTTTTACATGCTTATACCTGATCATACACCACCAATGGTCATGACCATCACACCCTGATCATGATACACATTTCTGCCACCACCTCAGCAGGTACTCTTAGGGCCTTCAGTTCACATTCCACCAAAAGTATACACTATCTTGACCGCTACTGCCACCATAAAATGATTCATTTTTTCTGTTTCTGGACTCCATATATGTGAAATAGTCCAGCATGTGCCCTTTTGTCTTTAACTTCTTTCATTCAATACCATGTCTATGAAGTTTACTTGTGTTGTTATATTTTTCATTGCTGTGCAATATTCTAGGGCATGAATATACCACAACTGTTTACCTATTGACATGCTGATAGATATCTAAATTGTTATCAGCTTTTAACACAAAATTGCTCTGAATATTCCTGTCCATGTCTTTTGGGAGGCACGTGAATGTACTTCTCTTGCGGGCCATACCCAGGAATTGTCTATATTGCTGGGTCACAGAGCACACATATATTTAGCTTCAGAAAATACTTCCAAGCAGTTTTCCAAGTGATTGTACAAAAACCATCACTCTGGTTTAAATTCATCCTAGTTGAGGAAGTATTTCGCTTTGTGCTTGGTGGGTTGCAAAGGCTTCCCCTTTGTCATGCAAAGGAAATGAATATAAATTTAACACTTGGATGGAAACCTCAAACTGAAACACAGGAGTTGACCACAGTCTTTGTGACTTTATAAGTCAATTGATGAAAGCCAGATTTGGGAAATAACGAATACCAAATAGAAAACTGGCCTTTAATCTCAGACTTGCCTTCCTAGTAAGGACCACCCATGTTACCCCAGCCACTAAGCAAATCCTTACCAAGACTTTTCTTCCAGACTTTGTGAAAAAAGCAAATATGGTATGGAAGATATTTTCTTGTTCTTGCGGGATAATGCAGGGGGTTGGGTTTTTCTGGAACGAACAGTTTCCCTTCTCCTGGCCCACCTGAAATGAAGAGAGGCCTGTCAGAGTGGTCGGTCCCAAGAAAAGATCCAATCCAGGAATTCCTTGTTGGAGAGGCAATAGCTGTAGAATCCAAATTCTCCTTTTTCCTTCTATTTGTTCTCTAGTGGACACAAATGGCAGACAAACCTTTTTCCCCCCTGTACTGGGGATCAAACTCACCTTGTGTTTACAAGCGAGGTGCAGTGCCACTGAATAAATCTCCAGCACCTGACCAACCTTTTGTTAAAGACAGGTCCTGCTATGTTTTCCAGGCTGGCCTCAAACTCTTCAGCTCAAGCAATCCTCTTGTCTCAGGCTCCTGAGTACTACAGGTGTCCTACCATCCCTGGCTCTGGCTAAGGAGTTTTAGGTAGAAGTTCTTGCATCAAAATGAGCAAATAATACAAAATATTCATCTGAAGTCCCTAAATAACAGACGAAATGACACATAACATGCAAATGAGATGTGATTAGGAAATTTTAAGACTTAAGGAACAAAACAAAAATTGCAGGTCACGTTTTTCAGACATATTTATGGACGTCAGAGCAATTCTCTCAGATAAGCACTGATGATGTTTGGATGAGGAAAAGGGACACTCGGGTTAAGACACTTGCCCACACATACAAACTAATAAGCCTTCTGGAGCTCAGGACTTCTGAGACCCAAGGGTTCGTAAGTGGACCTTATTTATGGTCCACTATCAGCAGTTTTCAGAGTGTTTAATAGAGCCAATAAGGTGCTGTTAACCCTGCAGGAAGGTTATGAGACAGAAAAAGGGTATCAGCACTGCTGTGGTCCTCATATCTGTTCCTTCCCTGTTCTAACTAGAGTCTCCATTGGATGATGCTATTTAAAACTAGGGTTCTATTACCAATAAAGAAAGAAAAATAAAACAGGACAGCCACGGCACTGAGCCAGACAAGAAACAATATACCCAGAGAACTCTTGGTGAGGTTCCTGATTTGGTTTCTGTCAGCAAGATTTGTTCCTTTAAAAGCAATATTTATTTTGACATTGATATCGAGGAAGTTTTGAACAAAACAAAGCTTTGTAGATCACCCTATCACATGTGTTACAGCCGAAAAGTGGACAAGATATAAGGTCAGACCCAGCAATTGACAATTAGGAACTCACAGTTTGGGACTGTGTTCACAGACCCATTACTAACCAGTCATACTGAAGTTTCCCTAGCTTCAATGCCCTGGAATAAAATACAGTGCTCTTGAATTTATCCAAGAATGTTCCCATTTCTCATTTGTGGTAGGGAGCAAGGTTTAAAGTTTTTACATAAAGATACTTCTAACGTGAGAATGTTCATCTTTTAATAATGAACTATAAAACGAGATCACTGAAGTTTGCTAAATTAATCTCTATTTCATCTTTGGTCTGAACATATTCTAGGATTTACTATACATGCCTGAAAAAAAGGTGAAGTTTTATTTTCTCAAATTAACTTAGAAAAGGGAATGTTGCCTTTAACGTATCTCATAGTTTGGGACTTGTCCTTCCTTTAAACATTCTCATAATTTGGGATACTCTGAGTCACTTTCTTTGAATTGCAACACTTGGGGAAGATACTCCAACCTGAAATGGTCTCAATCAACACTAGCTTTGAACAATTTTAGAGGTTACTCGAGGGACTAGTGGAAAAGAGGCAATGAAGTTTACGGCAGATTTGGTGATTGTTCTTTGGGTATAATTATGCAACATTATGATAAATATTTTGAAGCTCATTTTAGAAAGCAATACATATGTTACTTATGTGGTAAGGATCATGAGTATTCACTTAGAAGGCAAACTGGAAAAACAACTGCTACAATGTTACTCAAATGGATATTTGCGGATTGCAATAAAATTTCAGCATCAAACATGGATTCAGAAGGTTCTGCATTTCAAATAAATGTGAGAAATTGAAAATGACATATTCTGGAAAAGTGTTGACTAAAAAAATGGCTTAGTAATAATATACACTGATCTTAGAAGATGCATGTTTGAATAAAATTAATTGTGAAATGTGAATGGAAAAAGTATTATAAATAAATGTATTGCTCATATATGATTTCAAGTATGCAATTACATAATTAATTTAAATATTATGCATAGATAGTTTACTATTCACTTTCCTAACATTTTAAAATTGAAACAAAATTTACATTCCCAATGGTGCCCAGATCTCAAGGATGCAGTCTGATGAATTTTGACAAATGAGGTCACCCAGGAACCACCACCCTAATCAAAGTACAGAACAAGCCCATCACTGCAGAAAATCCCCCCTGGCCCATTTCCACTCCATTTTCACCCCTCACCTCAAAGGCAGCCACAGTGCTGATTCCTATTAAGTAGGCAAAGAAGGGAAGGGGGGAGAGAGAGGGAGAGGGAGAGGGAAAGGAAGGAAGGAAAGGGGGAGAGCAGAGAAAAGGTTAAATTTGCTTCACGAGGAAAGAAAGTGGGAGTTACATTATTTGGGAGTTGACATGTATTTGGGCAAATACATAACATGCTGGAGAGAAAGCATTTACGTCATGGGGCATTTGAGAAGCCAGATGAGAACAGCTATGCTCTTAACTCCCATCATCTTTCTCTCTGAAGCATGTGGGGCTCCACTTTCCTTGACTGTCCTCTGGATGTAAAGGTGCTGACAGGCCCTGGAAGATGGTCTGCAGCACCCAACATCCCTGTGAAGACCACCAGGCCTGGCTTCCCAATTCATTTGGTCTGGATCAAGAGAAACAACTCTGAGCCTTGCAAAAAGCATCCATCCTGAAGGCAACTGACTTTCTGGTCCCCCTTCTGTCTCTCTGAGACAGAAGCTTTCTTTCCCTCAGTAATTTTTCTACTTTAAAAAAAAAAGAAACATTCACCCTAATTAAAATCAGAGATGGGAGCAGAGTTCCTCCTTGCTCTGTGCTGTGAGTTTCTAGGCAGAGAGAAGTAGAAAAGCTCTAACCTAGCCAGCTTCATTTATGTCCTTTGGCATAAGGAACTGGTGCAGTGATCAGGCCACAGACACCAGCAGAAAAGGAAAATGGGCTGGCAGTGGCAGGGAAAGGAGGGTACGAAAACTAAACCTCAACATCAAACCCATAGGTACAGAGAGGGCTCAGAAGTTAGTCCTCCTCTTCCAAGGAGGCCCTGGGATGGCCTGTGAACAGGGAAGTGGTGACAGAGTGACAGATACCACATGACACTTACCTACCCCCAGTAGAATCTGGAGGAGAGAAGTTGAGATGGAGTCTGTGGCAAATGAGTATCTTAGCCTGACTGTGGTTACAACAGGCCCCTTTTCAATCAGGGAAAATGTTTTTCTGGGAGGTTCAGGGTGGTCCCATTTCAAAGGGAGCTTGAAGGTTGCTGGATGCTGCATGGATCTGGGTCAGACTAGCTAGAATAGGTCAATTTGGTTCCTGGCCAGGCTCATCAAAGGGAGTTACTCTTCTGTGGGGTGGGTAGATACAAGATCATCATGGTAATGCCTAGTAATCCTACGCCCTTCCTGTATGCCACCTCTGAGTGCTTTCCACATTAAACACTCAGTCCTCAAATAGTCCAGGAAGCAGGTGCCATTCCTATCCTCATTTTACAAATGGAGAAATGGGGAGGCAAGGAGAGGTGATGTCAAGCACAGGTCCCCAGTTAGCAGACTACAGAGCCAGGCTGGGACTCAGTCTGTCCAGCTGCGGAGATCTGCGTGTTACTATGTCCCTGTGCTGGCTCTCAGGAGTCAGAGAGAAGTAAAGCAGAGAGAAACTATCCTTCTCTGTTAGCATGCAGGCCAAAGGGAAGGAACCACAAACCACCAGTCTCAAAGTCCGGAAACCCGAGGTGTCCTCCATCTTGAACCATCTTTGCCACTGCTACCAAAAAAAAAAAAAAAAACCAGAACAAAACAAAAAGAAAAGAAAGACTCCTGTCCAGACCTTGGGAGGCCAAAGTACCTGTGGCCTGGGAGGCTAGGCTGTTCTGTATTGTCTCGCAGGCTGGAAAGGGAGCAGATCATCCTGGAATGTTGTTTCTGGAAGGCAGCTGCAAGTCCATGTGATCCCAAGGGTTCAGCTGACAAATGCGGAACCAGAGGCCCCAAGTTCAGTGACTTGTCTACTGTCACAAGGTTGGCAGCTGGCAGCTTCTGGGACCCAGTGAAGGAATTCTGGGGCACAGACGTTCTTGATGAACACTCAATAATCCCTGGTTGCAGCCTTACTCTACCACATAATAGCTGTGCCAATTTGGGTCTCCAGGACCTCAAATTCCTCATCCAGAAAACTAGGACACTGGCCTGGAGGGTGATTCTCAGATGCTAATTTCACGCTTCAAGGACTATCTGTGGATTTTCTTTGGAGCATAAGGTCACCTAATCTCATGTTGCACAGATAAGGAATTACTACCCACGTATGTTCCACAACTTTAACCATCTTCCTTGCTTAAAATCAAGGGGAAGAATGCTTTTTTGTGCACTGCTAACAATCCAAACACCATACAGTAGTGTCCAACAGCCTTACTTGGCTGGCCAAGGGCACTGTGGCCATCAGTCCCTGCGGCCATCAGTCCCTGCTCATTCTTCCCACTTACTTATGTGTTTCCCAAACTGAGTCTAAATACTTCCCATGACATAGCTGCTTATCTTCCAGGACCTCTTGGGGGACTGGAAAAGGTCCATGGACATTGGAATTCAAACAGCAGGACTTTACTAATCACACAAATAAGGACAAGAGGATACAGAACACAGTCAAGGCTAAATTCTGCCAAAGCAGCCATCAAGGGGTTTTGTTTTGTTTTTTTTGGGTGTTTTTGGTTGGTATCTGTCATTCCCCTACTTTGACTTCAAAGAAAACATTATGAAGTTAAAACCAAGAGATGGTGGTAATGTATGAAACTGCCAGGATTTCTGGTTGTGGGCACCTAAGGAGACTATGGATATCACTCGGTGGCAAAGAATAGGAGAGCTGTGGTCATGAAAGACTTCATGATCAGAAGCTGCCAAGGATTCAGGCTTGGGAGAGGATGTTCCTGTTTACTCCAGGTTGTTTCCAATCATGAAATACTGATTTTGAAACATGAAATTGGAGTTCACAGCACAGCATGATGCTGAGAAAAATAGGTGACCCTTTGTTTAACGTTATCATCATGGAAAAGGGACGCCTAGAACATTTACAGAAGACTCTATAGGCCACAGAGGGAGGGGGAGGTATCTCACTCAGTTCAGAGCAGAGAAGCCCTAACACAGCCCTATCCCAGAAAAGTCTTTTGGTTGTTTTTCTAAGACTCAAGTCGCAAGCACTTCACCCTGGGAACCAATTCTAGTTGGTCATGGGCTCCTCTATCCCAGTTCACATGAAATAGGGGAGATCACCAGGTAGCCCAAGGCACCATTCTGACAGCCAGGCCACACATTGAGACTTATGACACTCGTGTGCCCACAGCACTGTCATCAGCATGGTGACCATATGATTTATCATCTAAACTGGTAGTTAAAAAACTTTTACCTTAACATGTAATTGTACATGTTTGTGGAGAATAGTTGTGACTTTTCAATATGTGTATACAATGGGTAATGATGAGATCAGTGTAGTTAGCTTATCACCTAAGACAGCTATCTTTGTGTTTGAAACATTCAATACCTTCTCTACCAAGTATTTTGAAATATGCAAGTAATTGTTGTTAATCAGAGTTATCCTACTGTGCAACAGAACATTAGAAGTTCTCTCTCCTATCCAATTGTACCTCTGTCCTGTTAACCTTCTTATCTCCATTTCCGCTGTCCCCACCCTTCCCAGGCTCTGGTGATCACTATTCTAATTCTCTATTTCTGTGAGATTAACCTTTTAGCTTCCACGCTGAGTAAGAATATGTAGTATTTGTCTTTCTCTGCCTGACTGATTTCACTTACCACAGTGTCCTCCAGGCTTGTCCGTACTGCCATAAGCAATGGACAGCATTTCCTTCCTTTTGTGGCTGAATAATATTCTACTATGAAACTGGACATTTTGAAAAGTGAAGTTGGGGAGTCAATCAGACATAAAATCAAGACAGAGACACTTATCAGAGGTATGTCAGGCAAACAGTGACATTCAGTCTCCTTAATTTTCACCTTCATTTTACAGATGAGAAGACTGAGGTCCAGAGAGATTAAGTGTGTGAGAAACACAGCTCCAAAGTCCCCACCAGGTTCCTCCTTGTCTCACGCCTCTTCCCTGTACCCAGGCAGCACAGCCACTGTCCCACACACTGCAGCCTAAACTCCCTGACTGCCACATCATCATCCTGGCCCTCATAGCACGGCCCCTATTATAAGCATAAACCTTTTCTACAAGTTTTTTTCTCTAACAGGAAGTCAGCCCCAACATGATGTGCAGTTCTGACTCAGAGGAGATAGCACTTTGGATGCAACTCCAAGGATAAAAAGAATCTTGAGAGGGGAAAGAGAAGTGGGAAGAGAATCCAGGCAAAGGAGCATGAGAACAATACACTTGAGTCTGGAGAGCCCAGGAGTTCAACATGGGGTAAGCACTGCATGGATTCTAGATTACAGTGGCCAGAAGCAAGACAGGAGAGGGAGGCTAAAACAGAGGAGGGCTGCTGTGCTCTGAATATGTTCCCCAAATTCATAGTCAGAAGCTTAATCCCCAAATCCCAATGTTAAAAGTAAGTTGAGAGGTGACTCTTGGGAGATGAATAGGTGCTGAGGCTCTCTTCTGTCCTCACCAACGGATTCATCCACACAGACTGAAGGGCTCACGGGTCATTAGGAGGCCGCTTTGTTATAAAAGTACACTCCCTCTGCTAGGTTGGTTGCCGTCACCCCATGTGATGTCCTCTGCCACATTACTATTCAGCAAGAAACTCTCACCAAATGATGGCACCATGCTCTTGGATGTCCCACCTCCAGAACCATGAGCCAAATGAACCTCTGCTCTTTAGGACTAAAAGCCAGTCTGTGAACTCAGTTACAGCAACAGAAAATGGACTGAGTGTTGTAAGCAAATCTAATAAGTGGGGTGGGTAGGGGTGGTCACCTAGAAAGTTGTGCAAGCCAGGGAAGGCTTTAGATGGATGTAGGAGAATGTGTGATTTGAGACAGGCAAATTAACATGTCTCAAAGTTAAGGAGCCAGCTTGACCTCAGGCATATGGTATTATAAACTTCAATAAGCAATAGGTGTCCCCTTTTTAATCAACATCAGCCCATCTCCTAACTATACTTCAACTGGTTGGGGTTTCAGAAAGGGGGAGGATCACCGAAAAGTCCTGGCTTGATGTCTCCTGAACACAGTGCATAGCCAATGAAAGGGAAAGGGAAGACTGAACTAGCAGAGGAACAAATTCAAATGAACCATGCCCAGAGTCGTCACTAACATGGTTCTTGAGTAAAGTCTGACCTAAAGGCTGTGTTTGCTGAATTGACTTGGATTAAAGGGGGCATAGGTTCACTGTTGAATAACATGTGTTTCGTGTTAGCTCACACTGCTCTGTTAACCATTGACTTTCTGTTCTGTAACATCCCTGGGCTACTTTTCCATATCACGTTACATAATCACAGCTGATGGCCGGCCCACTGACTTGCTGCATGCTTCTCTGAATTCACACGCCCTCTGAGGTTGGAATGCATATCCTGGTAATTCAATTACCCACTGCCTACTCTGGGAATCAAGGTAAAGGACAACAGGATGTCCCATTCTGCCATGGGAGGCTTCACATTGTCCACAATGGCTGTGCTGATATTAATTTGAAGACTGCAAGGTTTGAAGTAAGAATAGTACTTATAAAATGACTGAGAAATGACACCAACTGCTTGATTAGGCTGACCTAAGATGTTTAAACTAGAAAGATTAATGCAATGACCACACAGATTCTATTCAGCAAAATGCAAACTATTCACATTTGCTTTATATAGTCTTTCATATTATATTTCATATTAAGTCACATTGCTTTAATTGGCTGCTAAGTGCTTCTTGGTATTGATCAAAGAATGGCAAAAGATGGCATTATTTTAATAATAAATTCTAAGAGCTGGGCATGGTGTCACACACCTGTAATCCCAGTACTCAGGAGGCTGAAGCAGGAAGATCACTTCGAGTTCAAGACCAGCCTGGGTCACATAGTGAGTTCCAGGTCAGTCTCAACTACATAGTGAGACCCTGTCTCAAAAAACCAAAAAATAAAAAAATAAATTCTAAGACAAGTATTTTCATGTTTATCATCACTTCAAGCCTTTTTCTTATGCAGATCCAGAGTAGCCTATGGAGAGAAAAATCTAAGGCTCTATTTATTTACTCTGAGTTAACCACTACAATGATGCTGTTTAACGTAAGGCTAGAAACAGCAATAATAATCTTAGATGGTTTCTTATTGGGAATATACCTAGCTTTATCCCACCAATGTATTCAAAAGTTGAGAACGCAAGTTTTGTGTGTGACACTATTTCAAGTTAAAAGGTAGTTCTGTGGCATGTCCTCCTGAAGAACGATTCACTTTTTGCTTTGTAGAAAGAGACCCCTTTATTAATGTTTGGCAAGTTCTGATTTTTCTGTTATTCATCTGTACATTTAGTTGAAGGTTCCACTGTGTTTATACAAAAAGACAAAAATCCAAAGAGGAAAAACATCCTGATTATCACAACCTGAGCTATGGTAATACAGGTCCTCATATAAAGAGCGGAATCAATGAAGAGCTCAAAGAATTCTGTTTTTGAACTGAAAGATCATCACTTTAACTTTGAAAAATCACCTTCTAAATAAAGTGCTTGTGCAAATCCCTTCCCTGTCCTAAAGGCCACCACTACTGTGAAAAGCTGCACCACTGAGAAGTGAGGGTATTACCAAGATGAAAACTGAAATAGAAAATAAAGGGGCAAAGTCTCAATGTTTCAGAACATAGGGCAAGCACAACCCACTGTACAATGTTGACCTCTGTATGTTTGCCATTTCACAAATAACTTAACCTCTTATGATAAAAGTAGGTAAATTTTGTTTACATCAGCTTTGGGCTTTGACCAAAGCAGTGTCTTCACTCTTTGCCCCTGATCCCTTTTCCTCTGGGACCCACAGGTCAACACGCTAGAAAGTCAAGAGTGCAGGCCACACCAGGCTCCCTGTAAAACAGAATTCATTTGCATTTAATCAGAGAAAGGCCTCAGATGAAGCCCTTTTCTCAAGCACCAGGATGGCCTTTACTGTAGTTAAAGTGATACAGATGGGAACTAGTTTCAGAGAAGCAGTGACACCAAAGAATTTCCAGATGTGGTCAGATTCTCTTTTGAGAAAAAGCGAGACATAAATATGTTATCTGAGCACTTGACATGCATGCCAAAAATGCTTTCCTTCCATGGAAAAGATACATTTTTGAAGCAGAATGGTCTGTTGATTTGGATAATAAATGAGACAGTAACCCCCATATGGGACACAACACAGACTTGGAATTGTATTAGTAATTTAATTTTTGGTTGTAGCATTTAGACCTCTTTTATGGCAAAGAACAAAGTTCATATCCATCTTACATTAAAGGATTCATTGGGTCATCTCTGCATTTATTAGATGAATAGCTTATTATCCTTTATCAAAAGATCAGTGGCAGTAATTTTCTGGATGCTGTATTCATGCATCTCTGTCTGCCTCCCTCTAACGCTATTTCCTGAAGAATGTATTCACCAGAACAGTGAAAAGTGAAACCTAGATGTCATTCATTAAGTCTAAGGTTTCAGGGACTTCATGGGAGGCCTGAAATGTGCTTCATGTCATAAGTTTAGATAATTAAAGGGAAGTAGGTGAAGTTGGCTGCCCAACACTTGGGGAGAAAACTACTTCTCAGTGTCTAATAATGTTGAGGCAGTTTCTCTAGTCATAAGAAACTCGGTGTTCATGTCAGAAAGTAATTTGCCTGTTTTTATGTTTCCAAAGCTGACACAATTAGTCCTCAGCAGGTTAAATTAGAACCATGTGTTTCTCGGCAATGGCTGATTGAGCTCTGATCCTCAGCGAAATTTCCTGTTATCAACTTCAGTAACAACCCATCACCCCTGCACTGGCAGGGCTCTGTGTCATGTTGCTTTTAAGGAATGAAGGAAAGTCAACTGCATAATCACCACCTTTTAAGGCCTATTCATGTCAGAGAGCAGAAAACACCAGTCACCTAAGCATCAGCATTCCAAATAGCCCACACGCTGGCCGCAAAGCCTTACTGCTTCCAGATGGTGCAGCAGCTGTGAGCACAAGACACCGGGGCTCCCGGATAAAGCAAGCACACGGGTCAGCGGGAGACAGCGCTGCTGGCTTGACTTATTCGCTGTCCACAGGGGTTAAAGGGCAGCCTCTGACCCACACCGTACATGGACAGCCCAGGCTGGAGCTTGTCCCCAGCTTCCATGGGGGTGTGCTGAGCAAAGAAACATACACTTTCTCCTTTTGCCCAAATTCATAGTGACCGAGACCCTAGGAATGTAACTCTCGCTCCAGCATACAGTCAATCACCTCCCCTCTTTTAAGGGTTTGGCCTCTGTTAAAAAGAAAATGATAATGACCCCAATCCTGATCCATTTCAGGAACATGACTATTCAACTCATGTTCATACATGTGTAAAAACAAAGAAGAAAAGGTGTGGGGCCACACAGAGATCGGGGGGCGGGGGGGTTGTATAAGGATGGTGGTGGAGGAACATCTCTGACCAAAGTTTCTGGAGTGTGTCTGCTCTTAGAAGCTTTCACATATGACAAATGATTATGATTTGAAAGCTTTATTTTCTTTCTCATTTTCACATATTTGCTATGGGTTAAGGGACTTTTTCAAACTGAGACTACTAGGGATTTTAATTCAATGCAAATTTCTCAGGTTCTTTGGACACAGGAGGTGTTAGATACATAGCAGGGTACTTAAGTACACACCCTTATCCTAAGGCAGAAGGAGACACATCAGATGGTGACCCTAACAGGAGTGTGGGCAATCAGTTCTTTCTTTTATCTGAACAAGTGCTACCATCAAGGTACCAAATGCTGGGATGCACAGGAAACAAGAGCTGTGCCCTTTACTCTCATGGTATTTTTAATCTCCTGAAAGCAGACAGACAATCAAAAATAGTAATTTCGGGTAATGATGAGTGCTACAAAGAAGGTAACACACAGAAAAATAGAACCCAGAGTGGTGGGGTCTGCAACTCTAGGGAAGGGAGCCAAGGAAGACTCATTGAAAAAGTGAATCCTGGGCTCAGCCCTTTGATGCAAAGACCCAAGGAGGGGTGTCTTTAGCAGAGGCAGGACCATCTGGGAAGGCATCTGGGAAAGCAAAGGCAAGAGAAAGGCAAGAGAAGATGTGTGAATTGGGTCTTGAAGAGTAGCCTTTACATAGCCAGGGGGAAGAGAGAATCCATTAGCAAGGTCAGGGGCCAGGGAAGTACATGGTGGATGTGTTCAGCAGCCTTCATGGCCCAGAGTAGCTGAAGACAAGGTTGGGATGAGGCTGTGGGCAGGGGAAGAGTACAGAAAATGGCTTATAAAAGCAGGGTTTTACCATATGGTTCCTTATGGATCTCCTTGTTAATCATTTTACAGAGACTCTTACAGATGTCCTGGAGCACTACATAGAGAAATGATCAGGACCGTCAGCACAGATAAATTACTACAACTAAAGTTCTCAATGGTAAATTAGGTCCTCACTGTGTGAATGGTAAGCTGTGATTAGGAGAGGGGGTCATGTTCAGGACTATTTGAATTTTTAATTATTGGAGAATGTGGAGAAAACCAAAAAGGATGTCACAGGATGAAAAAAGAAAGGAATTGTAATTTCTTTTACAAGAGAAGGGGGAAGAATGATTAAGTAACAGGTCACCTTCTTTGCAGAGGGAACTAGACAACTGTTTTCCATTTTAGCTAAGAAAAGATCAGGGGGAAAATCAGAGCATGAAGAACCAAGGGTAGTCATAACAATGGGATTTGAGGGATGCAAACTGGCTTAACAGAGAAAACTTGCTGGAAATCTAGCTCTGTTGCACTGGAGATAATCATGATTGTGTTCTGGCCCAAAGTGGACGGTTAGATCATATGATCTACTAAAGCCATTCTAGGACTGTAAATCCATCTCCTGCTGGAGAGGGGCTTCTAACCTTAAATTATTGTTAGAAGGAAAGTCTCACCCAGAGAGCTAGTTTCAAGGGTAAAAAAACCAACCAAACAAACAAAACAACCAGGGTAAGTGGGGGCATGCATAAAAAATATTATATAGCAAAAAACAAACAAAACAGGGTAAGTGGAGGCATGCATGTTTTCACAACAGTGGACAGTAGTAGAGACTGAGAAAGAAATTTAAGTTGTTCAATTTTATTTTAGGTTATTTCCTGGGTTAAATAACCAAGTCTGGCTCATATACAAGTTGAATATCAGCTTTCAGCAAAGGTTGCTACACAGGACACTTTTTGAGGCAATTATCCGTCAAGCATAGCTAAATCATAAAACAGGACTTTTCTCATGTGAAATGTGCTGGCTTTACAAATCAGTGTCACCGTCAACTGCTGTTGTCAGAAGTAGGCGACTCTTCATGTGGCAGAAAACCGCCCTGGAGTACACGTGAACGAGCACACAGAGACTTCCGGAAGTCCAGCCCGGACACCACAGGGTGTGGGGAATCCTGGGGCTGTCATTTCCAAAGACAGAAATCAAACAGAGCTAAAATCAAGGAGAGTCTTCTCAGAAAACAAAAGTGTGACACAAGAAGATCTCATTACGAACTCCTCCTGCACGATCACTTTTTAGTTTCCCTACCTTGAATGAAGCTTCATAAGACCTTTTGTCATAAGACCTTATTTCAAAGTATTTGTTGAATGAATGTATATGCAGATAAAAAAAATCCCTACAATGGTCTCGTATGGCAAGAACTGTCATCACTGCCACGCAGACACGGAAATGAAAGTGGAGAGAGATTTAAGTATCACGCTTGAGAGCAGGACTTCTCAAATATCAGTGTGCAGATGAACCACCCATGGATCGTGTTAAAGTGCAGATTCTGATCCAGCAGGTCTGGGGAAAGCCTCAGAATCTTTGTTGCCACATTTCTGGCTTCTAGGAGAGGCCAGAGCTGCTGGGCAGCTGTATGTTCAGACACAACGAGGGCAGAAGGCCTTGCAGGTGGCTACAGCCAGTGATTAATAGTGAACATCAGCTTAGCCACCTACCAACTGTCACCTTGGCCATTCTTCTAACTCTTCAGTGCCTCAATTTCCTTGCCAAATTATTGCAAAGGGCAAATGAATTTGTCCTGGCAAAATGCTTGTTACAGGAACTCTATACTGCTGTTTATATTCCTTGGTGGAGTTGGTATACACACTTAATAAATCTTACTTCCTTTTTTCATTCCTTTTCCCTTCTCTCCCTCCTCCTTTTCTCCCATCTCTTAAGTCCCTTCCCATTTGAAAAAGATCTATCTCCCTACTTCTTATTATCTATCTTTTGTTTAGCTTGTTATTTATAGTTTTTTTTTTAAATAAGAGAAACCATGCATTAAGCTTGTGTGCCTGATTTACTTCACTCAATATTATGGTCTCAAGTTGCATCCATTTTCCTACAAATGACTCACTCATGTTTCTCTTCTTTATGGCAGAGTAGTATTCCACTCCGCTGTGTGTAAATATGACACATTCTTTATTCATTCCTCTGCTGATAGACACACAGGCTGCTTCCAAGATTTAGCTATTATGAATTATGCTACTATAAACACGGAAATGCATGTATCACTGTGGTATGATGTTGTTAATACAAATTTATCATTGCTTTCTAGTCTGAATTTAACAGCACCCTCTCAGAATCCTAACATAGTATGATAAAGTTACTCTCCACTTCACCATTTTAGAGCCTACTAAACTGAAGAGAATAACAAGCACTGTGCCTTCTTTCTCTCTTAGGCTGTTTTTATTTTTTAAATTGAAGTTTTCTATAGATTTTTGGTGGAGGATCTCTGTCAAGTCAAGGACATTTCCTTTTACACCTTCCTAAATGGAAATTTTTAAAAATCATAAATGGACACTGAATGAAGGTTTTGCTCTTTAGAAGCCTTCATCAAGATCTTAGGATTATTTTTCTTTTAATCCTTTTACTATTCACAGAATGAAGTGTATTAGTCAATTTCTGCATGGAGAACTGAGCTAGCACTCCCGCACTGCATCCTGCTTTACCCAGAACATGGCATTCTCTAAATAGGAATCGGTATGCAAACATTTATTTATCTCCCTATCTGTTTTGAGTGAGCTTGGCCTAGTTTCCTTGCTCTGTGTGAATGTGCCCGCTTCCCTTCCCAGATCCTGAGCCAGGGTTATGCTTCTGTTCTAGAGCAAGTTGTGCAGCTTCTCTGCTCTCTGGAAGAACTTCAACAATAGGACTTGTTCATTCCCAAAAGCCTGGACAATCCCAGCTACATAGCTACCTGGGTCCAGCACATTTTTTGTTTGTTTGTTTGGGATTGAACTCGGGTCCTTGTGCTTGCGAGGCAGGCGACAGAACCACTGAGCTAAATCCCAGCACTTTTTGACACAACTACTTTTTTTTTTTTTTTTTTTTTTTTTTTTTTTTTTTTTTTTTTTTTTTTTTTTTTTTTTTTTTTTTTTTTTTAAACCAGGGATTGAACTCAAGACCTTGAGCTTGTGAGGCAGGTGGCAGCAACAATGAGCTAAATCCCAGGCCCTGGAACTTTTTGAAAGTGTGGGACTTTGTTTACTCATATTTTTTTCCTGAAGGTCCTTGATTTAGATAAATTTTAAAAAACCTCATTCACGTCTTACTAGGTTTTTACATGTGCAGGAAAACTATTTTAAATATCTTCACATGAATATGGCTCTTTTATCATTTCTAGTGTTGTTTTTTGGCATCATCTCTCTTATTTATTGATAAAATTTCCTAGAGCATTATCTATTTTATTGGATTAGAAAACCCAACCTTTTTGTTTTACTGAGGTGGAAATCCTTTTCTTTTTTATATTTCATGACTTTTGCTTTGTCTTTAAACATACCTTCAATTTTACTTTTTCAGCGTTTATTTTATTCTCCTCTTTTAACCTTTTTTATTGTCAACTTAGTGTTTTACTCTTAGTTTTTCCCACATTCTCTATGTGAGTGTCAATACTTTCTTCGTGTAGGTTTTGTCTACACCCCACTGATTTTGATAAGAACAAATTTTTGTCTTCCATTTATTTGTTCATCCTTCAACTTTAATTTTGTGTTATCCAGAAAGTTAGAATGGTATTTAAATCTCTCAAATGGATATCTGTTGTTGTGTGGCTCACTTTTTATGAGATTATCACATTGTGTCAGAGCAGGCGGCCTGTGTTACTTTGGTGCTTAAAGCTCTATTGAGATTTGTTTTTGTGGTATAATATGAAAAGGACATCAATTTCTTATTTATGTGCGAGGAACTCTGCTAACTGCTCCATAAACATTAGCTGCTTCAATCTTAACAATGTGAGCCAGGTGGTCTACTGCTATTAGCCCATTTTACAAATGAGGAAAATAAGCTTGGACAGTTCTGGCAACTTCCTTAAGGTTATCACAGCTGGTCATTAGGGAAGCACTAATGAAATGGCACTCATTTGGACTCATTCTGCGTTGGTTTCTTTATACATATCTAAGATTACATTTCTAGCTACACTATTCAAATATCTACTATTTTATGCCTATGTATGTGATGATTTTTGAGGGAAATGTGTCCATTTTTCCTTGTATTTCTATTCAATATTACTTTCTATGTTTTTTTTCTTGAGCTTTATTTCTACTTTGTATGTTTTATAATTATGTCGGTGGTTACAAAAAAGTTTGATTTATGTTACAAATTATCAGTGAATTATGTATATCTTTAGTCATTCTGAAACACTTTTTGCCCTATTTAATTTTTTGGCTTCACTTCTGTTTTGTTTACTGTTAATATTGCTGTACTTACATCCTTTTGTTAGCACTTGCATTATCTTGTTGGATACCTTATATCTGATTCATTTTTAAATATACGTCACTCATCAGTAACTTATGTTTGGATTTAAAAATTCCAAGCTGAGAGTTTCTTTCACTAGAAAATCTAACCCAGTTACTATTATTATCATTGGGATGGGGTCTTGCTACGCTGCCCAGGCTCACCCAAACTCTGACACTCTGGAGGTCCTTCTCCCTTAGCCTCCTAAGTAGCTGAGACTACAGGTACCTATAGGTCAGAATTACCATAATTATAGGTCATAATTACCAGCTAGTCATAATTACTTTGGATTTATTCCTGCTATCTTATTTTGTACACATATGTATTTTTTATGAGTGCTTTCTTTTTCGGGATTATTTAAAAATTTCTTCTGTTTTAAATCTTCTTTAATGGTTCAGACATTCTACAATGCCCTATTTAATTTATTCTACTAATTTTTAATTTTATTCTACTAAGTTACACTTAAATCTTTTACACACTTAAATTTTTTTAAACCAAATTCTTGGGTTTACTGGTGGACAAACTCTTAATCAAACTCATGGGCTGCTTTCATGTCCATTATCTCCTGCTTTCTCACTCATATACTGAGGTGATATTTGGTTTTCATTCCCCAGACTGACTTTTTATCTTTTTGTATTATAATGCTGGAAAATCCCTCAAGTCTCTAACCCTAAACTTAAAGATGTTATTTTAGCTAGACTAGGAATAGTATGTCTTTTTTTTCTTCTCTCTGAATAAATAATTTTCATAGTCACTCCAAACTAGCTTCCTAATAAACACTGGGTCCTCAATAGTCCATCCATATGTGTCTGTTCTGTGGGTAGTTACTGTGTCCCCACAGGGATCCATGCAACCCCAGAGGGCAGAAAGCAATGGAGATTTTGTTTTTGTTTTTTTGGCACCAGGGATCGAATTCAGGCCCTTGCATTTGCGAGGCAGGCAGCAGAACCACTGAACAAAATCCCTGGCCACCAATGGAGATTTTGGTCTTTCCCTAGGCCACCATGATGGCTCTGATTCTAAATAAAATATTTAGCACAAGGAAACAAGATCATGAACTGAAGCAGAGAGTATGGAGTGGTCTCACCTTTTTAGGCTCCTCATAAATATATTTCCTATACAAACAGTGTCCCCACTTATAGATGGACCTTAATAAATCCTCCAGGCAAGCAAAGATCATGCTTTGTGAAACCCAGAAGGTCACTGCTTCCCAGAGACCCACAGTTTGGTTAAAAATCAATTAGCCTACACCAAATATAGTCTATTTACAAGATTGTAGTTATTTGAATTAATAAGTCTTAGCATGCTGTATGAGGAGAACACTCCTAGATGTCAGGGGATAAGGAACAATAGTTAGTACCATCAATAATATTTAAGGGGGAGAGCAGGGGCTGTAGCTGATTCACTACACTGTAGGCTTCCCTGACAGCTCAGCAGAGCTCACAGACAAGGACACACAACAGGACATGAATGAAATATTATGAAGGACGTAACCGACTGTGCAGGCAGTCAGTCAGCGTGACTGATTCTACATTCAACATTCACATGGTTCTGATTTCCTGTCCACATGACCCAAGGGGACAGTGATGTTAGAAACCATAACTGCATGGCAGGATGCTGTCTCCTCCCTTTGGGCAATGTCCTCTTCGACTCTGTGCTCAGATCTGTCCTATACCATGGCTGTGCTGAGTGTCAAGCTACCTATGAAGAGACTGTCCCTTTATCTGGTGCCTACCCCTCCCCAGTCATGTAAGGAACATGCTTTCCTGATCCTTTCAACATGGTCGGACATGGTCTCCCATGCACTGACTCCCCTCAACTCCATACCCGCCACACCAGGGCCTCTGTATGAGGCAGGATCCTCATACCTAGTCCTTCAGCACTCTGACAACAGGAATCACAGTGGACACATGAAGTTTCTCAGCAAGCAAAACTTGAATCACCGAGCAAAGGGATTCCCATTGAGATTGTCATCAGTATTTTTCCTGAATTTGCTTAGACAATTTTGTTTTCTACTATGGATTTATTCTTCCAGTCCAGAAATATTTACCAATCCTATGTTATATGCCAAGAGTTTCACTTGGTCCTGGAGATATAGCAGTGAGTAGATAGACAGAAATCCATCTCCTTATATTGGAAAGGATGGGAATGAGTCAATTGATTGGAGTTAGACCAATCAAACAAGAAAATATATGGGATGTTATCTTGGTGTTGAGGTAATGGTGAAATGTGAACAGGAAAGGGTGATGCAGTGTGCTGGGACAGAGGCTTGTCAGGGAGGATCTCACTGATATTTAAATGGGCACCTGAAGGAGGTAAGGGACAAGGCCATGTGCATGTCTGAGGATGAACATTCCAGGTAGAGAGGACAGAGGGCACAATTCTCTAGGTGGAAGAATATGGGACCACTAAGGAGATTGTACAGAATAAAGGCAAGTGAGGAAAAGGAAGAGGAGACCATTGGAAGGGTTTGAGGAGAGGTGCCATTACCTTACATTCTGGAAGGTCGAAGGTGAACCAAAAGGGGCCAGGGCAGAAGAAGGGACACCAGGGAGGGGCTAACATAACCTAAGTGACAGACAATAGGACCTTGGGCCCCAGGGTGCTGGAAGTGGAAATGCCAAAGAAGTAATATTCTGAATTTGTTGTGAAGGAGAAGATATTAGGTTTGCTGATGAATTCGATATAAAGTTAATGAAACAAGAGGAAATAAGGAAGGGCAGCCTCACATTTTTGATGCAAACACATGAAGGATGGACAAGCTGTTTGCTGAAATAAAGAGGCTATGGGGGAAGCGGGTTATGGTGCTATAGTATGAACACTCCCTGAACCTCATGTTGGTGCTCAATCTTCATTGAAAGGTATTAAGCGGGTAGAAGCTTCATATGACAGTGGTGTTTAAAGGTGAGCTTTTGGAAGGTGATTAGGATTCATAAGGCCATCAGGGTCGAATACCCCCATGATGGAATACTGGTAGATTTACAAGAGGAAAAGAGACCAAAGGTCTGAAGGTTTGATAGGTCCCCTGTCTTCTCCACATGTTTCCAAGGGGTGTGCATAATGGGTTAAGTTCTCTGGGCACTCAGTGTAGATGTCAGGGTGGGTGGAATACAAAAATCTGAACAGGCTGATTCATTCAAGGCTGAAGGCAACAGAGCAAACAAATACAAGACTCACCACCATCTCCTGGACCTGAAACATCTCTGCACCACCAGGCGACAGTCGGTTGGGGAATGAAATGCTGACAGATGATCCAGGAAGGGTGCTCGGGCCAGTGTTATAGACCTGTGGGTGTGGAACACATAAAAACACTCCAGTGGAAATAAAAGACTTTTTATTTCATACCATGCAGTATGTACTTTCAAATTCTTAGACTTATACACAGAAATCCTAGGATTTGGATCTAGGTCATGAGTTCGGGTTGTGACATTAAATGATGGGAAAATTTGACAAAATACAAATCCTTCCACTAGGTATCTAAAAAATCTCATACTTTCAAATTACCTATTCCATTTTAGCATTTTATTTTTCTTTGCTTATTAAAATTACATTTATTTTTAAATGCCTAGAATTTTACTCACAAACTATATTAGGTTGGAGTTTGGATATAATCTAGCCCAGTGGGTCTCAAATTTTAGCATAATATCAGAATCATCTACACAGACTGGTGCTGAAGGGTGCCTGGGAGAGAGTCATGCCCAGGGTTTCTGAAGCAGGTCTGGGGTGTGGCTGAAGCACCTGCATTTCTAAAGAGCTGATGCTGTTGCTGGCCCAGAAGGCAGCCCCCTAGAACCATTAATGTGGTTCAACCTCCTGCCTTTTACAGTTTAAGGTAGCTGAAATATTAAAAGACCAAATGGGTTTCCTCAAAACCAAGTGATCTGTAGTTTACAGAAAGGGCTGTTTTTACTACATGATCCAGCTTATTCAATTTCTAGGCACTTTGTACATAGTTAAAATATATATATATATACACACACATACACACACACACACACATTTTTTGGTACCAGGGATCAAACTCGGGTCCTTGTGCTTGCAAGGGCAGGCAGCGGAATCACTCAGCTAAATCTCTGGCCCTTATTAATATTTTTTATGACATATGTGCACCTCTTTTCTGTTCCAGAATTTGGTCTTATAAAACCCATCTTCTCCTCTCTACTATCCATTTCATTTTCTATATCCAGAAGCCAGTCATATCCCAAGAAATGAGGGGAAAGGTGTTGGTCATAAAGAGACCATAAAGAGTAAGGAGAGAGAGAGCAAAGACTGAGCAGGAAACCCAAGGAAGATATGGTATGTAAAGAAGAAAGGTGTGTAGATCTATAGAAACAAAAAGCAGATTAACGGTTGCTTAAGATCAGGATTAGAGAGAAAAGGCAGTGTGATTGGCAACAAAATAGGATCTCAAAGATGTCCATTTCTAATCCATGAAACATGTGAATGTTATGTTACATGACCAGAAGGAATTAAAGTTGTTAACCAGACAACTTTCAAGAAAGATATTATCTTGGATTATCTGGTGGACATATAATCACAAGGGCCCTTATATAGGGAAAAGGGAGCAGAAGACTGAGAAAAAGAGATATAGCACCATAAGAAAGATGTGACCACCCATTGCTGGCTTTGCAAATGGAGGGGAACCATAAGCCAAAGAATCTACACAGCCTCTAGAAGATGGAAAAGGCAAGAAATGAACGGCTTCTAAGTGTTCAAGTGAAAAAGAAATGCTGCATACTTTTCACTTTATATTAAAAGCTAGAAATGATCAATGTTGGTAAGGAACCTATATCCAAAGCTAAGATAGGTTAAAAGCTAGGTCTCTTGCAGTGATTAGCCACTTTGTGAATATGAAGGAAAAGTTCTTGAAGGTCATCAAAGTGCTACTCCAGTGAATGCATGAATAATGAGAAAGCAAAACAGTCTTAATTACTAATATGGAGAAAATTTTAGGGATCCAGATAAAAGATCAAACTGGTACACTGCTTTAAGTCAAAGCCTAATCTAGAGAAAGGTCCTAACACTCTTAATTCTATGAAGACTAGGAGGGGTGGAGAAGCTGCAGGAGAGAAGTTTGAAATTAGCAGGGGTTGATTCATGAGGTTTAAGGAAAGAAGCCATTGCCATAACATGAAGACGTAAGACAACACGCTAAATACTGAGGTAGAAGCTGTAGCAAGTTATCCAGAAGATCTGGCTGAGATCACTGCTGAAGGTAACAACAACGCACAGCATATTTTTAATATAGATGAGAAAGCCTTTTATTGGAAGAAGCTGCACGTAGGACTTTCATAGCTAGAAAGGAAAAGTCAATGCTTTGCTTCAAAGATAAGGTCACACTGACTCTCTCGCTAGGTGTTAATATAGTTGTGATTTTAAGTTGAAGCTGAGGATCATGTACCATTTTGCAAATCTACGGCTCTTAAGAATTACACTAGGGCTGGGGATTTAACTCAGTGGGGCCACCACCTGCCTTGCAAGTGCAAGGACCAGAATTCGATTCCCGGTACCAATAAGAAAGAATTACACTAAATCTACTCTGCCTGTGCTCTATAAACGGGACAACACATCCTGGGTGATAGCACATTTGTTTACAATGTGATTAAGTGAGTATTTTAAGCCCACTGTTGAGACCTACTGCTCAGGAAAAATAATGCAAAGTTTTACTGCTCACTGATGATACATGTGGTTATTCAGGAGCTCTGACAGAGATGTATAATAAGATGAATGCTTTTTTTTTTTCATGCTTGATAATACAACGCCCATTCTAAGCCCATGGGTCAAGGAATAATTTTGATATTCAAGATTTATTATTTAAGAAATACATTTCACAAGGCTTTAATTGCCAAAGGCAGTGATTTTTGTGATGGATCTGGGGAATGTGACTTGAAAACTAGAAAAGGATCATCTTTAAGAAAATTCATGATTCATGGTGGGAAGTCAAACTATGAACATCAACAGGAGTTTGAAAGACATTGGTTCCAACGCTTACAGATGACTTTGAGGAGATTGCTGTGGAGGAAATAACCGCAGATGCGGTAGGAATAGCAGGAGAACAAGAATTAGGCAGAACCTGAAGATGTAACTGAACTGCTGTAAACTCATGCTAAAACTTTAATGGTGATAAACTGCTGCTTACATGTGAGCAAAGAAAGTGGTTTCTTATAATGGAATCTGTTTCCAAGGAAACTGCAGTGAATATTGTTGAGATGACAAGAAATAATTTAGAATGCTACATAAACTTAGTCCATGGAGCAGCATCAGCATTTGAGAGAATTAATTATAATTTTGAAAGATGGTCTACCATGGACAAAGTAATATCAAATATAGGAATCTTTTGTAAAAGACTCAATCAATGAGGCAAACTCTAATATTGTCTACTTTTAAGAAGCTGCCACAGTCAACCTTCTGCAAGTACCACTCTGAAGAATCTGCAGCCATTAACATTAAGGCAAGACCCTCTACCAGCAAAAAAAAAAAATGGCTCACTGAGGGTTCAAATGATTGTTAGCACTTTTTAACCAAAATGAAGTATTCTTAAAGTATGTACATTTTTAGACATAAAGCTATTACACACATGGTAGACTATAGTAGAGTTTAAACATAACTTTTTCATGAACTGGGAAACAAAACTTGTACATTATTAGAATATTTGCATTAATACAGTGGTCTAGAACAAAACCTTCAAGATCTCCAAGGTAGGTCTTTATGGGGAGTGAATACTCACAGGGATGGGGTTTGGGGGTGATGAAGTATTCTAAAATGAGATGATGATGATAAGAGCACAATCTTTAAATATTAAAAACCACTGAAATGCATACTTTAAACGAATAAACTTTCTGATGTGGGTTCAATGAAGACAGTTTTTAAAAGATGAGTAAAACATGTACAACTTTAATTTGTCAATTAAAAAAGGTGAATAGATAAGAGGGAAATTTAAAGAGAAAGAAATGAAATGCCTATTTACAGCCTGTGAGGTAGAGAAAGGACTCCAGCACTCAAAGAATCCCTCAAGTTGAGGTCAAAGAACAGCGACAAAAAAAGGGGAGGAGGTGCTGGAAATCTAACCAAGTCTTCACATATGACAAAATGACTGAGGGTCATACTCCAGCCAACTCTTCCCTCGAAAACACTGGCTTTATTCTTTCACAAGTTTGTTCTGCTTCAAGGAATAGATTAAAAATCAGAACAGATGAGCCAACTCTTGATTCAAAAAGAATAATATTAACCAAAAACAACAACCCCAAGACAAGGAGAAAAGGAAGGAGTATCCAACCACAACTGGAATAGCTAATTAGAAGTGAAACATGAGAGCACAGGATTGAAAAGAACCCTCCTCACAGGTCTGGGAAATCCTAGTCAAAGCCTGAATGGGATGAGCAAAGGGGGAAAGGATCTCATTTAACTGATTTCACTCATCAGAGCCAGGGGGTTGGAAGAGCTTGTGTTACCATATTATTTTAAACAATATATTAACACTTGATTTTTTGCAAATGTTTCTGTGTGACATCTGGATTAGTTTCCCTTACTCCTTTTCAGGTGGGGAAATCTTTGATTCATGATGCAAAAAACATCCAAAGCCTACAAATATGGTCAACAAACTGCTACACCTTTGTTTAAAAACAAAAAACAAACAAAAAAAACCCAAAACATGAGTGAAGTGTAGAAAGCAAGGCCAACAGTAGCTATTTCTGCCTTTGTCCCATCTGCATTTTCAGTGGACTCTTTTAACAATTACGTAGCTTGTCGAGTAATAGATTTTAAAAGACACACACACACAAAATTCATTCATAAGCCAAGTCTTAATGTTCTTCAGGAATGACGTTGCTGGAATGTAGAAACATAGAAGAGTCTCTCCATATGCCTGACCCCTTTCTCCCCAAATATCTCTACCTTCTGGTCATTATTACCACCTACTTGGTCCATGACCTCCCACTAATGACAATTATACCAGAAAATGAGTTGTCAGAGAATTCAAAAGGAAACAGTGGGCACTGGTAACAATAAATATCTCCTCCCAAACAACAGCATGCACTATCAATCTCTCAAACTCGGCTGACTGCCTCAGTCTTGGGTTCAGGCGATGGGTCACAGAGCAGCTTATCTAAAGGCCATGCCAATCATTCATTCTTCAGGTTCCGATTTACCAACCTGGGTTGTATTTCAGGTCAGATGTGAAGAAAACTATTTGCCTGAACACAAAACTTTAAGCACCCTATAAAGATGCCTTCAAAGAAACAACTGGAAGGATAAACTGTGTGCTCTTAACTTTTTCTCCTTTCTCTTTCTTTTCCCTTCCTTTTCAGCAGGCCACAAAACTCAGAATCATTCGTGTAAATACTATTCCTGCTCTTGCCTACTTTCAACACCTGTACCCTCTTCATTACACAGTCTGTGTCCTTTCTAAATAATTTCCTTGACTGTATCTTTTATTTCAAGACACCTCAAAAACTCTAAGAAAAGAATATAAACCACTAAAATTAAATAAATCCATCTGGTCTTTAACCGGTGTTCTCTATCCACTTGCAAAAGACAAAGGAAAAACATTAACTCCTAGAAACAATTCAGAAACACAGAGGTGTGATTCGTAGCCATCACTCTACAGTCTCCAAAATAAGCCCTAACCCCGTTTTTCCCTTCCTTTCTTATAAATCAAGGGCAGGGTATGACAGATGGGGCTTAGCTGGTCAGGAGGCACATCCTCTGTAAGCTGGGGACATGTGTTATCCATCATGATTCTAGAGGCCTCCTGCCTGGGAGAATGCTGGAGAGAGGAAGACCATTGTTTGCAAGAGCCCACAAATGTTTTACTGTTTCATTCTCTGGACTCTCACCCCATCATTATTTGTCATCCTCTAAGTCCACTTAGAAGAAGCCACAGGGAAAGAAAATACTCATTATTTGGCCACAGTAGTAATACAAGAGTGGGAAACTATCCTTTCCATAGCGAAGAATGGAAGAGGGAGAGCAAGGGCTCTGGCAGCAAGAATAGTGAGATGTGAACTCCAGGGCACTAGGAGTAAAATGGACCACTTTTCCTCACTTCATCCACAGCTCCTGGCCAGGAGCTGGTCCATGTGGGTCTAGGCAATGCCTGAGCAGTGCTGGCCCCAGCCACACCTTACCCAGCTCTAGTATTTTCTTTCTGCATATCCTTTCTCACTTGGGCCTATACGTTTGTTGAGGGGGCATGGACTGGATGATGTCAAGGTCCCTCCAGCTTTACATGCACAGAACATGGGCAGAGTTCACATTTTATAAGCATGGGTCAGCAAACTAGAACCACATCTGGCCCAATGTCTCCTGTTATACAGTCTACAAGCTCAGAACTGTAATATTACATCATTAAATGGTTGGGAAAACAATCAAAAGATCAAAAATATTTTATGACAAGTGAAACATATTTCAGTGTCTATAGCTTAGGTTTTATTTATGTAATGACCACGCCTGCCTTGGTGCTACAGTAGCAGGGTCAAACTGTTGCTACACAGACCACATGACCCACAAAGCCTATCTGCTAGGCCTGTTCAGAAAACATTTACAACTCATAATCAAGAGAAGCGACAGTGTTCTTCATGATGTTCACAGTCCATACTGAGTGGACCTGCTGGAGGTGACACTCAGGTGACTGAGATGAGCCGGCCCAGCTCAGTGAGAGAGAGCACACTTCTTCCTGCGAAGGTTGGTGTCAGCTCACACTGCTTGCCCTCATAAAGCTGCACTTCCCAGAGCCTGCTCCCCTGGGGGAGGAGTGGGCTCCTGGTTGAGTTAGCATGGCAACCCCAGGAGGAATGGGATGCAATTGATCCTCGGAAGCTCCCCTGGCCCTAAGGTGGAGAATGGTGGAAAACACAAAGGGGTCCTACAGGATCACGTGGCCTTGCCTCAGCCACACAGAGGCCTTGTGGGGAAGCTGGTGTTCATTATGGTATATCTCCTTCCAAGTCTTGGAAACTACAGGGGTTGGCATGTGTGGTTACAAAGAGAAAAACACACACACCTCAGACTCAAACTCACACATTCCCAGCACATCAGATTGGGGAGGGCTTCTCCCGAAACAAGCTAGCCGGTTAGTTGCCCTTCCCTAGGCGATGCATCCCATGGGGCCTTCTGTCTGCACCTGTGACAGAGGCGGTTTCATGGTGTGGGTACCTGAATGGTTATGTTGAGGGGCTGAAAATGACATTCCAGGTCATCCAGCTGAATGAAGTTGGATGCATCCACAGACTCACCATACACAAACGAAGTCGGAGACACAATTCTGAAAAGGAAAACATGAAGACTGTCACCCTAAACTATAGTCAAGCACTCACAGTCACTGCTGTGCCAAGAACACAAATATCTATCTACATTTACTCCAGTATCTCCCACCAAATGCTTCCCTTCTGGGACTATTTCTTCTCTTTCCTGTGAGGGGATACTGCGAGTCTATTTTCTAAACAGACAGTTCTGGTTTGTCTTCTAGCCTTACAGCAAGCACATCACTAAGCCACGTATACATTAGGTAACTAGGTACCAGGATTAAATTTCTAAAATGAGGAGGTTGTAACAACCAAAGCTATGGTAACCTTTTTAAAAAACTGGATAATAAAGTTAGGCATCGAGGAACATGCCTTGCAATTCCAGCACTATGGGAGGCTGAGGCAGGAGGATGGGGCGTTTGAACCCAGCCTGGGCAATTTAACAAAATGCTGTCTCAAAATATTTTAAAAAGGGCTAGGGGATACAGCTCAGTGTGAAGGTCCAGGATTAATCTCCAGTAGAACCAAAATAAATAAATAAATAAACAAACCTGTATAATAAAATGACACATTTTATGTTTTGTCACTTAAATATCATTTTGTGGATGAAGGAAGCTTATAATAAACTTTTGAAGTAAATGTAAATGAGTTACGTGTTTGGTACCCAAACCTTACCCCCACACATATTCATCTCAAAAATGTAATTTAAATTTGTCAGACTATCGTGACTGGCAAAAACTAGGTGTTTGAAAGTCAAGTCAATTCAATGACGGTATTCTCCCTGATTTCAGGCAGTGGCTACCTTAAGAATTCAAACTCACTTTGAAGCAATGCTTTCTGGCTGCTATCAAAACAAAACAACCACTGAAAAAGAACAAAGCTCCTCTTATAACCCCACTCAAGTAATGAATCCTAGATGCTCAAAGCCGCCTACTTACCTAAGCACAACTAGGCTGAGATTTTTGGGACTGAGTCCCACTAGACAGCAATCCAACTATTTTTAATTTAAGCACATTATTTTGGCAACACAGTGAGTTCCCAGCCTTGCCAAATGTCAAGAACTGGTTTGTCTAAACTCACCCTGTTTTAGGTTCCTGGAAAGATCAGAGGTTGACTCATTTGTTTACCTGATGGCTTCATCAGGGCCTGTTAACACCTCACAGTGAGGTCTCCCAAGGCCTAACAACATGATCACATATGTGTGGGAGGTGTTTTCTCTTTATCCCCAAGGACAGGGCTTGGTTCCGGGTATATTCTCACTGTTCTTGTACAGGACAAGTAAATAAACCCTACAGTTAAAAAAAAAAGAGCTGTGAAGAGAGGCAAATATATGCTAATTTGCAAATCTATTCCACAAGTGCCTCTTGTCTAGAAAATGTGATGAAAAATGCCAAGAGCCCAGGCATAGGAAAGCAAGGCCACTCATTCCTCTGACTCCCAGCAGGGCAGGAGCTACTGCAGGGATGGCTCCTCTCGAATGTATCAACATTCCTTCTTCAAGCCAAGGATGAGACTCAGAAGCACTTGAAAAATGAAAAATGAGAAAGTGAATCTCCAGAAAGTTCAGCTTGCCTGTGGGTCAGAGGTTCATGGTTTTTCACTTGATTTAAACCAATTGTGCAAACTTTTTCCACTATCAAAGAGGTATGTACTCTGTTTGCTGAAGCTGGGAGCAGGAAGTGAGTTCTCATTTTTCTAGCCTGCACTTTGGCTGAAAACTGACCTGTGTTGTTGGGTTCCCTGCAGATCACAGCCTGCAGTCCTGCTTTTCCATAGCACCAGCAGCACTGAGTGGCTGTGATCTTCACCTGTACAGTGTGGCTGTCCTGACAGTTCCCTAACCATTCCAGATCATCACAGACATCAGACAGAACCATGTGTGGCTCTGCAGAAGGAACTAACAGAAAAACACAAAGCCAGGGCCAACTATGAGGCTTATCGGAAGGGGAGCCTTCCTGTGAGCCAAGGCTTGGGACACATTTGGCAATAACCTTTGGCTGAGATTTTAGTCCCAAGAACTATACTCCAGCCACCATTATAGTATCACGATAAGGTGAGAACACATGTATGTACAGGTGTGCAGAGCATTCACAAAATTGTGGGGTTTGCCATCAAACTTCTGGTGTCACCACCAGGTGGGTGGGTAGCTGGGACTGAAAAGAAAACAAGGAAAGAGGAGGCAAGTGCAAGTCACTTTAGCTAAGGCTTCATTCATCCTGCTTTCCAAGGCTGGAAGGAAAGGAGTGCCAGGGCCACTGCTCCTGGCCGGCAACACATACAAACACCGGACAGTGCAGCATGCACCTGTAGGGCACCCCTGTGGTCACCCAGGCCTGCTCTGGGCTACTCACCCACTGATGGACGAGTCCACTTCGTGCACCAGAGGCACCGTCAGTATGAGAGTGTTGTCAAGCAGGGCTTCAGAGCGCTCCACGTTGCCACTGTGCAGGGAGAGAAAATGGAAGTCACTGGCCCAGACAAGCTGTCCAGAAATAGGCTCTCTCTCTCTCTCTCTCTCTCTACAGTGAGTATCTACATTCTCCAAGGTCAGCCTCACCTGATCTGTCATTGGTTCCATTTTTTGGTACCAGAGTTGCTTGTGCAGAGGCACAGCAGGTATTCAACTGTCTTAGTTGTATTTCACTCACAAAGAGGTGGCAGCAAATAGGTTATCTGGGAGGTGACCCTAGGGAGTAGAGAGGATGACTGGGAAGGGAAAGAAGCCAACAAAGACATATCATCTGGAGACTGGAGCTGGAGGCAGCTGGGGCTCAGTCTCACTGGAAGACAATGTGCAGCACACATCTCAACCTTCTCACCTGAGGGCTTGGGAGCTGGGCCTTTGTCCACTAACTCTAGAGAGCCGCTGCCGCAGGGGAAAGGGGGGACATGAATTCCCTCCCTGTCTTGCAAGTGAGTGGGCTCTGGCCAGAGAGAGTCTCAGAGGGGTGGCAGACTGTGCAGTGGGTGTGCTGAGAGGTTACAGGTGAAGTGCTCACTGTGGATGCTACTTCTGTAAGGGATTGTTCCATGAACAGTGGATCAGTGAGGTCAGGGAACTGCAGGCAGAAAGAGGGTTGCCAGGCCTCAGCAGGTATTTGCTGCATGGAAGGTTCACCCACAGTCCATGGACAACCAAGTGCAAGAGAGAGGCCATGGGTAACCTGCCATGACAAATTTCCCAGACACTCTTGCCACAGACTCTGACGGGAGCATTTCTCACCAAGGTGTCCCCTCCCTTGGGGAAAAAGCAGAGAATGAGGATTCTTGTGGGTCTTTCTGGAAAGGGGAACACAAGGAGCTGGCACTGCTGGGTGGCTTCTTTTCTACTGTGATGCCTTCTCCTGTTGCCAAGTTCACCCTCCAGGGATGGAACTTAAGAGTTCCTCAGATCTGCTGAGGTTCAGGCACTGGTCATCCTGATCACTCCCCACCACACTGTGCCATGAGCACCTGCTGAGCTCCCGCCTGTTCTGTGCCCTCCAGCCACCCCACTGCCTTCCTTTCCCACCCAGCAAGCGCTGAATGGCAATAGTACTTAAATAGCTCATACATCCTTTCTCCTATTGTTCTAAAACAATAGCGCTGGGTGTCTCTGACGCCTTAGGGTCATACTCATTACTCCTGGGGTGGGATGACATTAGCTCAACAGCAGGGCCAGGTGCCCACCCAGCTTAACTTCCTCACCCTTCCTTTCCAAAGCAAAGGGAGTCAAAGCCCAGGAATCATGAACATGGGTGAACCAGAGGTGGCTCCCGGCCATAGGAGAGCAGCACCCTGGCCTCCGTCCCTCCTGTCCCCACTGCAGCATCCTGCCAGGCCTGAATAATGAGCTCCTGATGGAAGAGCCAGCCCCTGTCCTCCATTTCTCCAGCCACCTGTGGCTTCTGGCAGCTCAGGCTCAGTGGTCTCATCTGTCAGCTACAGTGGCTGGAGAACAAGCCAAGTTGAACAGTTGAGATAAAGAGGCCAAACCTCAAGAGGCTCCCACCATCCTGCACACCCACTTGCTGGTATGCTTTCCAGTGGTCTGCAAAGCCAGACTTCTGGCCACAGAGAAGAGAGATCGCGAGATACTGTTTAGTCTCAGCGTTATGAGCGCCTGAATCTACAAGTAGGCAAGAGACCTTCAAAGGGTGGTGATGGAAGAACAACTGATAGTTTATAACCCTGGCTTTCAAGATAAGGAGCTTTAAGGATTTGCCCAGTATAGCAGGGAGTCAAGCGCTGTGAGTGCCTCTGGGGCAGGAAGGCCAGATTTCCACCAAGGCCTGAAAAGAAGCAAGTGCTAGAAATATTCTACTGGGTGTTGAAAAGATAATGTGATCTCCTTCATGCATTTGTGATTCAACAAACTGGGAATTCTTAGGTTTTGTCAGCTATAAACATTACCAAAAGGGTAAATAAGCACCAAAATGGATGACAGATATTGGGAAGTAGGGAGAAATTGCTCTAATGGGAAGGGGAAAGGAAAGGGGGAAAAGGAAAGAAAAAGAATAGAAGAAAAAAAATAGAAACACAGCTTTTGTAAATGAGGGAAAGAAGGGTTGAAAGGAAAGGAATGGGAAAAAAGAATCAACATATATTATGTACAGGTACACATTTCTCATGATGAATGTGATCATTATGTATATCTAAACTGTACCGATAAAATTAATTTTAAAAAATAAGTATGAGGTATCCCCTGAGGCTGTGAAACAATATTAATGTACAGAGCAGGTATTCTTGAATTTACTAGGTTACTAGCATTTTCTTATGTGGTCCATACTTAGCACTGCACTGTAAACAGTAGGTGCATAACAGAAGTTTTTCAAGTGATAATGTGTCGGGCACAGTGCAAGGGAACACAGATAGTGGCTCTCAGCCTTGCCTGCTCATTAGAATCACGTGAGGAGCCTTTTCTAAAATCTTAGTGCCCAGTGCTTGCCCCAGACCCATTAAGTTAGAATCTCAGGATGTGGGGCCAGGTAGGGGAGGGTGAACCAAGCCTTAGGACGTTTTAAAGCTCCCCAGATGATGTCAATGTGCATCTAAGACCAGAGCAGCCCTGGCCGACAGACAGGCTATTCTAACAGGCGGATTTTTCATCACCCTCTCTGACCCCCCTGATTAGCCACGAATGAGCCTGGGAAACAGGCAGTTTCCTCTTTTTGACAAGGGAAATTCTCTCCATGGCCTCATGTCATGTTCCTTCTCAAGAGCAGGGGCCGCCTCTGGTGCTGAAGGCCTGAGAGGGCACACTAAAGCATCTGTCCCTGGTCTGCTATGGATCCAGGAAATGGCAGGAGAATGAGAACTTTCACATTTGAAGGGGCATCTACCTACTACATTAAACTCAACAATGTCATGCTCTGTGGTCAAGCTGTTGGCTTGGGTCACTGTTCGAAAACTTTTGGTGGCTCCTCATTGGTATAGGAATATGGTTCAGACTTTGAGGCTTTGTCCCCCAGGGTCCAGCTCAGGCTCCTCTTTGTTTGTTTGCATGAGCCTTTGCATGAGTCATATCCCCAGTCTCCTTTAAATTTTTTATTTTTATTTTGAGATGGGGTCTTGCTAAGTCATCAAATCGCCCAGGGTGGGCTTGAACTTGTGATCCTCCTGCTTCAGCCTCCCAGAGTGCTGGGATTACACAGGGCACCACAACTGGCTGTACTTTCCACCCAATCTTCCACTGCCCTTGTGTGCTCCCCAGTGAATCTCCATTCACTCTCATGGCCAACCCCCGCATGATGAACACAGCAGGCTGCACTGCAGACACACTGCCTGTGTGTCTCAACCTGGAAACAGACTCCTCTGCAGTGCCACCACCCCAAGGAAGTCCTCCTGGGTTCGAGCTCTGGGTTTAGAGCTGCTCTCCATGCTCTGCATGTGTTCCTATTAGGTTACAGTCATGTTTTATGTGAACACCAGCTATGAGATCTTGAAAATAAAGTGAACAGAAAATTAAGTCTTGTGAACTAGTAAAAAACTGGCTGCAAAGATATCACTGGAGCCAATTAGCACAACAGGAACATGAACTGTAAATTACATAATAGTATTCCATCAATGTTAAACTTCCTGAATTTGATAACTGAACTGTGGTTACTTAAGAGCCTCATTATTTGGGAATGTACACTTAGGAGACAGGGATCAAGGGGCATGATTTCTCAATGTATTCGCAAAGGGTTAAGAAAAGAAAGTTATATATAGAAGAGAATGATAAAGTCAGTGAAGCAAAATGTTAACACTGGATAATCTATGTGAAGGGTATAGAGGAGTTTTTTGGCATTATTGTTGCAACATTTCTGTTAGGTTTAAAATAATTTCCAAATAAAAATTTAAATAAGCAGGTCCAATCACTACCCCATCAAAGTTTGTATCTCCCCATTCACCCACTTGAATGCTTCCCCCTGCATCCTAACCATCAGCTAGTTGCTACCTAGATGTTGCTTCAACACATGCATTGATTCTGGCTCAAGGGGGCATCTAGTAATTCCCCAAAGGCTGTCGTAGAGATCCACGACTATTCACACTCCTGAAGGGAGGAGTTACCACCCACTATCCCTTCCCTGTTTGTTCACCAGCTTTCAGGACAATCTCTTTCTCAAGGAGCATCACTCAAGCTTGGAGGCCTCTACCAGCCAGCTTTGTCAGGACCTCACATCAGGTACCCCTCCTCCTTTCTATTAAGGAGTGCAGCTGCTTATGCCTGAGAAGCAGTTGACCCAGCCTGAAAACCCAAAGAGGACATATGGTCAAGCAGGAACTGACCTTGGACTAGAACAACTTCACCTCCATCACGCTGTCTCTCTTCAGCTGTAGAATCATCACCTCCAACTAGTTGACTCCCAGCCCCTCCCAGTTCAGTCAGAAGTGGTAGCTGTGCAAGCAGAACTAGACCATCACCGTTCTCAGGAGATCTGCTCCTATCAGCAGCTGGGACTTTATCACTGAGTAACTGTTCCTCTGTCCTCAGCATTCAGGGAATCATCAAAATATGACCAGAGCACATCCTTTCCCCGTTCCATACATCATTTATCTTTGACAGAGATTTCTGGGTCCCCCTTACCTATGAGCTGTAATTATGAAGCTGAGAACTTCTTCTTCCCCAGACAGGTGGCTTGTATCAAAGATTACGCTGAAATCATACTAGGGAAAAAGAAAGTGATATTAAGCATTCCACACTTAAACTGCATTGGCAAAAAATAAAATAAAACTGTATTGGCTATAACATTCTGCATTTTATGATCTCTGGAAGCTCATCCGCATGACAAACTTCATTTTTTATGCATATCTTTCTGTTGTCATACCAAAGTCACAGCTTTCACAGCAAAACTAAGTCCTTTTCAGCCACTGCAATTTCCTTTAGAGAATGACATATTTGAACTCTTATACTGGGACATTCTAAATTCTAAATTTCATTTGCATCATCCTCCCAGTTTTGCCACATGTGGATATCATGTCAGCTATAGTATTTACTTCACATTTTTGTTGTCTTATTCCTTTAAAGACTATTTTAAAGAACAATTTATGTCATTATCATAGATGGGAATCTAGAACCACTTGCCCTAAAGAGAAAGTAGTCTTAAACAAACAATGTTAATTTCCGTAGGCTACTGAAGCCTCCGAGCCTAAAATCCACTCTGTGCTAAAAAGTAAGACAGGCAGGTGAACGGGAGGTGTCAAAGATGTACCAGCACTATTGGAGACTTTACATCCTTGGTTAGGACTGCTAAGAGTATCGAAGGGTTGTGGGCTAAAGGTTTCGGCCTCCACACTCCCCATTCATGCACTGAACTTTGAACTGCCAATGTGATATTTAGGGTGGGACCTTTAGGAGGAATTCAGTTTAGATGAAATTGTGAGGGTGGGGCCCTCATGATGGGATTAGTGCCCTCCTAAAGAGAGAAGGCAGAAATAGCATTCTCTTTATATTTACCACCAAGGAAAGACCCCGTGAACACACATAGAGAAGGTGGCTGTCTAAAAACCAGGAAGTCAGTCCTTCTCAGCCTCCCCATCTGCTAGCACCTATGCTTTTAATCCCTACCCTTCAGAACTCTGAGAAATAAATGTCTACTTTTTGGCCATGCATTCTATGGCAGCTTGTTATAAAAGTACGAGTGAATTAAGCAAAAGGTAATACTTTTCTTTTTAAAGTCAATGTTCTCTAGTGTTGTGTCAATGTTATCACCCAAAGTGATCCCATGAAGTTCCCAACATCATCTTAGTGCATGAATCCCACTGGTGAGCATCCTCTGATTTGAGGAACAGGGCCCTAAACAAATATTTTTATTCATATATATGCCAGGGATGTAAGGGAATATAAAAGGAACACTTGCATGTGGGTTGTAAAACCAGAATCTACCCCAAAGTATGTGACCTTTGCCAAGACACTTAATCTCTTTGCATTTAAGTAAAAAGAGGCTGCCAGACAAAACAATTCTTAAATTTCATTAAGTTCTGAGAGTCTGACTTATTTAATATATATAAATTAGATTCCATTATGACAAATTGTAGGCAATGGTCTGATTTTTGCGACACTGGAGTCCACTGAGTTGAATGCTACATGACAGTAACTGCCAATGGACCATTATACGGAGTCCTCATCTACAGTGGACGTGGACATCCCTTTCTAGACAGAAAATTCTGTTGCAGTGGATTTGTCTGTTTATAGGGAGGGTAGGGCACAGAGCTGGGCAGAAAGCAGGTCCGGAGGATACAAAGAAGTGGAGAATCATGGGTCTTTTCTCAGTAAAGACTCAGAGGTCGCAGGAGATCTGAACTAGATAAAGCTCTGAGATAGGGGCAAATGATTTGGCAAGAAGTCAAAGTCATAGAGGAAGCCCTGAAACCAGGTAGGCTGACCACGAGGGACAGAGGATACAGCTAGCCAAAGTGAGCCAATAGTATAGTCGTGAAGCTTAGCAGATGGCCCAGAGCTTCCTGACCCCAGGTTCTCAAGGACAGGGGAAGGTGAGCTGGCTGGTAGATAGGGCCCTGGCCCTTCAGGGTGACTTGCTGGGCTTCTCACCCTCTACTCCCATGTCTCCATTTGCTATAGGTCTTGATATCTAGAAAGGAAAGTAGTGGCATTACCAGCTGATAAAAACCCCTTACATTCTATTTATACTTCTGTTGGTTCCATGACTCTTTTAATGGTTAATAAATTTCAGTAAAAGTTAACATTCCACCAAAGACAGTAAGACATAGCCTAGGCTTGATTTGGGTAGATTTTACAATGAAACAGCTACTGTTAAAGTTTTTCAACCAAGTGTATTTTCTATTACTCAAAATATTATACTTATATGCATGTGTGGAGGTGCTACATGCTTTACTATAGACACAGGCGTCCATGATGCAAGGTCCTCATTCTTCATCTCCAGCCTGACTCACCTGGAGACTAATGGGATATGATTAGTCTTCTGCCAGGTATGTGTAATCCATTTCCTAAGGGCAACCACTTCTCAAGGTTTCCCTTTTCCCGGAGTGAATGTGGACAGGAGGAATTGTGCTAGAGACAGGCTTGGGAATCATGGCCATAAGAGCTGCTGTGGTATGAAGCAGGTACTTTCAACAGTCTGAAGATTGGAGTGATCGGCTAAGAAATGGGCAAACTGTCAATCTCACTAGAACATTCTTACCATTGGTTTTCAAAACAACTACTGGGTCCTGGGACCAAAAAGCCTGAGAGATTAGAAATGACATGATTCCTTGACACAGGCAGAATGAAAGATGAAGAAAGATGAAGATTTTACTTTTTTTAGATAGAAAAAAGGCAGACAAAGAAGATTAATTTTCCTTTAATTCTTACCAGGGGAAATCGCTTTTATTACAAAAGGGACACCTGGTCTTTTATATCCTACTTTTTCCTGCCAAACTTTCAACCATCTTCTTATCTCCTTATAACCACAGCACTTACCACCTGCTCCATGAATGTCTGAGTATGTCGTACCACATTGTTTGAGCTTCATATAAACATCAAAGTCACTGTAATTTCTTTTACTTTTCAAAAACAAGGGACATATAGTTATTCATGGTTGAGAATGTTGAGAGGTTTCCAGAAAATTCCGAGTATTCAGGGAAGATTCCAGAGTTAGGGTTGTGGGCCACTAGTCCACACCACATCTTCTCCTGTGTTGTGGAGTGGAACATCCCAGAACCAGACAATTGAAGAAGCCCAATTAAATGCTGCTTGGCTAAAGGAGTCTGTGATACGACTTCCCCTTTTAAGGGATGTTTTAGTCAGCGTTTTTGTTGCGATCACCAAATACCTGAGAAAATCAACTTAAAGGAGAAGAGGTTTATTTTGGATCATGGCTGCAGAAGTTTCAGCCCATGGCCAGCAGACTTCAAAGTAGAACCATGATGGAATGGCAGAGGAAAACTGTTCAATTCATGCAAACAAGGAAGCAGAGAGCGGGGGGAGAACCAGAGAGGAAGGACCAGGGACCAGATAGAGTTTCCAGGTCATCCCCCATCTACCCAGACATATCCAGGAGCGTACTTTATTAATTTTGGTGTCTGTTAAGCCAATCAACTCGATAATCAAGATTAATCATAAAAGAGAATATCATGTGCATCAAAGAATAAATCTACGTGAATGCAGCTTCCCTGGCGAGGACCACCAGTGACAGAAGCAAATAAGGCTTTAGTGGCCACTGCCGCTACTGTAAGATACAGAAGTGGGAAGGGAGCAGTTGCTGGTTAAGTGGATGATGGGAAGGGGTTGGGAGCCAGTGGCCAAGGAAATGTCCCATCCCTGCCCCTTACCTTTGACTTTGACCTCATGAAAGGAAATCCCACGCTGCATTTGAGGAAGTCTGATTCCAACAGCTCACAGGAGATGCCCATTTCCTCCTACAAGACAGAAAGCACAAACATAAGAGCATCCTTTGGAATAGCAGAAATCACTGGGGCTACAGCAGACTAGAGATCTCTGACCAAGCCCTCAGGCTTCTAGCTGCCTTCTTCGCACGCTCCTCCAAGAAGACAAATGAACAGGACAAAGCTCTGTTCATTCTGAACTAACACTTTGGGTCCAAACCTTTGGTCTGGCCTGGTAAACTGGGCTGGGCCATGGATGAAGTGCAAGCTTCCTAAGGTTCTAACTAAAAGGCAACCAAGTCATCTTTCTTGTTCCTTTCTCCCAAGCCCATCCTCTAATTCTGCCTTTCAATATCTTGCCAGTTTAAGAAAGATTATTTCTAATAATATCATACCAAGTAAAAGAGGTTTCTTTCTACAGCCTCACTTCTTTCTACTGCAGTGAGACTGATCTGAAAGTCTTCCCAGGGTGAGGATGAATACCAGGGTAAAGAGTGACTACCACTGTGGCTCTTCTGAGCTGGACTCTGCACACTGAGGCTGGAGAACCTGGACACATGCCACAGGGAGCTGCTGTCTTACCACCCTGGCATGTTTATCAACCAAGGTCAAAGGAAAGGCTCTTATATACCACAGGACATTTCTGAGTCAATGTGACTTCCAAAGGAACATAGTATATTTGCAGGTTTTAGAGCAGGACAAGGAATAGAATAGAGCTAATATTTGTTGAGCATCTACCCTGCACCCAAAGCCAGGGCAATGAAGTTTAGTGAGGTCGTGTGACTTCCCTAAAATCATTCAGTTGATGAGTGCAAACCAGAAGGAACTTGCATCAGATGTGGCTAACTTAAAAGCCTATCTTCTTGCCTCCTCCATGGCTGAGAATTTCTACAGAATAAGCACAGCCAATGACAGTGGCAACCCAATGGATCACCTTACGCATTGACACTTAAATGCTGTCTATGCTCCCTCCTCCAATTTCTAAGACCTGTATTTCAGCTCAGAATATGTCCAGTCCTTTGAACCAGTGATTTTTTTTTATTGGGCAGCCGATCAGTACAAAATGTATTCTCCACAATATTTCTACTTAAATTATGTACATGTCTTACTATTGTAATATATTATGGACATTACTAAAAAAAGAAGTACCAAAATATAATAAACTAATCTAATGGGTGACAGTAATGGGGGGCAGTCATAAGCAGAAGGAAGTCTGCGTGGTGCTGGGAATGTTCTCTTTCTTCATTTGGCTACTGGTTACACATGTGATCATTTTGTGAAAATTCACTGAATTGAGCATTTGAAAACTTAAGTATTTTATGTTAAACATCAAAACAACTGATACAGCAGCACTGAAACTTATAAAAATATAGCTGAACAAAAGATAGAAGACTAGAACATCTATTCAGTACCCAATTTTGAAATTACTGTACTGATCTCAATGATTATAAGTTTCCTAATGGCTCATCATTCCCTTAGCCAGCATTCCTCATCTGAAGACACAAGATGACCTGCATTAGTGTCACACTGGGAAGACCCTATCTTACCCTACCTCTCCTTCTGTTGGGGGAGGGGTTTATTTTGGTTCATGTTTATGTCCACAGTTGGCTGGCTCCAAGGAAGGACAGCATGGCAGAGAGGCATGATGGAGGAAAAGCTGCTCGCTTCATGATGGCCAGAAAGTGGAGAGTAAAGGAGGGAGCCAACGAGAGAAATACGCTTCTTCCAGGCCACACGCCCAGTGACCCATCTCTTCTCACCAAGCCCCATCTCCTAACACAGTGAGCTACAAACTCATCAGTAAACTAAGTTACTGATAAGTATAGTGCTCTCATGACCCAATCACCTTCACAAAGTCCCATTTATGAGTGCATGAGACCTGGGGGACATCTAAATATAAAACATAACAAAAGACTCATGCATATCTCTTTATGCAAAATGCATTTAGTCCATCTCTAAGAGTTGCCAAAGTCCTCCTCTGAGACTTAAAGAAAACTCTTAGCTATGAGCCTCTACGAAAATAAAACAGAAAATTAATCACCGCAGACATAAAGTAGTACAGGACAAACATTCCCATTCCAAAAGGGAGGAACAGACCAAAGCAAGACTGAAACCGAGGATGGCAAACATTAAAGCCTGTAGCTCTACGTCTAGCACCCAGAAAACTATGGTGAGATTTGAACTCCAAATGGCTTGGATGGCCCTGCCCCTACAGCACTGATGTTTGCAATTCCTAATGGCAGGAACATTCTTTTAAAATTCAGATTCCTGGGCTACATCCCAGATGACTGCATACACAGAGATTGCGGGACCTGAAATTAGCATTTTTCAATAAATATTCATACAAAGAAGTGTTTCTGCTGTGAAATGACATTTGGGAACCATGAATATGACCTTGCTTTTCCTCAGTTCATTCTATAGGCTGCCTGAGGAATTTTCTTAAAATATTCCTCTCTGGAAGTGGCCTGTATGTCCTTCAACAGATGAATGGATAAAGAAAATGTGGTATTTATACACAGTAGAGTACTACTCTGCCATAAAGAAGGATACACTAGAGTAATTTGTAGGAAAATAGACATATCTTTAGACTATAATGTTACATGAAAGAAGTCAGACACACAAGCTTAAATATTGCATGGTTTCTCTTACATGAGAAACCCAGAATATAAATAAAAAGCAAAATAAAAGACAGATAATAGGTAATACGAAATTAGATTTTTTTTTTGCAATGGGAAGGGGACCAAAAGATGGAGGAAGGGAAGAAAGGAGAGAGAATGAAAAAATTATTGAGACGTGTTATGTGCACGTACCAACTCCCCATGAGGAATGCAATCATTATATATTATAAATATGTACTAATAAAAAATAAAAATTAAAAATTCCTCTTCCCCAATGAAAACAGAATGAAAGCCAAAGTCCTAATCCTGGCTTCCATTTAGCCCATACTCTTCTGTGTTGTGCACACCCTCACCCTAGTGCACACATGCATTACTTTCTACACTCTGCCTGGCATCCTTTCCACATAGCTGTTAAAATCGTCTTCACTGTCAAGATGCTCAGGCTTTCTTTCTCCACCTTGCTCCCCCAAATTCATGGTGGTAAGTTCACATATACGCTATGGAAGCAGCCCAGAATTCAGCATGGACCCTGAGCATATCGTACATTCAGCACTGAGGACACATGTGTGAAAGACATTAGTCCCCATAATTATAGAGCTTACGGCTTGGAAGTGGCAAGACTCTCATCAGAGACAGATGTGCGGCTGCAAATGTGAGGGGTGTCATTGGAACTTAGAGGATAGGCACTAAGAATTTCAATAAGGAAATCAGAGAATTTCTCAAATGCTATGTCAAGGCTGCATGTCTCAAAGACTGGCACTAATGATTCACTGTGGATGGCCTCTTGCCACTACCTTCTTCCCCACTTACTTCTGCCAGAAGCAATACCCTTAAACAACCCAGGGAGAAGTTACTCTAACTCCTAGTTAATTGGCTGGTAGTCATCAGAGGTAGTGAGCCCAAGTCTAGGTTGACTTTAGTTCTCTTGCTTTCCCTAGGACGGTCCTGGTTCATGCCTGTCATCCTGGTATAATTACTCTCAAGTGTCCCAGCATTTTCATGCAAGTGTGAGTGCACATGTACATGCCTGAACACACAGACAAGTTTAATGAACCCACTTCCAACTTCTGTTATAATGTTCAATACCTCACCGGAAATTCCTTTCATAAAGAATAGAGGTTGTACAATTTCAGTCAAAGATCTATCTTTCTTGACATAAAGACTTACTGCCCTCAAGAGTTTCCCTCAGTTTTTGCATATGTATGAAGGAGGAACTATGGATTCAAAATTTGCTGTGGAACTTGATGGAACCTCAGTTTACTTACCTTTGACCTGAGGCTAATTTTCATTTTTCAAGAAGTGCTGAATTGTTTCTGTTAATTCCAAAATGCCAGAAAAATAACATTTAATCCAGCATTTATTCCCTCATTCCAAGTCTCTCTTCCATCTAACTTAAATAAATATTTCAAAATTCCAGTTAGATCTTAAGAGGATGAACAAAAACAGTAAAACCCAAAGACATGCCTAAAAGCAAGAGAGCTGAGCATATGGCTCTTGCTTCAACTGCTCCAGGTGTGATGTTACAGGAAAGGGTCTTACAGGTTACTCTCCCGCTGTGGTCAGCACCCATGCATCCCTCTTGTGGTTGGTCACTGAAGCAGCCTTAAACAAAAGTGTTTAATCCTATGCCTCTCTCTCCAAACACAGCTGTGATTTTCAAGGAGGCAGGGCACAGTATGGGCTCTGGCACACACCAGGACCCGTTACAGCTGGTGCTGGTGCTCCCTCAGAGCCCTTTCCTAGACAGGATCAGCAAGCCCCAGCTGCACAGGAGTCATTTTGCCTGGAGGTTATACCACCCTTCCAGCAAGCACGACTAACATGGGTACCAAAGTACACCCTGTTTGTCTCAAGGTGGGACAAACTCTATTATGCAATTCATATCCCAGAGCTCCCCTGGGAGCAGATGCCAGTGGAGTCTGCATTCCTGTTTAGTAACTTCCTCTACCCTGTTTGGCCCATTTATGTCTCTTCTCCTAGGTCACCTCCTAAATAAATCACTTGCACAAGAATCTGCATCTCAGATGCTGCTTCTGGAGAACCTGACCCAGACTAAGACTCTGCACAAGGGAGGATCCTGGTACCCACAGCCAACAGAAAGTACTAGGCATTTGCTCCCAAGTGGGAAGAGCCAATGAAGAGAAACCAAGAGAATATACTTATATTTATTAATTTTGCTTAAATCCATACTGAAAAAGAGAAAACTGTCCTAAAGGTCATTTATAAAAATTCATATAGCTCTCCCCTATTAGGGGAACACTGGCTCAGGGGAACACTGGCTCAAGGTAACTGGTGCTTCGTTATCCCATTTTAGGTCACATCCAAAGCATAACCTTTAAAAACAAAGTTACTGTGGAGCCAAGTATCTTGTTGGTGGCCATGCAGGTACCCTATAGTCTCAGAGAGACCTAGAATTTAAAATATTTTAATTAAAACAAAATAAAATGCAATTTAAAAAATAAATTTAATGAAAACTCAATTCTCAGGAGATGTGGCTAACCTTAGCTTCCCCTAGTAGATGGTATTTTGGTGAAGGGTTGGTTATTTCCTCAGCCACACATTTGGTACCTGTCAGGAGTTTTATGGGAGAGACTGAAGGGACCAGACTTCTCCTTTGTTCTGATTGCCTTCATGCTCCAATCACTGCTTACACTGACTGTAGAGAACTTTAACATTTATGCAAACCTCATGATTGTAAGACACTCAACTGACAAAACATGGGCCAGTGAACAAACTACTTTCCAGTGTCTCTAAGTGCCAAGAGTGTAGAATCTGATTATCTGATTCAAATACAGTGCAAATCTAAGAGAGTGAAACCCAAACTTTCTGCAAAAGATACAGGCTTGCACAAAAGGAATGCTGGAAAACAGGTCAGTCTGGTTCTGGCAGACTTACCTCAATTAAGTTTTAAAGAAGTCAAAATCATCCTAGATGATAATACTTTAAGAGGATTCAGAAGACAAAAGTTTAAATAAAAAAAAATCAACAAAAGCCCTTGGGGGAAAATAAACCATTGTAAAAGCAATACTTTTGTGATTGTACTAAAAAAGAAAGAAACTAAAATGGGAGGCAAACCATGGTACAGTAGGAAAACTCACATCCAAAACTGTCTACCCAGTGCTCATTTCCTTCTCTTGTTTTGGAAATCAGAGCAGTTTTCATTTGTTTATTTGTTTGTTTCCATACTGGGACTGAACTCAGAGTCTTTGCATTTACTAACATCCCTATCCCTTTTTAAAATGTTGAGACAGGGTCTCCCTGACTCACTAAGTTGCCCAGGGTGGGCTCCTCCTGTCTTAACCTCTCAGAATGCTGGGACTACACGTGTGTGGACCTTGCACCGCTGGGCACCATTATTTCAAAGACACTAAAAAGCAAGTCAACTTTTACCTCGGGTCTACAATATGTTTGATAATTCCAGTTACAGTGTTACAAGTGTTCTTAAACATAGGCTAAAGCTTTTGCAATTTTTTAGTTTCATTTTTCAAACAGAGTCCCAATCAAAAACCTTTAAAAACATTTTGATTATAAAATCTTGGACCCTATTTTAAAAGGATTCACTAACTGGCCTTTTTCCAAGTCCCATTTTCTTTGGCTAGCAATGGCAGCCAAACCGTAAAATACTATCAGGGCCCCTCCCTGGAGATCACAGGTAATTCAATTTAAATTTTCTAGCAATGCACATTTTTCTTAGGATCAGGAAATCATTAATTAATATGTTCTAAAAACACAATCATGACAGCCAGGGATTTAGCTCAGTGGCGCTTCACCTGCCTGGCAAGCACAAGGTCCTGAGCTCGATTCCTGGTACCTAAATAAATAAATAACAAAAACCCCCACAATGATGAAAAGTGTGTGTTCACGCTTGGTTTATACACATCTGCTTCTGCATTTTCAGCACTTGGTAATTAGTAGTTCCTGAGTTTACATGTATTAAACGAATGGTCCTTGGCTCATGGAAGATTCAGTTAAAGGGACTGAATGCAAGAAGCAGCTCATTTGCTGCTCTGCTTGGCATGAGGGATGCTTGCCTTGGCAACGCCCTTCTGTTTTCCAGACATACCTTAGGTGTCCCAGCCCCAGGAGCTTGGCCAGTAGAGCCAGGCTCCAGCCCTCTGTGTAACGTGCAGTGGTTGGAAGAATCAGATAATAAAGTTAGTGAACCTATTTGGCCTCCACCCTCCTTCCTCTCCGCACTTAATTTCAATTGGAGAAGAACCTTATTTGACCACCAGTGCAGTGCTCTTTGAGAACAGAAAATCTGTGAGCTCTATAATGGGCTGACTCTTAGTGTCAGGTGGACTGTGAAGTTTTACTTCTCATTTTCCAGCTCCCATGTGTCTTTGTGAAGCTGAAGACAACGCTCAGGTGCCGCGTCTGGCTGTCGGTTTGGTGGTCTTCCTCTAAGACCCTTTCTGTCCTCCAGACACACCATGAGCGACTCCCGTAACCTGGAAGAGAGGCCTCTGAATTAACTCCCTTACTTGATTTAGAACTCAGGTATACTTGCTAAGCGCTTTATCTCAAATTACTGAAGCAGGAGTCAGAGGGGAGCAATGTTTTTGCTAACCAGAGTTAACAGAAAGAAGATTTATTCCTGGAAAATACTATACTAGCCTCATTTAACAATAACTCAGCCTAAGCTTCACTACAGCAGTCCTTTTCACAGAAGAGCATCCTTTGGTGCTGGGCTCATAAAATTACTGCTGGTGAAGGAAGGCACATGGGCTTATAGCTTAGAAAGTGCATAGACTTTGGCATTCACATCCAGACTTTGATTACTGTTCAGATATAGAGCAGACATATTCTGTCATGTAAATCTGCCGTCCTTTCTACCAGCCTCGATCTTCTTACCTATGAGGTTCTTACGCCTGCCAATAAGACTACTGCTGCACTGCTAAAGATCACGGTGTAGGGTGGAGCACCTGGATGATTCCGACTCAATAAGCTTCCTATATGTCAGGCAGTGTTTTAAACCCATTATCTGTGGACTTCATAAGCCAACGTCCCTTTGCTCCCATTTTAACAAGGAGGAAGCGGAATGTAAGAAATTATATCACTTGTTTTGGGTTTCCCAGTTGGCAGGATCTAAGTGGGCACATTCCTTCCTAACGCCTGTGCTTACAACTGCTTCTCTGCATGTTCTCTTTAAATGTAACTTCTAACCCCTGACACAGCCCCTCATTCACCCCCACCCCCAATCTCCCTATAGAACGTAACATGGGGTTTCAAATACACATGGGTGTGGAGAAAGACTTATTTGAGCATTTTACATTACTGACTTCAGCTGTTGTACTATCTCTCTCATGCTGCGCATTTGCACAATGCCTTGTCTCCTGCAGTTTATTCAGGCTCTGAATGTGCATTCTTAGCTGAGTGTCAGGCATGGATAGTCCTGGAGTCAGAACAAACATAAGCAATAACAGTCTAGAATCAAAAATGAACACACACTGCGTACCTATGACTGCACATAGCCTCCCACTGCGTGAAGCCCCACAAGTAAGCACTCCTGTTGATGCCTGCACCAGGATACAGAGTACTCTCTGAACAAAGTGGGCCCAAGAACCTTTAAGCAGAGTTGTGGAGGACGGACCATTTTGGTGACTGTTTGGACCTCAGGGCCCCTGGAGTCCATCTTCAAAGAAGACAGAAAACATACTCAAAGTTTCCCTTGGACAGACTTAGGTATCATCCAGCTATACACTCATTTGCTTATGATCTAGTGAATATCTATAAAACACCAGATATAACTGAGGAGATACATGGGTAGGCAAGGGACCTTTGCTTTTGAGGAGACAATGTTTAGCGATCAGAAGACTCTAAATTAACATATTTTAATACAGAGGAAAATAATCCAATGTACATCAACTGCTGAATAAATGCAACATGGTATATCCATCCACCCAACGGAATATTACTCAGCCACAAGAAGGAATGAACACTGACACACATAACATGAACAAACCTTGAAAACTTTATACTAGGTGAAAGACGTCACTCACAAAGGACTCATTCCATATCATACAAATTAGTCAAAATTGGCAAATCTAGAGAAACAGAGTAGATCAGTCGTTGCTTGGGCTGAGAGGAGACATGAAATTTAGGATGGCAGCAAAGAGGCATAAGAATTCTTTCTTAGGTAAGAGAATGTTCTAAATTGATAATAGTAGTTTCCACCTGATCTGTTCTATAAGCTGCCCTAGATAAATTGTAACATATGACTTTATTTTTGTTCAACAGCCTTCAAAATCTATTAACAACCAATACTCTTCACCGATTCCCAGCCAGGAATATGCACTGGAACCACCAAGGAGGCAGAAATTCCATGCATAGCTGTGCTGGTTGTACACAGCACCTAAGACCTGGCTGAGGGTAGGAGCTGAAACCTAATGCATATTGTCCTCACCCAGCCCTATACCTTGGCATGAACCTGTGAACCAACAGATGGGGCATCTCTCCAATCTGCATAACATAGGTGTAAAAATGGTGATGATGGCCCTGTGGGAAGTGTGGTAAAAAGGATCCAAATAGAGTTCCACTGTGGCACCCCAAGTCAAAGCACACAGACTGGGTGTACACTACTATGGTGATTTTGATATGTATCAAGTTAGGAACCCCCAAAATTGGACTACAGAAAAATCCTCTGGTGGGCATGTTAAAGATGCAGATTTCAGGCCACACCCACCAAAATGGGATTCTTTAGAGCAAAATCTGGACTTTGAACCACTGGAGATGAACATTCTGCATAGGCTGTGGAACACCAGCCCTGAAAGCTAGTTGGCAACCACTGCCAATCAGAGGGTAAAGCACTCAAACCCATCATGTAAAAGGAGGAAAAAAAATGCCTTCCCTGGGCCCTGACTGTAGTGAAGACTGAGGGCCTGTGCCATTAGTATGGTCCTCCCTGTCTGTAAATCATCAGACTAGAATCTCACATGTCCTGTCCCTACTCACCATTATCCCAGTTCAGGACATGGAAACATCAACTCTACAGACCATGCCTGCTTCCAATACCTATGCCTACAGGCCACTGCTCCTGTGGGAAGCTCATCCTTCATTTATCCATTCAACATAGGTTTCTTATTTGGCCTCAAAAAGAAACAGATTTTATAGAATAATGATGTGCAAGATACGTTTGTCTTCTGTTATATTTTACTTTCTTTATTCACTCTCTATTCAGTAATTATCTATTGAGTCTCAGTCAAGGTGCTCCTTATTGGGCCATTTGCCTTTGCAGTACTGTTCATGGTCCATGGAAGAGGCCCAGCCTGGCAGGAGGGATAAGGACCAGCTGGTAAAAAGAAGGCTAAGTGGTTAGGCAAACTGTGCACAAGAGGCTGAACTGGGTGTCCCTAAATAAGACAAGCATCAATTCTCCCTATTCCCATCCTATAAGTCCTATTTTATAACTCAATATTATTACCATTGTTTTAGCTTCCTTCTAACTAAAATGTCTACAAGTTCTTTACATGATGGAGTGTAAGCAAGGTCTATCAGAGCCATACCAGTACTCATTTAGTGGGGGAAATTAGCTCATATGTGAACATATGGGTCAAAGGCTATTACAAATGATGAGACCAGAAAATACCTTTGGTAAACTGCATGAAATAGTTGAGAGTCCAATTATTCAGAACATTATCTATCAGACTCAAAGACTATGAGTAGGATCCTGTGACTAGCACAGATTTGTATTTTGTCACAAATTTACTCAACAGATATAACTGAACTAATCTCATATGCCGGAAATGGAGGTACGAGGATATATTCCTACCCTCAGCAAGCATTTTTGTTAAATACTAGCATGCTAGTTAGCTTTCTGTCACTGTGACAAAACTCCTGAGTTAATCAATTTAATGGTGCATGGTTTTAGAGGGTTTAATCCATGCCAATTTGGTTCATTGTTTGTGAGTGAAGCAGTTCATCATGGCCAAGTGTGTGTGGTGAGGCAAAGCTGCGTATCTTGGGGAGGTTAGGAAAGCAGAGAGACAGAAAGGAAGGAGCCTGGAGTCTCAACATCCCTTCAGGGCAGGCCTCCAGTGATCTAATGCCCTCCCACTGGGCCATATCTCTTAAAGGTTCCACTACTTCCCAATAGTGCCATGGTCTGGGGACCAAGACTTTGACACATGGGCCTTTAGGGGGCATTCTGGATCTAAATTATAGCTGTGGACATAAAATAATTGTCCTGGCAGCTGATGTAACAATTATATACCAGCTGAGAGCTCAAGATTTTAAAAACATCCAGGAGAAGGGAGCACAAGCTACACCTTTGGGAGTTCAGATTGCATACATAACAAGGAAAAGTCCAATGTCAAGAACTTCAGTGCTCAATAGACAATTAGAACAACTGTAAGACAGTTTTACAGAAATACCAAATTAAGAATGATCCATTAATATCATTAAAAGCTAATGCTATGTATGCTTTTTGTATGTTTAAAGACAACATAGAGAGATGGAGTTTGTTTTCCAGGATACTTAATTTTCTTCTATATTTGGTTTCAGCATTTTCAGATAATTAGCTAGTTGCTTAAAATGACTTACACATATAAATAGCAGGGGCTGCTTTTGATTTTTTTAATGACTAGAGTTCAATCTTGCTAGAGTTGTTTATGGAAAAGTCATTTTTATTCTCTGGTCCTTTGAAAAAAGGCTGAGTCATGGGGTCATGAGATTGCCTAATACCCAGTATGTTTCTGATCTTGGCGGACTATATTGAACTTCTCATTATGTTAGGAGGTGCCTTAGCTGTTGAGAGGAAATTGGATGGATTTATGAATTCCCTGTCTGACCACGTAGTGGTAACTGATTCATAAACAATATTTTCTGTGTTTCTATATGTCATTTTCTATGTGTGTCTCACACAGGACAGTTTTGCTCACATTTTTTTCTCCTTGTATAAAAGTTTTAACGTGTTCCCTTCCATACTGGTTTTTGGTCCTGCTTCAGATGGCTGGTCTGACCACACACCACCGCTCTGGTCAAAGCCTGGGAAGAGCTTGGCAGAGCTCCCTCAGCATCCCCACAGGTCTTGTTACCATCCATAGTCATGTACACTGGCTTCTCAGATGCTAGCACCCATGTGTCTTTTGTTGGAGGACTGCTCATGAGCTGCTGAACTCTCTTTGTCTGGGAGCATGGAGAGATGGCAGCGCTTAGAAATTTCCATTCTATTGAGAAGACACTTGACCAAATTCCCTGTTCCTGACGAGGTACTCTGAAATATGACCTATACACTGGCTTATGCCAAAGTCCACCACTTTCTTTCTCACTGCCGAGGACTTTTTTGATATCATATCCTTTCTTGGCCTCCTTCCCTTCCCAGTTCCTACTTCCCCTTTCTCCTATAAATGCTCCTGAGTAGACTGCATTTACAAGATGTCTTGTTTCAGGGTTTGATTTTAGGGAACTCAGCCTTTGACAGGCGGAAGAGACCATCCCAGAAACATGCAGCTCCCCTCCTATGTGCCTCAGCTGTGGCCACCCACGCCAGTCTGGCGCCAGACTCCGAGCAGATGGCCTCCCAGGACTTGTAAACCTCTCATCCTCTCTGCCTCTGCATCGACATCCACTGCAGGGCAGAGCTGCTTCACAGGGACTGCTTCACTGGAGTCTTTGGAAACAAAGAATTCCACCCATGAAACATTAAGGAAGCCGGCTAACATGGCTTTGCACACTTACTTCGCTACTTATTGATTTCAATCCACTTACACACCTCTTGAACATAAACTCATTTAATTATCATTCCTAAGTGTTTTCTCTTTGTTCATATTAGGAAGGCCAACTCTCTTACTACTCATACCAGGCTCCAGGGAATATGGCAGGGGCCTTGCATAGTGGGTTAATGCCATTTTTCTCTTTAGTTTCTTGGAAGAAGGAAATAGGACCCTGGAAATTCCTAAATTTGTGATTATTCAATGATCTTTTTTCCAAAGAAACTTAGGTCCAAATCTTAGCTCTACCAAATGCCAAGTACTATCTCAAATACCTTTCTGTAAAATACAGAGTAATTCCTGCTGTATTTTTCCATAAGGATTAAAGGAGTTACTATGCAGGCTGTCACCATGTTCTCACTGTTCAACTTTTCTTTGTTCTAACACCTACAGTAACTGGTAGATGTAAGAATCTGGATGTTCAATGAGCCATCAAAATAAGACCTTCAACCCAAACACACTGCCTGAAAAGGAAGGTGACAAAGCTAACGTGCACTGAACTCTGACCATGTGGGAGGCACGGGTCTAAGCATTTTGCTAGGATGAACCAATTTATGCTTCTCAATAACCATTTAAGGTAAGTGTTTTGATGATTCTGTTTTTCAGATAAGGATTCAGAGGCCCACTGAGCTTGAAGGAACTTGTTCAAGGTCACTCAGGAACTTTGGCAAAGAGCTAGATCTCAGGTCTGGCAGTCTGACCTCAGAGTGCAAATTCTATGACTGGTTCTGGCATGTGATGGGGCCTTCACAGGGCCTGGGGCAAAAGTTTCCTTTCCTTTGCCATACAATCACATACCTATAGTACAATGGCTTTCACACTTTGGTGTGCATCAGTCACCTGGAGGCCCCTCAAAACACAGACTTCTGAGACTTACCCCAAGGTTTCTTACTTAGTAGGAGGTGACAATGAGTGTGCTTTTTCAATCAGTCCAGCTGATGTGGATTCTAGTCCTCAAGAGACCCACACTTTGAGTGGCGCTGATCTAGACTCAGAAATATTTCCTTCCTTTGAGAAGGAAGCAGCCTCTTGGGCTGTACCCATGCGGAGAGTCTCATGGGAAAGGGTGGGCATGGGCCTGAAGAGCCAGTGAACACCAGAATGCCCCTCTAGCCTGGAGTAGGGGATGCTGGGAAGCCTGCAGAACTCAAGCCCCCCACTCCTGAGGAATGGAAGTCTTTCACAGGCCACAGCTGTCACTGTGACACCAGGTATGACATTTGTCCAGGCTGTCGCCTGCTCCCTTTCTAAAAATGGGCTGAAAGCTAACTTTACAATGGCTGTGTGGTAAGGAAATGCTAAAGAAGAGCAGGGAAAAAACACACATTTATAGATGTCAGACTGAGCATCCTGAATCTGAAAACTTGAAACCTGAAACAGTTTTGTTCCCAGCCTTTTAGATAAAGGATACTAAACTTGTATATTCTTTACATCTGGCCCATTTAAAATTCTGGCACCGTGGGGTAGATTCCATAACCCCATTGTACAGTTCAGCAAAACAAAGCTCTAAGACTTTGGGAAACTTATCAAAAGGGCACAAATTATCTGAAACCAGGATTTTAATCCATATCAGATAGACACAGCCTCTGTGTCTAGCCCTGGCTGGCCCAGAGACCATTCTGATGGTGGATACCTGACCCAGGACCTCATTACACAGTCCCCTTCTGTCTTAGCACCACACAGGCTGAAGAGAAAAGCCTGAAGCTCGAGATAGTGTTACTGCCGGGCAAGAAACTGTGTTATGCACATCATTTTAAGCCACAAAACAGACTCTGGACTGCATGAGGCTTCCAACTAGAAATAAAAATCTGTAATGGTGTCTCATTCACCTGGAAGATTATCCATCCTCCTCAGACCAGATGGAAATGACAGTGTGCCCACAAGCCAAGTGGACAGCGCCTTTGCAGATGGCCAGGAAACCCCTTGCTGGCAGCCAGTGTGTCCATCTATGGGTCCTACCAGCAGCTCCCTTTTGAAGAAAATTCAACACACTTTATAAAAAGCAGAGACCTTTCTTTGGCACAAGGCTCAGATTCCGTGCTCTGCTCCATGACCTTATGAGGGAGGGCTGAAAGCACCTCCCATATCCGCCCAGCTTGACAGATTTGGCTTCAAAGTCTGGACTTTCTGCTTATCTGAGAGAGCTTGTTTCCCTTCTTAATTTGAGGCCCTTCTCCCACTTCCTTTTGTGGCTCCATCCATTGGCTTTGTCTGTATTTGGAGACAGAAGGCAGACTCTTCATTAGAACCTTCTAGAAGAGGCCTGTGGAGGAAGGAGCACCTACTCGGCATCTTCTCAGCATATGATTTTTAACTGCCAAGAAAGGACACCTGGGAAAGAATTCTAGCTTTAAATTTTACATTTAAACAACACTGAAAGGCTTAAAGAAAAGGTCACGAGAACTTTTTGACAGTAGAGGCTCTCACTTTTGTTCTTTAGGGTCCTGAGTTCTACAAAGGGTTCCTGACAAAGAGATCATAATTCTATCTCCCACCAGCGAGTCATCCCACACCACTGTCTCCAGTGAATGGGGTTTAACCCAGTCACTTCCAGAGCCACTGGTCATGTTCTAGAGTTTTAAGTGGACACTTAAGATGGCCACACAGCACTTACGGTCAAGAGCTGGGGTGGTGAAAAATATCTTTCTTCCTTTCTATGAGCGGGGGGAAAGATTAGGATCATCACCTGCTACTAGCTTTGACCAACTTTTATGCCTGCTCTGTGCTCCAAATATCTGCATTGGTAAATAGGGATAACAATGCTATAGCAGATGTTTGTTCCTTGCTGCCCACATCCATTTATTCTTCACACTGGGAAGTCAACTCTCTACACTTTTAGCCCACCAGATTTGAGGGACATGCCATGTTACTCCCATTCCTGAGAAGGGGCATGTGATCCAGGCTTAAGCCAAGGGGTCCAGCGAGACTCAGTGAAAATTTTGCTAGGATTTTTGTGAGAGTACAGTCACCATGACCTGACAACAATCTTGCTAACTTGAGGGAACAGCCTATCTTAAAATGGTGACAAGACAAGAAAGAGAAACTGATAGAGAGTGCAACACTGTGACAACTTTTGTAGGTCCAACAGGGAGCTGTGGACAAAGCCAACCCTAGCTTTTCAGTTGTGAATAAATTCTGTATTCACTCATGCCACTTTCTGTTGCTTACCATCACTCAGGCCTTACCACTAAAAGAGTTAAAACAGGTACAAATACCCCACAGTTTGGTGAAGCTCTTTATAGAACCTAGCAGAGCAGCCTGGAGAATCCCTCTGGAGAAGGTCTTATGCTGTATTTCTGAGACCCAGTTTCCCTGAATGGGAGAGAGAAGCAGCCAGGATGACTCCAAGCACCAAAGGGAGCTGGCAGTGCTCACCAGAGTGTTTCAAGATGATACTTGTAAAAGTACGCACTGAGACAGGGACCTCTGTGGCCACCTGGACCTCACTGAGAAGCAACCTATACCTTTGGGAGCCTTAGCGCGGACCTTTGTCTTTAAGCCCTAAGTAGGGAGGGTGGTTTGAGCTCCTATATAATCATCAGGAGTGCTCAGAATTGCTGGATATAAAACTCTGTCCTTGTCCGTCAATATTCAGGACTGCACTACCAGGCTCTGGAAGATCAAGGCCACCTGCCAACAGCCAGCACTAACTTCTCACCTGTGTGAGAAACCTTTAGTCAACAGCATCCTCAGCCAACCTCCCGACTGGAACTGCAAGACAGACCTTGAGCCACAGCAACCCTGGAATTCTAGATCCACCAGAAGGAATAATCAATGTCTGTAGTTTTAAGCTGGCAGGTTTTGGGGCAAGTTGTTATGCGACAGCAGATAACTAATCAGTAGGTGTCCTTGGGGCTGCTATGCAAACGAGGAAGCAAGACCCAGGATCAGAGAGTGGAGCAGAAGAAGAACAGGGGTCCACCTCACCTAGATGGAAGGTTACAGTCTTTGCCCTCATACCCCTCCAGAAAGGCTGCAGAGCCACCACCTCTCCCTGTATTTCAGTCACAAGTAGGGTGACTATGTTCTCCATTTTCCTAGGACAGTCCCACTTTATGCTTTAAAGACAATACACTTATGACAAAGGTTCTGTCCATGTCCCAAGGCTAATTATCAGTAATGTCCTCCGTCAGTCCTCTAAAGTAGCCTAGTTTAACAGGTTGAATGGTCATGCCTGAAATAAAGAATCAGTGACCTTATCTCTAACATTCAGATCACAGAGCTCTCGAAGGGGCTAATGCAGAGCCAGGATGCTTTGCCTCCGCCCAGTGTCGAGATGACAGCTCTGAGAGCCCTGGATCAAGACTCTTTCCCACACAAACCATACTCATGCAATCAGCCTTCTATATTATCTTTTATTGTTTTCTAGTTATTCTGGGAGGATATTTATTTCTTGACAAGATGTCAGTTTGCTGATGTCAGCAATCAGGCTCTATCCTTAACTGTGAGGCAGGATGATAAAAGGGGAAGTTTGTCATCAGGCTGGGGTGGGGCCAGTTTTCAATCTCAGCTCTTCCACTTACTACCTTTGTGTTCTGAAGAAATCACATCATTTCTAAGCTAAGTTGCTACCTCTGTAAAATGGAGATGTTAATATGAGCGTCCCCTGAGATGATGCATGTGACTGCCTGAACTGTTCCTGTGGCAGAACAGGTGTGTTCCTCCCAGCACAATACTGGGAGGAACATTTCTTGGTGAAAATAAATCTAGAACAGGAAATACAACATTATACTTGGTTTTCTCTATCACAAGCAAGAGGTCAAACAGGAACTTTTCCTCTTCCTAGTATCACAATGGGAGCCTCATCCAGGCAGTATTCTTTGGAAACATTAGCTTCATGTTCAACTTCAGACTTGCCAAAACTTACCTTTTTACAAAGATGTGCCGCATGTCCTACCACAGAACATTTTCAAATTAAGGATGAAGAGTGAAGGTTTGGAGGTGGAGCCTAGTGGGAGGTGTTTGGGCTGGAGAGGAGCAGAGCCTTCATGAATGCTCTAATAGCTTTCTTTGGAGAACAGGTTAGCTATGGTAAGAGTTTGACCCCTTTTCCTTCTGCACGTACCTTCAAGCCCTTCTGCTTCTTCTACAAATGTTCTGGGACTTTTCAGCCTCCAGAAGTATGGACCAAAATGAACCTCCCTCCTTTATAAATCAACAAGTCTCAGGGATTCTATATAGCAACAGAATAGAGATGACCCACCTTCCTCAGCGCAAGAAGGCCTAAGGCTTTCTAAAAGGATGGGTTTGTAGGTGGGGGAACATTTGTGCAGTCCAGCTATCGTGAGTTCCAGTCCCACCCACTCTCTGCCAACTGACGGGAGGAGGACACTTGCCGTAGGCTGCCAATGAGCTCTCATTCTTCCTCACTCACTCACTCACATCATTTCCAAAGCAAGGATTTGCTTAGCAGAACCTATTTAGACTCTGGTCTTTGTGCCTTGGCAGAGATTCTGGAAGGAAAGGCCATACTCAGAGATGGCTTCCCTGGCTCAGGGTCTGCCTTAGGACACTTATGACAAAGGTTCTGTCCATGTCCCAAGCATCCTCCCCATGTCCATGCATCTCTGCAGTTTGATTTCGCAGCTATTCCCTTCACAGGGTGGATTTTTATTTTTCCACTTTGAATTTGGGCAGGATTTATAACTTGCTCTCACCAATTCAATACAGCAGAAGTAATGCTATGCCTGCTCCAAGCCCAGGACTCAAGGGACCTTAAAACTTCCATTCACTTTCTTGGAACCCTGCTAAAAACACACGAGCCAGGGCTAGTTTACTGAGGGATGACAACCACACAGTTCAGTCATTCCCCCACCCCAGACAACAGCTGGGTTCCAGAGGATCTGCCAGTTAAACACAGACACATAGGTAAGGTCAGCCAAGCAGACAAGTCTGGCCCAGGTCTGAAAAAGTACCTAGAAGATGCCTGGAGTCATGAATAATAATAAATGGCTGTTGTATTACACCAATAAAATTTAGTGTGGTTTATCATAATGGATAAAAATCTCTTGCAAAGTGTGAAAGTGTGTTTGAGCTCTCTACGGGCACACCTGGCTTGTAGGGAGCACTCAGAAAGGGGTCACCAGGAAGACAGTCACCCACCCATGCTATTTGCATGGCCAGCTAAGGGAAGAAGCAGACCTGGCCTGCCTTTGTACTCTCTAATTCCTATGGTGCTAAGGTCAACCATCCTTTCTTCATTTATGCACAGGGAGAAGCAGAACTGATACCAAAAGAAGAAAATGTGACTAGAAAAAAAAAAAAAACCATTGGAACAGTAGCACCGATCTTACTAGTCTCTGAGGGCTGAGATCACAGGAGTCCACCTACCAAGGAGAAGGGAAGACAGGGCCTGGGGAGACGTGGAATATACACAAGAAACTCCGACACTGTCTCATTTCACTTCATCATTCGCTTCCCTGGAGAGTGAGGAATGAACTTCTGAACACAGGAAAGCATACCAATTCAGAAGAGGGATGCCAAAACAAGGCCATTGATTTTATTTATTGTCCCCAAATCTCTAAGTACTTGACACTACTTCAAATAAGAAGAAACATAAGAAGAACACAAACATAATAAAATCAAGGGAGGTGCTTCACAAACTCCTTCAAAGAAATTTCTTGTCTCGCTTGCTGAAGGTGCAGCTACTCCCAGAGAGCCTCCGTGGACAGAAGAGAGCTTGCTGGTAAAATTGTCACTTAAATAAATGTTTGTAAATTGTGAAAGCACATTTATTTCAATTTCCCTAAACTACGTTATGAAGGTTTTTAAAAAAAGAATTTTAGTATGTATCCTTTTGAAACAGAAGCAACTGTGATCAAAGTAAATCAATTCCTTATTTACCTTTTCTGAACTCTGGGTTTTATTTTACTTGTTTACCTCAAAACTTCTTGAACACCATAACTAATTTTTCAGATATTTTCCCATTTAAATTTTTTCTTAATTTATGTCCAGTTTTAAGAACAACCACCAGGGAGAGACAGCATTTAAATTTGAACCCATACCCATCTCCTTCCAGAGCACAAACCCCTGCCTGTTCATCTCTCCTTGGTAGTACTGTCGTCTTCCCTTATGTATACAGGATACATTCCTATATATACTCAGTGGACGCCTGAAACTGCAAATAATAACAAATGCCACACATACTGTGCACAGAATTCTTCCTATATATCCTGCAGCATCATCAGATAAGACCACAGTTACTCTGTCCTTCCAGATGTTGTGCCTTGGTGCCTCCTTTGCATGTACTTACACTTTGCAAGCTCTTGTAATCAGGATCACCATGCTGTAAAATAAAAGTTACCTGAACATAAGTACTGTGACATTTCCACATGTGGTTTGCTGATCCAGACAGCTACTATTAATAGATGGGTAGTGGAGACAGTGTGGAAAAGCTGGACAAAGGCATGATTCACATTCTGGGTGGGATGGTGTCGGGTTTTATCACACTATTCAGAATGGCATGTGCAATTTAAAACTTATCAATTGTTTATTTCTGGAAATTTCCATTTAATATTATCAGACTGCATGCAGTTGACCATGGGTAACTGAAACCACGGGAAGTATAACCATGGATATGCAGAGACTACTGCAGGCTTCTTTCCCTTTGGGCTTGTGGAAAATTCCAGTAAACTGGTTATGGCTAGAAAAGCAGCTGACTGATACTTCTACTCAAATGGCTGGAAAAAAATTACATTCTGAATTGATGTTGTGGAAGGCTGAAGAAGAGTTAGAAAAGGGTTGAGTGTATGCGTCAGACCCCTGTCTCTCCCTCCTGGTCCAGCCGTGATTTCAGCTATGTAATATCTTCCGTAGACAGTCACAGGGCACTCACAATCAACTGCTCCCCTGGCCAGGTCAGGACCAATCTTTCCTTTGGAAGCAGCCCTCAATCAACTGGCAATGAACATTCCTTCAGGCTAACATTTCTGGGTGACTTTCTATACACTTCTCAAAAGATTGTACCACCACTAGCATTGACCTCAAAAACATCCCCCACTGGCTTCTCTTCCCTCTTCTTGGAATTACTGCCCAACCACTGCACCTATGCCTTCATCTCAGGCTTTGAAAAGGTCAGGTACCATTTGCCCTTGGGTCAATGAATTTTGGGAAAAGGAATGGTCTGAAAACAGCATTTTGGGAAGTCTGTCCAGATGGAGCAGATAGGGAGGGGCATCCTGATGGTTTAAAGGGCCAACAGGAAAGATTGTTAAGGACAAAGAGTCTTCGTAGAGCAGCCTGGGGTGTGAGCAGGGGCCAGGAGAAAGCTGGAGTGTAAGAAGTGAACTTGCCTGCAAAGCCAAACTTCTTCAAGTTTCACTTCCACCCTACATCTCCATTTTATCCCAAATGGCATACCCATCCCCGGGAAACCGCTGTGCCATCAGCTGACCTTTCTATTTCCTGCTGCCCCATACTGAATCCCCCATTAGGAAGATAATGAGTGAATGACTTTGGGAAAAGGAGATACTACATGGGTTCTGGCACAACTAGAACATTCCTTTCTTCCAGACAAACAAATGGGAGAAGTAAGTAGCAAATGTGAGTCCACTCAGTCTGGGTCAGAGGAAGTCTAGGAAATCTGTGTGAATCATGGCTTAAAAAAAAAAACAACAAAAAAACCCACCAAATGCTCAATATGTATGCTCTTTCCTCCCGCTACTCAGCTAATTTATAAGGCACACATGAAATAAAATGGTTGCTATATACTTCTGGCCAAGTAAAAGAAACTCCATTTCTCAAAGCCAAAACTAACACTGCACATTGGAACTCGATAGAAAACAGATACCGTGAGCAGGTAGAGCACTTCATGGCCTGGAGCTGGAAAAAAAGGACTAGGAGGGAGTCCTGTGTCCTCCCACACTGAGCAACACGTTCAGAACAGCTGAAGAAAGATTGAAATATTCTGAACCCAAATTTGGTTTCCTTAAATAAGGACCAAAACTTTTATATGCCATTGGGCTTTGTAATTTTAATAGACCATTTCATTTACCATCAGCTGTTCCTTCTGTGAAATACAAATGTTTAGGTCTTTTACAGGTTGAGCTTCTCTCCTCCTACAACACAGTTCAAATTGAAAGTTTGAATCCATCCACTGGGTAATGACAAGCAGCAGCGACAAAATGTGTAAATGCGTTTCTATGGTCACAATTCTGGTCTTGATGCAATCTCTATTTTCATAAAATAAGGTTTTAGATTTTTTAGTTTTTGTTTTTTTGGGCCCCTTCTTCCCCAGGGTTACTCAGCTCGAATTTTATAATAAGAATTAAATCCATAAACATTTTAAGGCACTCTACAAACATTCTGGACGCTCAAACATTCAGACAAAATAGAAGATGTAACATGTATACACTATTCTTCCCCATTTTTGTGTGGACATCTTATCACGGACCTCACAAGGCTTTCACTATTTGGCTCCCTGCCTGAGCTTAGGCCTCTTTTCCTATACACTCCATTTAAGCCATACTGTCTTTTTTATTTTATTGGTATCAGAGATCAAACTCAGGACCTTATGCTAGTGAGGTAGGCAGCACCACCATTGAGCTAAATCCCTGGCCCATAAGTCATACTGCCTTTTCCTGCAGAGGCTGGTATTCACAGTCACAATTTCTTCAGATCTATTTTTCTGATGAGATATAAGCAGGCAAGGCCTATGTCTGTTATGTTCATGTATCTCCTATGCCTAATATATGGTAAAGCCACAATTCATGCTTGCTGAATGAATAGCTCTGTCATCCTACTTTTGATCAAGTCATATATTATCTCAACCATGTACTTTCTCATTTGTAAGCTCAGTGCTTATAGGAGAATTAATTCCTTTACATCTCCAAGATATAGATAAGTTATCTCCTCAATGCCTATTTCTGAACCATACAAACTATGGACTACATGTCATTGATTCAGTGTCTTATTGATTGAAATGTTTTCACTTTTCTGAGAGTAAAAAAGTATGAAAATAAGGGCTTTTATCCCATGAAAATCACAGATGTCTCTACAATTCAGTGCTACTCCATACCAGGACATTAGGGCATATCATAGAATTCCAGTTTTTCCATGATGTAATAAATAATTTCATGGCCTACCAATTTCCCTGGTGTCTCCAAGGGCTTCAGATCGATTGTGCGAATGGTACAAGGCCACCAGCATCTAACACTTCACTCATGTATTTATTAGGAGATTTGGGTTTTTCCCAACTATAGTTGGACCTGACTTGGGACAATGGTGGGGAAGTCCAAGACAGAGAAAGAAAGTGTAAGCCATTTAAGGAGGTGTGACTCTTATTACTCTTCCAACTGTCCAATGCTTAACAGGTAGATGAGAAGACAGGACTGACTGTTCTATTTCCACATTTCCTACCCCATTTAAGGTTAAAGTTCTCATGTCAGATCTTCCCCTTATTTGAATTCACTTCAGCACAAATTAGCTTTAGAGAGGAAAATAAAAAAGCAAGATTGCTGCCAGCTTCCCAGAATCCACTGTGGAGATGCACAGGCACCAAAGGAAAGCTCACTCTCAGACAGCCTGGTAAGGCACTGGCTCTGCATGTCAATATTCTTGGAATATGAAGAAAGCCTTGTGCAGACATATCACAGCTGCCATACAAAGTTTACCAATGCTTCCCTGCCTACCACCCCCTGCACAAAAACACAGGCGATGATGTAATAAGAAAGACTTCCTTCAGGAAGCACCAGGCATTCTGGAGGGTCACATCCACAAAACAATGTGGGTAGGCAGCACATTCCTTAAGACTTGCAAATAAGCCTCTTTATGCAAAGAAGATACAGGAGAGCATAGTGGAGTCAATCGTCTGTGCTGGAATCACAGCTCTACAATTTATCAGCTGTTCCTCCATTCACCTTGCTACTAAGCTTTGGTCTCCTCATCAGGAAACTGAAACCATACTGGGACATCATTCATTGGATTGTTCTGGGTATTAACATGCAAATAAAAAGTGCTGAGCATAGTGTTTGGCACTTAACTAAGCACTCAATTAGGGCTGGCTCTAGTTGCCTGCTGCTGGAAGTACATCAGTCACCTGTTTTCAGAACACAGAGCAAGCATGTAAGCTTTCAGTTTTGCACACGCTAGCAAAAGTCTAATACCACAACTCCACAAACACCACATAATCAAAGAAGAAAAATCATATTTATGACTAGATACAAATATACTACATAAAATATTAATAAATTGAGCCCAATAACATATTTAAAGAATAATACACAATGATCAAGCGGGGGTAGAATTTTTGAAATATAACTCATTACAAGGTCAAAATAGAAACTACGTTAACAGCTTAATATATATCAATACTTTAAGTATTAACAGTTCATGGAAAAAAGCTGTAATTAATGTAAAAAACTTAGATTTAATTGAATTACATTGGGCCTTTTCTAAATAAACAGTCTTTCAGAACAAACACTTGCAAAGTAGACTTATATTAGGTTTTATTATAAAGATAAGATAATCCAAACAGAGTTAATTGAAGGAAAACACTGTGGTCACACACATAAAAAAATGTGATTAGTCAGATCATCAATTTGGGAAATTTCTTCTATGATGAATCAAGCCTACTTATTTAAAAAGGAACTATTGTGGCTCTGGGTAGCCAGCAGCAGACCCTAAAACAAGAATTCATAAGCAAAAGGTGTACTACAATATATGTGTCTATAAGAGGGATGCTAGGCAGTAGAGGATACAGCACAGGGACCAGAAGGAAACCAAGTAAAGGAGAGACCTAGGGAAAATTTCCAGAAGGCTCAGAGCCAGCCTGACCTAGAGCTCTGGGCTTTCATACCTCTGTACCAGACCTCAAGGGCTACCCAAGTCCAGAGACTTATGCCTGTTCAAGACTACAGGTAAACAAGCTCCAGTAGCTTGAGGTCAATCTTCCAAAGAAGAGTCAAAGGTACAGAGTGTTAAAAGCAAACCAAAGTGTGGTGTTTGTTCACAGACAGAGGAGTAACAATGGTAGAAAGAGACTGTAGGACATCAGGAGGAGAAACAACACTCTTGGCTACATTGCCTAACTGTATAATGGACCCTGGAACCAAATCTCTCATCAGTAACCCTAATCTCTTAGGCTTGGTAACTCTTTCTTATGGGAAAGCCAGTGCAAATGTAGCTCCAGAAAAAAAAAAAAAAAAACAAACCAAAGCAAAATGAAAATCAAAGTTGACATAAAGAAACTCAAATCCCCTTATATAATTGGCTTTTTGTGTCAGCCTGTTGATCAGTAAATCGGAGGTTTGCTCTTTGAAGGTCCTGAAAGCACTTAAGGGAGTCTGAGATTTACAAAAAATTCAATTGATTTGGCTTACATTCAAAGATAAAAGGTAAAATCTGTTTGAATCACATGAAATTGCCAACACTTGGCCGTCACTGAGTTACAATAGTATCGATTGCATATGGTTCAATTTAAACTTCTTAAATTCATGTTTTTAGTGTACAAGTAACACAAATATTATGTGAATATGCATAAAATAGTAATTGCTTCAAAATAAGGGCACTTCCTAGTAAACACAATATTAATAGAAGTGACCATTCCTTTTCAAGCATAAAACCTCCTCACACAAGAAAGGCTTTAAAGCACATCTGGTAAGCAGTCAGCTTCATCCAATCTAGTCCCACTGTAGGGCTAATTAATGCTCCAAAGAACAGCCCTCAATCAGTGACTGATGGGAGCTGGTGGGTAAGGAGACCAGTCTACTTCCCCTTAGGCAGGAGAACTCTAAGGCACTTGTTCTAGGGACCCAGGTCCCCAGTGGGAATAAGTCCAGCTATGCCCAGTAGTGCCTGGCTTCCTGACCTGTCCTCCAGCTGCTTTCTCTTATCCTTCTTATTTTTAGATCTCAAGCAAACTCTTGCTCTTGAATTGTTGTCTCATGGTTTACTTCTGGGGAAACCCAACTAAGTCATGGGTGTTTCTTGGAGTTCTTTCAAATAACCCATACCACAGATGATTTTTAAGCCCAAAGAACTATACAGCTCACATCTGAGCACTAACAAAGCCTGCAGACCTGGGACCACTGCAGAGACCCCTGTGGACAAAGTTCTGCTCTGGTAGGAAATGTTTTCAAATGAGAGGGGGGGCAGGGAACGTGGAGGGATGACCTTGGTCTCATCTTGTGGGCTCACAAGGTTGCCGCTCAGATGACTTTCAGAACCAAAGGTTTTCAGTCATGCTTCAGGCCTAATGCTATACAGCAAGACACTATTACCAGGTGGGAGAAGCATCTCTGATTCCGGGTGGCTTTCCTTTCTAGGGGGATAAGAAATTAGCATATCCAAACCATTACTTTGTTTAAAAAGAACAAAAAGAACTGAACTTTAAAATTAGCGGTATAAGGGGAAAAAATGAGAACCAAGACTTGTCATGTAGAGGTACAAGATCCCAACAATGAATGTAACTGTACTGTATCCCTAAAAGGTACCAATAAACTCAATTAAAGCTGAAAAAAAAAATTAGCGGTATATACAAAACTACTGTGATAAAAACATGATGGTACTGGCAAAGAAACAGACCCGAGGATCAGTGGAATAGACTGGAAGACACAGAAACAACTCCAGAGGTACTCAGCTACCTAATCTTTGACAAAGGAGCCACCCCTCCTCAGTGGAGGAACGATAGCATCTTCAATAAATTGTGTTGTAAAAACTGAATTTTACCCTGACAAAGTTTAAAACTAGACCCTTATCTTTCACCATGCACTAAACTAAAATCCAAGTGGATTAAAGATCAAAATATTAAAATAGAAACTTAACTTACTGGAAAGTAAATTAGGTAGAACTCTCAAAGACATTAGCATAGGAAAAGACTTTATGAACAAATCCTCAGTAGTACAGGAACTAGCACAAAGAATCAACAACCGGGATCTCATCTTTTTAAAAAGCTTCTGTACTGGAAGAGAAACCACCAACAGAGCTAAGAGAACGTACAATGTGGGAAAAAATTTTTGCCAGTTGCTCCTCAGATAAAGGACTATTACTAGAATATATGAAGAACTAAAAAAAAATCAGCACCCCAAATATAAAGACCTGATTAAAAAATGGGCATCTGAAATGAACAGACATTTCTCAAACAAGTAAAAGCAAGAAATAAATATATGAAAAAATGTTCCACATCACCAGGCATTCGAGAGATGCAGATGAAAACAACACTGAGATTCCACCTCAGCCCAGAAAGAATGGATGCTAAAAAGAATCAACCAATAACAAATGCTGGCAGTGTTATGGGGAGAAAGGAACCCTTTCTCCATTGTTGGTGGGAGTGCAGACTGGTACAACCACTATGGAACAATATGGAGGTACTAAAAAAACTAGGATTAGAGGTCCCATTTGACCCAGCTATCCCTCTGCTGGGTATCTTTCCACAAGAATTAAATGAATCATAACACAGTGAAATATGTGCATCCATGTTTACAGTGCTACAGTTTGTAATAGCTAAAACTTGGAAACAGCCCTATTGCCCAATGATTGGAGAGTGGATAAAGAAGATATGATTTTTCTATACAATGGAGTACTACTCAGCCATAAAGAATGAGAAAATAGAGTCATTTATAGGTAAATGATGCATATTGAGGCCATGCTCTTAAGTGAAATAAATAGTACACACATGTGTAAATAATGAATTTTTTGTCTCTGCTATAAAACTAAAAGTATAAATGATATAAATGATTATACATATAAAATGTATAATTGATAGTGTGAAATAGGAAGAAAAGGGCTAAAGGAGTAGGGGAAGTGGGAAGGGTAGGGGAAAGGAAATAAGGGAAAAGAAAAAATTGAGAAAAGGAAAAAACAGAAACAAAGTCTTTGCAAATAGGGGAGGGTGGAGGGGCTGAAAGGAGGACAGGGGAATGGGGAAAAAATAAGAACCAAGATACATCATGTAAAGGTACAAGATCCTACTGATGAATGTAACTGTACTGTATACCTAAAAAGTACCAATAAACTTAATGAAAAAATAAAGTTAGTAATACAATATAAAAATTAATGATAATTGAGATAGTACTCATAACACAGAGAAAGTCCAAAGTTTCCACAATCTGTCCATCTACCACACTATCCATTCATTTCTTCACTCCATAAATATTGAGGTCCTCTTATATCCCAGGCTCCGCTATAGCGACTAGGTATGAATCAGTGAATATAAATTGTTCCATGTGATATCAAGCTTATATTCTAGCAAGATGACTAAGAGAGTCAGCAACAGTATGCTAGATGGCAGCAGGCTCTATGGAGAGAAGTATAATAAAGGAGTTGAGATGGACACATTTGGATCAGTAGGGTGGTTTTAATCAGATGATATCTGCACAGAGACAAAAATGAAATAAGAGTGTAGGAGGAAAACCAGTGCAAAAGTTGTGAGGCAGTAATGAGCTTGGTGTGTTACAAAGAACAGCAATGAGGTCACCACGGCTACAAAGGAGAGGGCAGGGGGAAAGGGACAAGGAGATGTGTTCCAAGAAGCAGCAATGGTGCAAGATCTTACAGGGCTTTCTAGGTATTGTAAAGAAAGACATTTTACAGACAGGAGGGCTATAAGCAAAGGAATATAAGGATGGAATCAAGGATACCAATTATGAAGGAGGCTACTTCAAATCATGAAGCAAAAAAAAAAAATATATGGTAACCTGGGTTAGATGAAAGCAGTGACAATGCAGGAAAGGGCTGGCTATGGATGTACTCGGTGGGCTTAGCATAAAGCCTGTTTGTGCAACAGATGTGGGGAGTAAGAAAAACAAGGGAGCAAAAAAGAATGACATTCTAGTCTCCTATGTGTAAAATAAAGTTTCAAGGTGTCAAGGATCCTATTTTGGACATCCTAAGTGTGAGAAACCAGTTAGATAAAAAGTGGAGATGCTGAAGAGGCAATGCACTATCCAAGGCTGGGATTCCTGGTATGCTCTTGGATGAAGGTGGAAATGCAGAAACTGCCAAGTGTATTAGGGATAGAAAACCATGAGACTTAATGATATCACTCAGGGAAGGAGTACAGACAGAAGAGATGAATTAAAAGAACTGCATCCTGGAGCTCTCTAGTGTTAAAAGGTTTGAAAGATGAGGAGGACCCAAAGAAAGGCACAAAAAAGTAGCCAATGAAGCCAGTGAAACAGAGAATGGAATATAGGGTATCCCAGAATACAAAGAAGAAAGCATCATTAGAGCAAGGGAGGACAAAAGACCTGAACAGGGGTTTTACAAACTAAGTGTCCAAATGGTCGAGAAACACAGGCAAAAGTGTTTATTAGTCATCTAGGATATAAAAATCTAAATCACAATGAACTATGACCGCACATTCACCAGAATGACTAAAATAAAGAAGACTAAGGGCTGGCGATTTAGTTCAGTGGTTCGGTGGCCTGCCTTGCAAGCCCAAGGACCCAAGTTCAATCCCCAGTACCAAAAAAAAAGAAGAAAGAAGAAGAAAGAAGAAAGAAGAAGAAGAAGAAGAGGAGCAGGAGGAGGGGAGGAGGA
>NW_022900940.1:17517261-17548118 GCF_012274545.1 Fukomys damarensis
AGAAGAAGAAGAAGAGGAGGAGGAGGAAGACGAAGAGGAAGAGGAAGAAAAAGAAAGAAGAAGAAGAAGAAGAGGAAGAAGAGGAAGAAGAGGAAGAAGAGGAAGAAGAGGAAGAAGCAGAAGAAGCAGAAGAAGCAGACTGACAATACCAAGAGTAGGTAAGGAAGCTGAACAACTAGCACCCTCACACACTGCTGGTGAGAGAAGAAGACGATTAGAATCGCTTTGGGAAACTGTGGGGCAGGTGTTGTGGTTTGGATAGAATATATTTCCCCATGGTCTCATGCAGTCACAGGACTTCTGGGAGGTTAGTGACTTGCTGTTGGGAGGTGGGGTCTGCCTGGAAAAGGTAGATCACTGGGGATGTGATGTTGAAGGGCACAGCTTGCTCCTCACGGACTCCCTTTCTTCTCTCTTTCCTGGCTGCCACTAGGACACTTCCACTATATTATCTCTCAGAAACTTCTGAAATCGTGACTCAAAATAAACCTCTCCTCCTTTAAGCGGTGGGTCTTGGGTATTGTGTCCCAGTGATGAGGAAAGTAACTAAGCAGCTTCTCATAAAGGTTAACATGCCCTGTCCCTTTGATCCAATTATACTTGTAGGTATTTATCCAAAAAATATGAGCATAAAGACTGTTACAAGAATGCTAATCTCTTTATTCATGGTAAAGGAAGACAGAAACAACTCTGATGCACATTATCAGGATAACAGACAAACACGTTGTGCCATATTCTTACAAGAGAATCCCACACAGATACATACATATATACATATTATCAAAACCAGTGTGTTGAGTGAGAACAGTGAGACAGAGTACATACAAATTATTATACAATTTTATATAAAATTTAAAAACAAAACTATGCTGATAGAACTTGGAATGATCTCTGTGGGACAGAAGAACAGTCTGGAAAAAAGCATGAGGGAATTTTATGTTCTACGGTGACTGTCCTGTTTACTGATATGGATGTGGCTACATTAATGTAGACAGACAGAAAAATGATTGATCTATACACTTTAAGATGTATGCGCTTTACTATATGTAAATTAAATTATTTCAATTTTAAAATGCTATTAAAGACAAAAATCAACAAAAAAAAGGAGGCAGGGAGTAGAGAGAGGAAGAAAGTAAGGAGGAGAGGGAAGAAACAACTGTGCTAAGAGCTACTAATGGATCCAGAGAAGATAATCAACCCCTTCGCCCTCTTTTTAGTATTAGGGATTGAACCCAGGGTCTGCACACTGAACTGGATCCCCAGTGCTTTTATTTTGAACCAGGGATGTGCTAAGTTGCCCAGGCTGTGCTCAAACATGTGATCCTCCTTCTTCAGCCTCCTAGAGTGCTGGGATTACAGGTGTGGACCACCATACCTGGCACCAGCTCCCAGGGAACCCCAGTGCTGTTCATGGGCCACACTTTGAGTAACAAGTCTATAAAACTGCATGATTAAACTTTCAAATAACATAAAAAGACCAGCAAAATCAAACAGAAGAAACACATAAAAAATACAGGTGTGCTGCAGCTATCACAACAGAAGAAATGCAATGTTTAGACTCAGGAAATTATAACTCCATGCTGGGCTCACCAGAGGATAGGTCAAGGCCTTGGTTCAACACTTTTATGAAAGAAGATGACAAATTAGAGAGAGCACAAAGATTGAGGTGGGAGAGGGCTAGAAATAACATAGATCAAAGAGTCAGGACAGGGATAATGGACCTTGGCCATTCTTCCATGAATTGGCCTGAGTATGCAACTATGGAACCTCTATCAGGATCCAAAATCCAAACACTGATATCACTGGAATGCCTTCATCTTGTGAGAATGAGATATGAACATGTCAGATATGATGGGTAGATAAAGATTATGTGATAGTTAATCAAGGTCTTACATCTACTGAGGGAAGTGAACTCATGGTGCAGAGCTTGATAATACAGACCTGGATGAGATCACTTACTGCTTCATACCAGGTACTCTGCTTTTTATGACTATGGCCAAGTCAACCCTCCTCTACAGGTATTCATGAGGACACTTACAAAAATCCTAGCCAAGTATAGTGGTACATGGGAGTCTGAGGCAGGAGGATTGCAAATTTAGGCCTGGCCTGGACAACCCAGCCAGAATGTCTTTAAAAAATAAAATAAACGCAGAGCCTGAAAGCACTTTGATAAAAGGACAAGACAGCAGTTCCACTGGTCTTTAGCCTGTGATCTGTACTCCATCCTGCTCCCATGCTACTGTGCATCTCTAAGTGACACACTTGAAAAGAACCTCTGCCAGGTGTCTGTTGTGGCTGACTTTGCTCATATATCTGAATGGCCACTCTTCCCTTCATCCCAATAAGCAGAACCCTGACTTTGGGGTGGTAATGTGCTCAGCTACGAAAACTTATCTGGCAGCCTCTCTTGCAGCTAGGGGTAGCCATCAGTCATGCTTTTGGCCAATGAGATATATAAGAAGAATGCAAAGTGGAGCTTCAGGAAAGCCCTTTAAAATAGGGCAGAACTCTTGTTCTTGGTATTTTCTCTTTTTCCTGCTTGGAAAGCAGCGATAGTATTGGAAGTCCAAACCAAGAAGCCACAGTATGAGGATGAAAACCCATGTGAAGGCTGGTTGAAAGTACAACCAAAGAGACTGGGTCCTGATAGCATCATACAGTTGTTCACTACCCTTGAAATGTCTGCCTCTCCATTTACTATTATACAAAGATTAAAATCTCATTAGGATGGGTTGTTAACAGTTTTCTGTTGTATGCAGCCAAACATATTCCCAGCTGATTTTTAAAATTCACTTGTTTACAAGAGGACAGGTTCACCAATTATACTCTCATGCATAATAAAAACAATGCCTGTGACCACCACAGAGCATGGGGCTATGCAAACCTTGGGCTACCTCTAAGTCTTGCCTGAAAGGGATAAAATGACAGCTCCGGCAAGCTGGGTTGTAATGGACTGTAGCTGTGTGGCAGGTTCTCTTTTAAGTTCCATGGGCATCTATGTATACCAATACCCCAAGTTAGTTGCTGGCAGAAATATCCCCTGTGCCAAGTTTAAATATTGCATGGTTTCTCTTATATGAGAAATCTGAAGTGTAAATACTTCAGTAAAGAGCAAAATAAAATGTAGATAATAGGAAGCAGGGTGATCTTTTTCAAATGGGAACAGGAGCAAGAGTTGGAGAGAGCAGGGAGGAATGGCAGGAGAAGGGGTTAAAAAAAAAAAAGACGTGTGATGTACATGTAAAAACTCCCCACAATAAATGTGTAATCATTATGTACTTCAAAAATATACTACAAAAAATAAAATAAAGAAATACCTTGTGTGTAAAGCATCATAGGAACAACTCAAGAGCTCATGGACCTCTGTCAATATGCATGTAATAGAACCTTTAGAGCAAGAAGGAAACCAGTTATGGGAAATGCAGTGCTAAATAATTTTAGTATTTGATCCATATTCCCTTGGAACCCCTTTACATAACCATCTGCTACCCCGTTCACATCCCACACTCTCAAGGTAGAAAGCACCAGGAACTTTCATTCCTCCTTAAGTGGCTCGTAACCGATGACTATTTGTGAGAAAAAGAAAACCCAGCTTCCTGTCCTTCAGACAGGACAGTGCTGCATCAGAACTTCTGAAGAACCAAAAACTTAGACCATACTCTGAGGGACCTTGCCTGGGATCACAGCCTTCCCTGTCCTGCTTCCTGAATTCCCTGAATGATTTCTCCCGGGACACATCCTTCAGAAGCCACTTACAAAGGAATTTTCATTTCAGTATCTGCTCAGCCTAAGACATTTAAGTTTGTATTAATTGTTTTATTTGCCTTTGCTTAGCAGTTTACTTTCATGGCTTAAAAAAAAAAGAGGTGCTGTGCTACTTCATAAAAAAGATTTAAAAGCCAGGACTACCCCCACCCCTTTCTCCTTAAAAGAGGAAATTATTAAATGGTTGCTTTGCAGTTAGTTAGGGGGAGAAAAAAAACTCAGTGGTTTAACATATTTGCTCTCTAAATTCCCATCGCAGATTTGCCCAAGTTGTGTGGCTCTGGGAAACAGTCTTAATTGATCCTTGTCACAGCTACAGCTCTGTTGACATTTCTAAAGCAAAACGAAGCCTTCCTTCCCAATGCAGTGAATACACAAATGAAGCTTTTCATATTCGTGAAAACTGAGCCCTACCACAGAACACTGAGGCCACTCTGTGATTCAAATGGACATCTGGGCTTCTGTACCACTTCCTTGTGCTGGCCACCACAGGAAGGGCCTGAGCTTCCCTCAAGCGCTTTCACTCTGTGCTAGGACCCTGCGACTACTGGACCAGAAAACACTAAGGCAAGAACCACAAGCAAAAATGCAGGTGGCTGTCCAGGGGGAGTTACAAGCCCGCTCTCAAGCTACCTGCTCCCCAGCACATTCCCTTGTCCTCTTAGGATTGATGATCAGGGCCTGCAGAAGCAACTCAAACAATGAAGGGTCTTCTAGGGGGGCCCAAGAGACCAATAATGCAACACAAGGAGCGTGCAGCTGCTCTAGAGCTTCAGATGGGCTGAGAGCCAGGTGAGGGGATTCTGCCTGGTGTAGCGCAGGAAGTTCAGGGTAAAGTCACCAGAGGGCTGCAGGCACCAGATTAACGACAGGAAAGGAGGTAGAAAAGACTTATTGTTTTCTGAGTATCAATATCTACCCTCAGGGCTCTCTTACAAGGGCAACAGAAAGTTCACTCTCATCTTAAGGACTGCATTTTACTGGGGGCTACTGTTAACTTGACAAGAGACATCCAAGAAAGTAGGGCACAATGGAAATGAGTCCCTGTGGTGAATAAGAGTTCTGTAAAGGGAAGAAAGGCTGCGTGCAGTCTGTTCTCACAGTGAAGGATGTATGATTCTGCCGAACACTCTGATATGCAGTAGTTCATTTCCCAGCTCCTCTGACTCACCTGGCACTGTTCACATGCACGGGTTCCTTTATGGAGCCTTGTACCTGAGGCTAGGCTTGGCAGTTCCCCTAATATAAAGGTACGTAAACATGTAAGTATTTAAATCCTTCCTGCTCTAGCCCCACCAGAAATTGGATCAGTTTTATAACCTGGCGCCATCCTGAGCTGTGTTTGCCTTGAAAGAGAGAGAAGACACTCCCAAGGGAAAGGGAAGGCCCTTATATGAGATAGGGCGATATAAACTGGAAGAATCACTTTACGAGAAAAAACACAAACCCCTGATGCTGTTGTCATAAAAAGTAAGTCCTTGAAAGCCACACAAACTGACGGAAAGCCAACTTGGAAGCCCAGTTTGCCTTATCACTCAAAGAACTTACTCCTTCATACCAGCAAAACTGAGCTTCTCTTCAAATGCTGTCACATTAGGTCCTGTCATAGGAGGAAATACAGGAACATAGGGCCTACTTCCCCAGTTCAATCGCTCAAGATCAAAAGATGATGTTGTAATTCCTCAGCCAAATTCACAGACCCACAACAAACCAATGCTGAGTACCAGTAATTTCAAGGTGCAGTGAAAGCTAGCAAGTGCATGGTGAGGAGAGGCTCCGTTTTCCCCCACTGAATCAATGAATATCCAACTTCCTTACTTGCCTCTCTCTGTCCCAGCACTGAATCTTGACTTCCAATGTCCCTCTCCTCTTCACTGTTTCTGGCTCTTCCTATAAGATTTCACTGCTGCTGCCCAGCATCATGAGAGCATATCCTGCTGGATGTTGCTGCTAGCCCAGGAAAAGATCAAAGTTCAAATGTAGAAGAACAGTTTCTAATGAATATGTATCTCTTTTATACCATCATAACTCAGGGGCCGCCTGTGTACTTTCTGAGTAAATGAATGGTCTGGTAGAGTATGGTGGGGAGTCAGTGACCTAGTATGGAAGATATACATCAGGTACAAGCAGCTCAGTGTAGGCCTCATTCAAGCCTCTGCACAAGCACATTTCATAGACAAAGAAACCGAGGTGCAGAGAGAAGACTCCAGTCCTAAGGTCATGCTGATCACCAAACACAGAGCTGAAATTTCAACTCCATGTCTTCTGGGAGCCAGAGCCACACTTTGTCTACTCCACACTGGATAGCTATTATTTTACTTCTAAATCTAAATTCCACCTTAGATAATTCTTGTAAACATGGCGAAATATACTTCAGCCAAAAACACTTTTCAAAACATAACTGACTTTAAAATCTCCATGTATGCATTTGGGTTGAACCTCTCCATGCTTCTCCTTCCCGTCAACATGCATACGCGCACGTGAGGCCCCTAAGTTTGTCTGCTGCCAAGGGAGGACATCAGAGGTAACAAGGCTGCAGACAGAAAGTTCTACCAGAAATGCAGATCCATATGACAGGCAGGCAGGCAAAAGAATGGGACTAGAACACATGGAAATAGCTAGCCTGGAAGTCACAGGCTGGTGGCCTGCTGGATGTGGTCAGTGGACATGTTTTTTGTGGTTCATACAATGTTCTGAAAACATTTTAATTAGCTGCCAAAGTCATGAGAGCTCACATAAATGAATTTCTTGTTTTTATTATAAAAGAGAGAATCTGGCAGCATTAGTCCTCACTGCCCCCTGTGATTCCTGAGTGCTGCTGATGGCACAGCTGACCATGTGGGTGAGGCTGGAACCTTCCACTTTTCTACAGTCTCTGCCTCTCTCTACTGCCCCATCTCTGACCGCTTCACTTTTTCACATATCTGCCTTGCTCCCTCCCTGTAGACCGTGATGCATGTGTCACTAGTCCTTGCACCAGAATCCTACAGTATCTATTCAGCCAGCTTGCAGATTTGAGGAGCCTAGAAAGTGCTCACTAGAGGATGATGGCAAGCCCCAACTGCATGACCTGCACATTTCAGGGTGCTCCAGATGCTTTCAACCACCAGGATCTGCACCTTTACACCTGAGGAAGCCTCTCTTGCCATGCATCTGGTGGGGCAGAAATATTGGGGAATGGCTTCCCAGCAGATGTTAGATCCCACAACCTCCTCCCTGTTGCTGTGTTCTACACTATTTCCAGAGCTGTCCTGCAGGATTAACTCCACTGCCCACTGTAGCTGTTTTAACAGCTCACTTTTCATTTGCTGCCTCCTGCGGTCTATTTCACCACTCTATCATTGTTTCTTGCATGCAATCAATTTGCCCTCAGTTCCTTGCCTCCGGGTCGGTGTCTGGGAGACCGAGAACAAGATGACATCTCACACTGTGTGGAAGAATCATCTAGGAGCCTATTTTGCTATTTCCCCTTCTCTCCTAGCACAGCTTCTTGGTAGCTCCACCACAAACAGCTGCCTCCCCTTTGTGCCCAAACTTATCCGTGGGCTCTCTGAACCTGCCCAAAGCTTGTACTTTCATGTCCCTGTGTTTCCACATGTACTACAGAACAGATAAATATCATGAAGATGCACAGTGCACCCAATCCCTTTGAGTTACACACTCACTCTCCCTCCATAGCTCCGTCTCAGTCACATAAGTTGTGCGTGAGTGCCGGAGACCTGACAAGCTTAGAACAGCAGGCAGAAGCATTTCTAAAATGTTCTGATGTCACTCTACCACCAGGAGTGTCACTGGCCTTTGTCTCACAGGGAAGTCTGTTTCCACTCTGCCTGGAGACCCTCCTTGCTCTCTTCTTCCCTCTCAACCCAACTCTTGCCTGGGCCAGCATCATGAACAAACCTGACCCTCCCTAGCTCATAATATCACCTGCTCACAGGAGTTCCTTCTGAGGTTAATCCGTCTGCCGCAAGCATTTACCCAAGGATTTTCCTTAACATATGACTAGTTATTGCAGTAATGGTTTGCATCACCTTGGCATATTTGTCCTTCAAAGCAACTTTTCAGCACCTCTGCAGGGCAGCTGGCACCTTGTGTTTTAATTTTGTGATGACACGCATTTGGCCCTTAGGTTGTGAGCTCCTTGGGAACAGGCAATAGATCTTGTCTTTGAGACTACTAGTGGCTGCCACCACCCCTGGCACCTAGCAAGCACTCAGTATTTACTATCTCAACACATCCATTCCCATGCCACAGAATCAAGAAGAGCCAACACCTTACTGCCAAGTGGTACCATAGCAAAAATTTAAAACAAGACTTTGTCTTAACTCAAGGGCCACACAGTGGTACAGCCCTATGACCACTACTCATATATTCTGTAGAGTTGGGCTTGGGAGTATCACTCACAAAGAATACAATGAGAACAGTGACCCTGGAGCCATGTGATAGAGGGGTTCTCTAGTCTTGCTTGGTCCCTCTTTTAATAGCTCATCACTCCCTGACCCACGAACTCAGACTCAGTGCTCCCCCTAGGAACCCCAGGTTTTTCCTCTGGTAGGGAACACAGTGCATGGCCCTACCTATGTGGAAACTCAGTTGTCTATTTCACCATGAGCTCTTGGTTAGCATGTGCTAATCAGTCTGCAGGGCAGTTACTAACAAATCAAGTCCTACCTTACAATGTATCTTCAAACTTTTACTATCTTCCAAGTTTTATTAAGCTGAAAGAAACACCATGTGCATCCCATATATTTATAAATAGCCTTCCTTTACAGGAACAAAGAAAAACCCAGAATAGATTTATGAAAGCTGTCTTACATTAGAAGATGATAGAAAAATCCACTTCAGGGGGTACCACAGTTTGGATCTGGAGTGTTTCCCTAAAGGCTCTTGAGAAGGCTTGGTAGTCAGCCTGGGGACACACTGGGAGATGGGGGAACCTTTGGGTGGGACATAGTGGAACAAAGTTAGATGCCACGCCCTTGAGGGACACACTAGGACAATGGTCTTTTCTATCTTTCTCCTACCACCCCACTACCCTTCCTGGCTGTCGTGAGGTGAGCATCTCTGCTGTACCATGTGCTCCTGCCATGATATCCTGCCTTGCCACAGGTTCCCAAATAATGGAGCCTACTGACTATGGACAGGAACTGTCAGCCCAGAACAAACCTTTCCTCCTTTTGATTATTTCAGGTATTTTGTCACAGTAGTAGAAATACAACTAGCATGAGGAATTCTTTGTTCAGTCTCAGAAGCTAATTGGTCATTAATTAACTGTGCCATGACAGGAAGTACTGGATATCATGGAGGCCTAGGCTCTGAGTTCCTCTGTGACTCAGAAGGATATCCATTCATCCATTCTCCTGACCAGACATCCAGCCACTCACCTCTTTCTAGGATAGGTTTTGGGCAGCCTACTTAGGTGACACTGGAGAGTGTGGTCGTGGTGGGATGCTTGGGTAAAAGCAGCTTCAGTAATGAATGAGGACTGATTCAAGTGTGTATGTGGGGCAGGTAAGTCATGAGTCTGGGAGAGAAGGACTGACCAGGCACAACAGGGCCTTATGGGAACAGCAGAGTTGTCTGAACTCCATACCGAAGAATGTGAAACACAATGGAGGATGAACTCAGGTCCTTTCTCAAATTTGTACTGGAATTACTGAGACTACAGGCTTATTTCAGTTAACCTGTTATCTTAGATACTAACTATGGTAATAATTTTGTTTGCATTTGCTTACTACTTTAAATATTTGTAAAAAATATTTTTGTTTCATTCTATATTTATTTGGCATTACTATACTTTTTATTCAACAACCTTCATATTCTTGAGTGGTTCATCTGTAAATCACTTTGTCAGGAAGCTTTCATGGTTATTATAGCAGGTGTTATTATAGCACTTGATCACTTTCCCTAGAAAAATCAAAGGATTGTTTATCTGAAGCCAGTCCTCTGAGGTATAAGACTTTCCTCATCTTTCTACCTGAGTTGCTTCATAGCCCCCGGAAGAGTGGGTCATAGCTAGAGAAGGCAAGGTGTGCTCAAGTGTTAAAGACTTTGTAGCCATTCTACATGATGAGTGACAGGAGTCGGTGGATAAATTCTGCAGAAATTCACCCACCCTGAGGTAATGATTCTGAGGTGTGTGACACTCAGATTCTCAGAAGCTCTGCAGAAGACCAAGCCCAAGTTGCTCATCAACACACATTTTTCTTTCTTTCCTCTTTTCTAGATCTAAACTCCCCACTCTCATACAGTGCCTCCAGAGGCCAACCCTAAATAAACCACAGGTACCTACATCATTGTACCAGGGTCTGTTTTGGGTAGAAGCCAAACTAGGACAGACAATACAGTATGACCCCCGTACCAGAAAATGTTTTTATTTTGACTTCACATCGGAGGGCAAGTTGACTGGGCTATAGATTTCGTTTTCATTTTTTGGTACCAGGAATTGAACTTGGGACCTTGCACTTACCAGGCAGGTGGTGGAACCACTGAGCTAAATCCCAGCCTTGGGCTATAGATTTTGAATTCAAAGCAGAATATACTGTTCTAATTTTTGACACTCATGTTATAGAACAGTTTCTAAAAAAAAAGTAATTTCTTTGTTTTGTGTCAAGTGTTAATAGTATAATTTTTATATCCTTAAAATTAAATTTCATAAAGATACATGAAAACATTAAGTGTTTTTAATAGTTTTTGCCTGATATCTGCAGTACCTATTTAAGAAATGCAGATATTTCTTTAATGTCCCAAGAGCAGTTTTTGCACATGCCTTCTATGCTAGTGTTTTTTACATCATTTTCTCTTTGTTGATGCTCCATTTCCTACTGTCCATGTTATAGTCTTTACTGTCAACATATTCCATTTATTTGTTTGTTTTTTCTCTGAATTCTCATGGATCTTCTCAAATATGCTTCCACAACGATGAATCCAATTCCTATCCCGATGATTTAGTTCTTTTCTGATCAACACACACACACTCTGATTCTATCACTTCTTCCTTGGTTTCATTAGAACATTTCCTTATCCCTTCCACAACTTGTACATTTGTTTGCCTCTCAGTTCATTCTATTTTCATCCTTTCTACCGCTCATCTATCCAATCTTTCATTCATTAAAAAAAATCTCCTTAAGAACAGAAGTGGACGCTCTATTAATAATCTTTCTAAGTTATGCATTCCATCTATTCCATTCTGAAGTTGTGCTTTTCTTGATTTATGTGTTAGAATCCTTTTGTAGGACTCGTGCTGGTTCTGTTACAACTATGCATTGCTAAACAGCCTATGTGACCTCTCTGCCACTCACTGCCCCTCACTCCCCATATAGATGCTGTTAGAAACTTGCCCTGAGCTGGGTGAAGCCACTTATATCCCTGGTTGATTGACCTTACAGTGTAGTTGTCATGGGAGGGGAATGTATTTCTTTATCATTCCTTCTCTAATGCACTAGCGGTCATCTTGCTCATCTGCTTTCTGGGTGTTCTGACTCCATACACCTTCGTAATGTCTTTGTACCCTGCCACCCCTCTTACACCAGTGCTTGCCACATCTCTGTGGGGCCACACAGAAATGGCGGCCATAGGTCCTGTGTGAGAAGAGTCTGTATACCTAACACAAAGACCCCTGACACCTCGTCAACTTTCTGCCCAACTGCAGCCTCCATGTTCCCTATAGTCAGCTATAGTGACTAAGACTAAGATCTGTGTCATTCTCAGATACGTTGCCCTTGACTGATTAGAGCTTCTTTGTCCAGAATTCCTGGGAGGCTACACACCACACTTGACCTGTGTGGCCAATGATAATGCAGGAGTAGAAAAAGATGCTGTCCTCTGTAACTTCGGGGATGGTGGTGTAAATCTGCTAATCCCTCAACCTCTTTCTACCCCGTATGTCACATCAAGGCTAGTTTTGGCCAGATAGCACACCCCCTACATACCTCTACCCCTTTCCTACACTGCCTCCTTCATCGTCTTCTCCTGAGAGAACTCACTGATAAATTACATGCACTGAAACCCATGCAGAGAAGGAGAAATGGGAAGATGGACACGAGGTCCCTCCTATCCCCTGAGCAGTTACAGAACTAAGGATATGATCATTTGCTGATACTAATATTTATAAAATACATACATCACAATATTATCGAAAAGAAAATTAAAAATTAGAAATAATCTAAGTATCTAATAAGAACTTGCAGGCAATTCATAATATACATATGGAAGATTATTATGCAGTCTCTAAGCTAATAAAAAAATAATCTGACTATGTAATAAGAGAAATTTGAAGATGATTTATAGCATATCAGTATGGCGGAAGATTATGTAGTTATCAAGCCAAGAAGAAAAACATGACGAAGGGAAGCAAAGCAAGATGCAGATAGTTACTTAGCTTATAAAATAACATGCCAAGTCCTATAGATTGACAGAGGCCAGCTCTGAACTTTTGAACAGCTTCCAGAGAGAATGAAGCCTAGTCAGTCACAGACTATGTCTAGAGGTTAAAAAAAAAAGGAATAAAACAAAGTCAAAATGTCCAGGAAAAGAGTAGCTATTTCTAAGTCTGGGGCAACAGAGAAATGTCAGCCATAGGTCCTGTGTGAGAAGAGTCTGTATATCTAACAACCAGTTACAAACCACCTCATTTTAATTACCATTGAGTTGAGTTACCAGGTCTGGTCCCCGAGTAAACACCTCTACCCACATCTATAGTCTGATTGCTTCTGTGGCCTGCAACCCAGAGGCTTCTGAGAGCTGCTAAGTAGCAGAGAGTTTGAAATGATTTCTTGGAAAGTTGTTGCAGCACCATCATTCTGGGTGGCTCCATGTGCTTCCATTGCCCTTAGGCTCAGTAAGACTGGCACAATTTTCTCAAAACAGTTGACTGAGCCTGGCATATGACTGCTGAATGAAAGGCTGCCTGCCTGCTCCAATGTGCACCCACAGACACAAATGTGCTCACTGAGGGAAGGGTGAAAGTGATTTTGGTTCCCTTTAATACAGAGCCCAAGGTTTCACAGATCAAAGCTGTAAACATGGTGAAGAACTGGTGAAGAGATGTGAAAATTCCCATCTCAGCAGCCTGAGCAGAGTAACTGGGAAGAATGCGGTTTGTGTGAGTCCACTCCTGCTGAGAAGCCTGCTCTTCTGCCTTCCCAACAGGTGAGGGTTAGGGTTAGGATAGGAGGACAGTAACATCAGCTTCTTTTTTCTTGAGTCGCACTATCTATACTTGACTCATTCAAATAAATCAATCCACTTCAAAATACTTTACTCAAGGGCCAAGGATTTGGCTCAGTGGTTCCGGTGCCAGCCTCGCAAGCACAAGGACCTGAGTTCGATCCCCGGTACCAAAAAAAATTAAAAAATTAAAAAAAAAACTTTACTCAATTCATGGAAAGAATTTGATTCCTCAGTTCACCTGAATACAGCAGGAATAAATATGTCAAAGCAGAGGTCAATATAGATGATTGTAAAAGAAAACATAAAGTATATTATCGATAACAGAATGATAAGCAGTGATCTGTCTGTCTTTACTTATTTTGCACAACTAAAACTAGACATGAATTGCTGGACCCAGTGACTGTATCAACTTGGAAAAGAGGCCAGACATAAAGCTGTAGCAGGAGAGTCCATAGAGAAAAAGGATGGAAGACAATGCAAAATATCAACATGAATCCATGGTGTTTATGGTTGCCTCTCTGGCTGTACCAACGTGCTAAATCCAGGATAAAAAAATTTTTTTAAATGCCCAATATTCCTTATAAAGTCTGCATAGAACCATTGCATAGTCCAAGATATAAAGAAGGTCAGCGAGTGAAAAGAAGCTCTCTTTCAGAGATGTCTTCCTTACCTTCTGCCACATGTTGATGAAGAAGAGCTCCCGGGACACATTGAAGGATACATTGGCATCATATGCATCATCCCCAAGGTTGGAGATGGAGACGTTTAGGGAGATATTCTTCACAGCGCCCAAAGCTAGATAGGGGGTTTTCTCATCAACACTGCAATGAAAAATAAATAGCAATTAATACCCCGAGGCTTATATTGATATAACATGAAGCATCAGGACTTTTGGGAGTGGGGGGAAAAAACTGGGAGAAGAGCTAAAGCCCCAGCAACTCCATTAACCAGGCAGGGGTCCTGCAGCTATCAGCACCATGAGCCTCAGTGTCCCCATCTAAAACACAAGGCTCTGCCTTGCCTAACACTAGACCCTTAGGTGGCTCAAAGGAAATCATCTACCTCAAACTCACAAAACTATAACATTTAATAACCTATCCACGGAATTCATTTATTCATTTGTTATTTTTGAGCACCTACTACAACATTCTGATCATCATATGGTAGGGGAAAAGCAATGAACAAAACAGAGGTCTTGTTGCTCAAGCAGACAGAAGACATATTTTATAAATATCATATTTTATAAATATTTTATTTATATCATATTGGAAAAATATTTTAAAAATATTTTATAAATATCATATTGGATAAATATAAGGATGATGGAAAGGGGGAGTGAGTTGTGATTTTAAATACAGTGATCATGAAAGCCTCACTGATGAGGTGACCTTCTAGTAAACACCTAGAAAAGAACAGGAGAAAGATATGCAAGATCTGGTGCCCAATGAAGGAAAAGTCTCTGAGGTAGGTGTGCACCTGGTATGTATAAGGAACAACAAGAAGCCTGTGTGACTGAAAAGTGAGCAAGAGGAGACAGACTTAGAACACAGGAAATAAATTCTCAGGAAGAAGTGGCCAGCTTTGTCAAACATGGCATATAGGTGAAAATAACCTGAAGAATTAGAAATGGCCATTGGAATTAGCTATCTGGAGGTCAGTGGTGACCTCTATAGGAACAATATAGGGGTTAAAGCTTTCATGAGGTGAAGCTTGATTGGAATAGCTTTAAGAGATATAGGAGATTTTAGCATCCCTGAAGACTTCATGAAAATATATCAATGTTGCAAGTAGACCCAGCGTCAGAGGTCAGATGGGTTTGGACTATCTCAATCAAAAAGATTAACGTTCCTATCAAGAACATGACAGTTGATTTCATTACATAGAGAGGAAATCAATACCACACAGTATTAATATCTAATAAGTGGTTGATCCCATTAATACACTCAAATGAAGTGTTTTACAGTCAGTTTGTGATGTAAATGTTGCTCCTCTTTCCTTACCTACAAGTCACTCTCATTTAACAGCTGTGAGACATGTTAAATGTCCTTGTTGGTATTCATTTTATACTATCCAAGATAGTATTTATTTTAGACTTTTGAGTATTACCTTGTGATATTACTCTGTCCTTATTAATAAAGTGCTGCTACATTTGACTCCACATACCTACTGAAACATCCTCAGAGAGTTTTTTAAAGGCTTCCCCTATAAGAAATGGGGTGCTGCCCTTCAGTTTAGGATACTCCAAATCTGCGATGGCATCTAAACAAGATCTTAAAATGATTTATTATGACATAATACTTTTTGAGCTCTATGAAGAATAGTGTTTTGGTAAGAGTGACATATTTATTCCTTCTGAATATATTAGTAAATATCTTCAAATTCCATTAAATAGTTATAGTTAAGGATAATCATTTTTTAGGTTAAATAACAGAATCTTGGTGAAAATCATTCATGTTTGAAAATTCTGACCCAAGGCAAAAGAGTAAAATTTATAGTTTTTTAACTGTTGTTACTGACATCATTGGTCAACTGCAAAGCAACTGAAACCTTAGTTCAGATAAACACGCTATTGTCAAATGAAGGGTAAATATCTACATTAACTTTCTAGTTATTCTTTCCCCCTTTGGACAGGTTGACAGTGACATACATACTTTGTATATATATGGGGGTGTGCACATTTATAAAATCTAGTATGGATGCATCCTTCACTGTAGCATATTTTCAAATAAAATATTCTGGCCATGATCATGGAAAAAAAGAGAGACATAGGGAATAATAAATGGGAATGGTGAATACAGACAATTACTTAGGGGAAATTTTTATCCTGTATAAAGGAGCAGAAAAATAGTATGGCAGCTAGTAGAAGAACAGCGCTCAAGGTGGTTTTCATTTTTTCATTTTTATGTTTTTTTAAGATGGGAAGTATCATAGTACATTTGTATGTTAGTGCAAAAGATTCACCCACAAAGAGAATAACTAATGAAAATATGAACATGTGCAAATAGATTCTGGTGAGCAAATGGAAAGGCAAGTGGGAGGGAAGAAAATGGAGCACAAGACCCCCTGCAGATGCGGTGGTGGATGAGCAGAAGGAACATTCAGGCTCCTTTAGTTTGTTTCCATTCTGCAATGAAATGGAAGCAGAGTGAGAGTCTGTGCTGGGGAGGAGAAGGGAGGTGAAGGTTCAATGTGTGAGAAGGTGAAAGGAAACAGTAGCCCAGGATAGTAAGGGAGTGAATGGGCCAAGGACACCGAGGGGAGTGAGAATGAGACTAGGAAGGATAACAATACAGATGAGACTGATGATTTGCTATGTGATATGAGCGCTGGAAACAATAAATTCATGTCGGTGGCTACTCAAGTTACTGGAAGATATGGTGAAGCATATGAGTGAGGGTTTGAACAGTAGGCAGTTGTTGTTATCTTCCTGGCTTAGGGACCTCTCAAAATAGAAGGAGGAGAATATCAACGAAAAGAGGGCAGACCCTCTCTCTACTTCACGGTCGCTTGGGTGTGTACACATAACTACACGTGTCTAGGAGTGGTCATGTTGTCTGAGAGTGGTCAAGCGATCCTAAAGTGTGCCAGGTGCTCTCCCATGAGCCTATGAGTTCTGAGGGTTGCATAAAGGCACAAGGCCCTCCTGAGATTAAGGTGGCTACAAGAAGACTGAGCGTCCAGAGATGGCATCCTGAGCTAAGTCTGGCCTCCCCTATTTTCTGCCCATGTTGGTATCAGGCTTTCAGACTCCGCACTGAGTAATCCCATAATTTTCCCCAAAATTCCTTTTCTACTTAAACTAACCAGCACATGCTTTTGTCATTTCCCACCATTAATACAGCTAATACAGCATGAAAGAGAACTACTGAGACTCTCACCAGGCTGCAGTACTTTGAAATACAAATTTTAGGGGGAAGAATCATCATTACCCATCTTCTGAAAGGGAATCTCACTCTTTTGTGTATCTGGCACATCAGCAAGAATAACATGTGCAATAAGAAATCTGATGGTCTTGGTTTGGAAGCAAGAGCTCTGAGGATCCAAACAAGATGTAAAAAATTAACTTAGAGGAGTTTCAAATTCTTGAACAGCTTCCAATAAATTAAGACCCTGACCTCAAGCTATTGTAGCAATTATTTATTATTGTTGGCCATTTTAGTTTTAAACAGTTTGATGGGTTATTTATGTCCCCATTTGCTTTTGTAAGATTAAAAGAGTAACTGTCAGACCTTGAGTTATGATACAGCACTAGCCTAAGTCTATCTGGAGGACGAACTGCACAGACACATGCAGGAGTCACCTCACAGTGACCAGTTTCCGTGGCATATTAAGCAGAAAGACAATACAGAAGAGCACAGGACCATGGGGTAGGGGATGTTTCGCATTCACAGTGCTGAGGTTCACATAACCTTTTTCTCTCAAGTGCAAATGTGAAGGGGCCAGGCCAGGAACATCTAAATTTTTACCAGTCCCTAAACCTTGGGCCTCTGTTACTTAATCTTGGAATAAGGTCATCACTGGGGCTTCATAATTAAATGATTCAAATATAGTTTCAAGATTAAGGGAAGTCAGGCATCTTTCAGAGCAAAATATAGACTCAAACTTTTTAAAAGACTCAAAATTGTTTTCATTCTTTCTCCCAAGCTAAAAATCTATTACCAAATCAGTACATCTCTGCTTCCAAAGTTATTGTTAGAAATGAAACGAAGTCGTACTTTGCCAGCAGCATGCTGGGTACTACCAAACATGCCATGCACCCATGCACCCGCAGCCTTACAATAGCTGTGAAAGGGTCTTGATGTGAGTCCCATTTTTAGAGATGAGGAAATCACAAGCAGAAAGTTACGGTGACCAGCCAAGTCCCTAGGCTGGATGAGAATCACACATTTAAAGCTCATCCCTCTCCATTGTTGCCACTTCTAGAGCCCTTTGCCTGTCACTGCCCTAAGAGGCCCTTTCTGATTTCCCTGCTGCGGTGAAATGATCCTCCCTAGTGTGAGTGACTCACCCCATGTGCTTGCATCAGCTTTTGATGGCACTCACATGTTTATTCATGCATCTCTTTGACTGAGGCCTTTCCCCCTAACTAGAACCTAAATACTATACCAAGGGACAGGAACATTTGCCTGGCTTTACTCAGCCCTGAACTCCCAGCGACAGTATTATATCTAGCACAAAATTCCTCAGGGAATGAAATTTGAGAAATAGATTCTTCTTTAATAAATAAGAAACCGACTGTGAAATGGGTGGCATGAAACCTCTGTGCCTGCTGAGATTTGAACCTTTCAGAAAAACTGACTGAGAGGCTGGTCTTTCTTAGCAGTGCTCATGAACCCTTGTTGAATGTATGAGTGAATGTTCACAACATTCCCACAACAGGTCCTCTGTCACCCTCCATGTTCTGCAGGGAAGAAGCTGAGCCCCAAAGAGAGATACCCTTACAGTAAGTTGAGGTCACCCAGCCACATAGGGGTTGAGGCAGAACTAGCACCAAACTCCCTTGAGGATGAGGGCTGTACAGGTTATAGCTCTTAAATAAACTCCTTCTAAATCAGGAAGGACTTTGGCAAGAAAGGCTGTTAGTGACATCTGAAAAGAACAGGACTGCATGAAGACAAGCTCCCTGACAGCTCTGGCAAAAGGGTAAAATCATCAGGGACAGCTGGTGTGCCAAACACTTCATGGGTGCCTATTTATTTACTGAAGAATAATTTTTTCCAATTTTCAAGGAATTTCATTCTGATAAATTTTCCTATTCCATTGTTTTGTGGAACTTTTAAATGTCATATGACTTTGCACTTGAATTTCTTATCAGTAGTAGTAAATGTAAGGTATGAACTGTACTATTTTTATAAAGCATATCTTTTAGCACTTATATAGCCTTCTGAACATATCACTGATTTATTATTAAAAATTCTAATATATCTTAGAGCAATTATTTTTGAACATATTATTGGATTCATGTACAGTTGTATCTCTGTTCACAAACTTAATTCTTTCCATGATTGTGGTCACAAACCAAATTGGATGAGAACTGAATCAAAGTTTCCCTTAAGGTCAACACTGAATCTAACCAATGAATTTGACTTGGTTCTTGTCCAATTCAGATTGTCGTTAATTCATTCACTATTCCAAATGTCACATACTACTGGGATAACTTGATAGTTATACTGTGTAAAGCCTCATAATCTCTGTAGTACATGTTCTTTTACTCCATTTGTCATCCTATATTATAACAACCACTCAAAATTCCTTAGTGGGTAAATGTAATGTAATGTATGTATGCATCAGTCACATAGGCTGAATCACTAAAGCCACAAAAAGGAATTTTCACACTTCTGACCAGTAATTATTTGTGAAGTTCACAGGAATAAACTAATAGTAGCTGAATGATGCTGTAATTTTCCAATCCCAGCTACTTGGGAGGCTGCGGCAGGAGAATATAGTCCCAGCAATTTAGCAAGACCTTATCTCAAAGTACATTTCCAGAGATGTAGCTCAGTGATATTTGGATTCAATCCCCACTGCTGTAAATAATAATAAAAAAATTCCACTGGATTATTTTTGACTCCTAAAGTATTAAAGGTATAAACTGTGACATTATCTAAATAATTTATGGTTACAATCTACCTGCCATAAAGTATTACACTTTTCTTTTGCTGCTGGCATAAATCTATATTGAACAAAGGATGCTAATGCAAGTGTTGATCAAGACATCTAGTTCACTATAAATACCATCTCCATTACTACTAAGATTGTATTTGCCAACCAAACTGGTATTTGTTAATGACAGCTAGTACTGTCTAGGGCAATTATAAAAATTCATCTGTTTCTTCTTTATTCCTTCTTCACCCTTCCGCCTTCCTTGTTACCCGTTTCCTTGATCATTTATCTGTTTATCCAGTACTTTTTAAAAACTACTTTTCCTACTTCACACACACTAAAAAAACTAACAGAAAATAAGAATTGTTAAGGATGTAGAACAATTGGAACCCTTGTACACTGTAGGTGGGAATGTAAAAAAAAAAAAACACCAACATTTGGAAAACAATATGTAAGTTTCACAAAAACTTACACAGAATTACCATATGATTCCATAATTCCACATTTGGGAAAACAGCATGAAAGAATTAAAAATAGAGCCAGGTGTGGTGGCGCACGCCTGTAATCCCAGCACTCGGGAGGCTGAGGCAGGAGGATTGCTGTGTATTCGAGACCAGCCTGGGCTACATAGTGAGTTCCAGGTCAGTCGCAACTACATAGTGAGACCCTGTCTCAAAAAACAAAAACAAACAAAAAAAAAGTAGAAACTCAAAGACATGCTTGTATATTCATGTTCATAACACCACTATTCACCATAGCCAACTTGTAGAAGCAACTCAAATGTTTATGTACAAATGAATGGATAAAATATTATACACACATACACGCTCCACAGAAATCATATCAGACAGGACTGTGAAGCAGACTGGTTCTCCCCAGGAGCAACATCAGAACTGCGGACAGCACTCTCCAGCAATGATTCATAATCTAACAAAATCACAGACATCCCCAACAATGTATCATACAAGCAATGACACAAATTATACAGGTAAAGAGTACCTGCAATTTAAAATCATAAATGATGCCTCCCATTTTTAAAATGGACACATATAAAATCAGATGTGGAATCTGATAGCTGGTATGGGGGAGACATCTGGGTCATCACTTTGGAGATGAAGACAGGTTAATGACTTCCCCAAGGCCATTCAGTAGATTATGGCAGAGCCACGCAGTGCTAAATCTGGTTCCAATGTTCCTTGCCCTGTTCCTTCTGCTCTAAAAGCACGTAAAAATACAAATAAACAGTATACGACTTCTATACAATTCACTTGACAATAAAAAGAGTAGAAATGAAATAGTGTTTGTCTCTTTATCATTTAGAGTACTTAGAATATTGGGAGGCATCATCTACAAAAGCTAAGGTACTTAATTTTCTTCCTGACAATTTTCTTTGAAATATGCACAAACATTCAGGATGAGTCCCAATGTTTTAAGCAGCTCTTGGGCAATCTCCTATGACAACTATCAAAGCTTTGCAATTTCCAGAGCTTAAAATTACAAACATGAGTAAATCACACCATCACAGTTGCTCATTGATGCCTCTTATGAGGGATATGAACACAAAGTAACAAACCAATGAATGGTAACACAAATAATTAGAGGGTAGGTGTTAATAAAGCCACAGGGAATAGGACTGCCTGGCATCTCTCAAATGCATGCTCGCAGGGCCAGGGATTTAGCTCAGTGGTATCACAAATGCCTCACAAGCACAAGGTCCTGAGTTCACTCCCCAGTATGGGGGGAAAACAAAAAACAATCAAATACATGCACAAAATAAGATGCAAGAGAAACTAAAAGGAAAGAAATCAATGTAGACTGAAGATATCACAAGAAGTAGGAATTAGGCCACATCTTAAAGAATAAGTATATGGAATGGCAGAAAAACAGGAAGTACCTTCCAGGCAGGGAGAAAAAAACATGAACAGAGGATGGTGGAGGAAATAGGAAAAGTATATTCTTAGCAGTAGGATTAGTGAGAGGAGAGTAGAATAAAAGGGTGCATACAAAGTCCCTTGAATTTCAATGTCAGGGTTTTAGTTGATCCTTTAAGCCAGGGAATGGTTACTTTGAGTCCCTAATGCAAGGTGCATAAAAAGCACCAAAGTGAAGACATCACAAATTGTATCAGGCTATTGGTGGTTCCATTCCTGTCTCTGGAGCCCTATCTCTGTAGCCTGCATAGGCTATAGATTCTGTCTACCAGCAGCCCATCTCTTTACTGGAGGGCTCATCTCTACAGATCAGCAAAGTACCTAAGAAGCAGCCCTGATATGCTTACAGCAGAGCCTTCAACAAATGACTGATGGGAACAGGTATACAAGGAACCCCCAGCTCCCTTGCATATGAGGTGAGACAACTCTGAAGTCCATGTTCTAGACCTGTGTTGTTCCGGATAGCAGTCACTAGTTACACATGGCACGTAAACCCTGAAAATGTGGCTGCTCTGAATCAAGTGTACAATATACATCAGATTTCAAAGATAAAACACACAAGACACATATAAAAGAATGTAAAGTTTTCAATAACTGTTTTAACAATGATAGTATGTATGCTCAGTGGTTGAGCACTTGCCTGGCACTCATAAAGTCCTGAGTTTAATCCCCAGCACTTCAAAAAAACTGAAAATATTTTTCTCCTAAAACTCACATGCTCTAGCGAAGACTGTGAAATGCAAAAAGGAATAGGTGTACCACATGTGAGCTTTTCTTTACTACAAAATGTTAGTGTTTCACCAAAACCTCATGCCCACAATTGTAACACTAGCAAGTGAACATCATTTGTTACATGTGATGTAGAAAAAGCTGAAGAGAAAAAGAAGGCAAGAAGGTGGATCTAGGGAATAGGACTGTTTTAGTATGGGCTCCCCTAGAAGCCGATGTTGAGACAGCAAGTTATCTATTCGTGAGGTGGCCCCATAAAACTCTAGGAGGAAAGGAAGAAATGAGACACAAAAGGACAGCCAACCAATAAAGGCTATGACATCAAGCCAGTTACCCTTCTGGGAACCTAGAATTTGATCTTGCCGAGAAACTGAGAAACTTGTAGAGCGCCGTGATCCCATCTGTGGGGTAAAGGAATATTTATATGCTGACTCCAGGCAGCCATTGGTTGAGGGCTGTTGCAGCCACAGGGAGTGGTATCTACTTGTGGAACCTCTGGTTGGCTACCTGGTGGGGAGAGGAGGTAGAGATGTAGTTCCAGGTAGCTGGGCAACAGGCCACGAATGTAGGCTATGGATAAAAAGTAAATAGCTCTGATATTGCCTGCCATGGGGCTCTGTTCCAGCTTTCTGAATAGGAGAGTGGCCCAGTGAGTAAGGCCTGCTCCTAGCCGGAGACTTCATCAGTCAAATCTGTTATCTCTGAAGAAGAGGGGCCCAGGCTCCCTCTAGATAAACCATACCCCACCCTTATAACCACAAGCAACTTTCCCAAGGAACATCCCAGGTACCACAGTTTCAATTTCTACTGATGCTTCCAGCCCACTTAGTCCTCACGGTTATGCCAAAGTGAATGTAGGTGCTCCGAACATCAGGAGAGCTGCACCAGTTATCTACAGCTGGCAACTGTTCTTAAAGGTAGGCATGCCCATGCTGCACAGGTTGGTAACTGTTGAAACCATTGCCACTGCCCCAAACTAATGTGCCTTGCCCTACACTAATGTGCTAACAACTTCCTTTGCTGATACTGGAGGGTTAGTATTTTGGTGTATCTTTAGTGCAATTCACTTTAGGGAGACCAACTAGGGATCAATTAGAGAGGACAGACACAGCAGTGAGTACAAATGTCTGAGCCCTTCTCTACCGGCATGCACTCTGTAAAAGACCACTCCTGGCTACCCAACCTGAGACAGTGGCTGTAGATACCTCCAGGGCACAATTGTGCTTGTATCATTTGGCTCCAGAATATTGTTATAGTGTTGATTCCTTAGCTTCTGATTACCGGAGGGGATGACAACTCCTGTTACATCTGAGAGTTATTCAAAAGTCCTGGGATTCCTTATGAAGCATTTCCATTCCAAGAGCCGAAATGGGACCTCTCCTCTGTGACAATGGCAACCACTCTTTATAGAAATTTAGTAATCCATTAAAATAATAAAAAGTTCATCTTCAAAGCCACAATATTTCTGTATCTATATCAAAGGATAAAACTGCCAACATCAGCCTTTAGTAGTAATATGCCAAGGTAAATGCTGTCACCAAATGCTACACACAGGGTATTATGAATTCCTGGCTCTTCTTACCCATTTAAAGCCCTTCTAGTGAACTAGCTAGAAAAAGCCAGAAGAAGTAGGTAAAGGGAGATGAAGAAAACCAGATACCAGAAGTAAGTGACACCCCCAGGGCTGGAAGATGCAGAGGGAGGAGGTGGATGACTGGGGGTGGGACTCCCGAGTAAGTAGAAGCTGAGATAGCAGCCATTGCAAAGGATGCTGCTTGATGCAGGCAGCGTTAGGAAGAAATACCCCGACTTCTCCCTTTTCCTTCACGCCACTCCCACCACTGGCTGGACTTCACAGGAAGCTTGTCGGCAAGAGAGCCCAGGAAATGGATTTTCTGCAGTCAGCCTCTGTGAGCAAAGGCAAGAGATGGGAGCAGAGTGACATGCTATATTTTCAGACTCTCAGCCCACTCTTCTCAACTGGAGAAGCTTACTGTACTCCACCTTATCACAGTCATTCTTGAGAGATAGGACTTCACATAAGGAGAGCTGAAAGTAAACCAAGGGACTGTAGTAGTCAGTGCTCATAGAATAATCCAGTACGAGCTTCAGAATTTCTCCTTCACCCAGGGATGAGAAACTATTTTTGCTTTGCTGTCCCATTCTAGCCAGTGACTGCCACTTACACTGGATTCTTATATATTTCATTAAAATAACAAATTACTTAGAAATCAGTTCTCACTGTTACAGAAATCATTAAGCCTTCCTGATTTAAAAGGTGATAATTATTTAGAGGTTTATTTTACTAACCAAAAGCACCAAAATAAAAATCACTTCCTTTTTTGATGAAAGAAAAGATTATTAAATAGTCAAAAAGGGGCTGAGATACAGTTCAGTGGTAGAGTACATGCTCAGAGTGCTTAAGGCTTTGGATTTGATCTCCAACAGGTAAGGGGAGGGAAGAGAGAAGGGGGAGGGAGTAAGAAAGGAGGAAAAAAAGAGAATGAGAGAAAGAAATGAAATACACATTTAAAAATAAAAAGCAGGCCTGGGATTTAGCTCAGTGGCACTGCACCTACCTTGCAAGTGCAAGGTCCTGAGTTTGATTCCCCAGTACTGGAAAAAAAAAAAGAAGAAGAAGAAAGAAAGAAGAAGAAAGAGAAGAAGAAAGAAGAAAGAAGAAAGAAGAAGAAGAAGAAAGGCTATTATACCAAAAGGTATAATTCTAACTATAGTTAAGCAATCAAATCTAACTTTATTTTATATTTCAATATGTTCCTCTTGTGAGGTTATCTTATAGCTTACCCCACCTTAACAACAGGCAACCTCCTGACATTACAGCCTCAGTCCTAATCACCTGCTCTAATCCAGCCCTGGATTCTTTCATTTCATACTGTGTGACATGCATTCCCTTGCTCAGTTTAGTGCCACAGCAAGATCTGTCTGCTTCTCCAGTATATCCATCCTACCCTGTCCTGCCAGCTCCTGACCTTCTGTTCTAGCTGCCTTGCCTTTGGATCGTTCTGGCTACACACCCCTATATAATCTGGCCCACTATCAGTTGAATTTCCACAGCAATGGCTCATTTAGTCCCAGATCCCCATCAGTATCTATCTGGACATTTGTTTGCTTTCAAATACACTTGAAGATATCTGAATAGCAATGGCCTACATTATTTTCTGCTTTTGTTTTAAAACCACAGTATAAATAGTCTAATAGTATAATAGTCTTCTTTTACTCATGATTTTGTTTTCTATGTTTCAATTACCCACAGTCAACAGATATTAAATAGAAATATTAAATGGGAAATTTCAGAACCAAATAATTCATAAGTTTTAAATTAAGCACTGTTTGGAGTAGTATGATGAAATCTGCGTCAAGTAGCACTTCTTTTACCTGATGGCCCCAAAGTATAAGAGTACTGATGCTGACAATTTTATATAGTATATTGCTACAATCATACTATCTCACTTTTATTCCTGTTCAGCTCTTAATGTGCTTAACTTATAAATTAATCTTTATCATATATATGAATAGGACAAAATAGAGTTTTAAGTTTTATACTACCTGTGGTTTCAGGAATCCACTACTAGTCTTGGAACATATCTCCTGAAGACAAGGGGACCTAGTATAGCTTTAATATTCTTATTGTTTATATCAAGTACCACATAAACCAGTAGTAATATCATTAAACAGAATATGTTATGTACATGGATATGCAAATTCCATCTTTTTCCAGCGGTGGGTTATGATGCCATATAGTGTCTCCACATCTCACGATCCTCTATAAATCTCTTCCAATCACATAAAACAGACCCACATGGGTTTTAGCTTTAGCCAGAGGTTGGGAGTAACTACCAATGGGTCAGGGAAATGCTTCTTGGAACTGAATTTCTTCTTGAAACTCCATTTTTATGAAGGCAAAAATACCTTCACCTTTCTTATACCTCCACTGGGACCAGTTTTATAGTCATAAAATGAAAGAAAGAGAAAGCATTTACTAAGGTGATCTGAGTCAAAATGGTGGTTCCCCTAGCAATATTCAGATAATTAAAATAAATATGTTATTTTAAAAAATAACATGCCTACGTCCCTGGTGACTTCAGCTTTAGCTCTAGCTCATTTAATGACTCACATAATGGTACAATCAGTATTTGCTTTAAAATCATCCTCTTTCTAGTGAGGCAAACATAGCAAGCCACAGGGCTCCTCCTTGTCCCTCTAGGTATCTCTGGCTCCCTCCTCTTGCTCCATCTGTGACTATGAAAAGGAATGCTAGTTTCCAGCTAACAGAGGAATTTAAGTCCTCATCAGCCTTTGCTTTAAGGAGCAGTTTCCGGCATCACTAAATCTTAGGACATCTGGAACAAATTAGATTCATTCACTGTAACAACTGGATTAAGGACAAAGAATACTTGGGAGGCGGGCGAAGGAATTCCCCAGATCTGTGGGCTTCACAGAGGTCTGATGTCACAGGACAGAGATGGCTCATAATGATGCATGTTTGACCCAGCAATGGCATACTGCCACACTATGCCACACACATACTGCCCATTCATCTGGCGACACTCGGTGTGCAAAAAGCCATTCTGCATTTCACAGAAGCTGGCAAGCCAGACATATAAGGAGAACCCACACCAGGAAAGCCTCCATGGAACCTGGATAGATAACTCTGTTTGGTCACAATATTTCCCTGCTTCTAATTCAAGAACCAAACAAGAGATTTAAGTGGTCACAGGCAAGAAAATATATGATTTGGCATTCAGATTCTGGAATACAGTGATGTGAAGAAGAGGAGGGAAGTAACTCCTCAGGACCCAGCAAGAATCTAAACTGAGAATTGACCATGGGGAAAGTGAGGAGAGTGTCATCAATGAAGAAGAAAGGGCTGGCAAGCAGCGTTTTTTCCTCCCAAGCCCTGACTCACTGCATGGAAAGGGCAGATTGAACCTGCAGAAGCATGGACTACTTGCAACCTCCCAGAGACAGCCACAAAGAAAAGTACTGCTGGAACACACCAGTGGACACAGTGAACTGCAATGGCTGGTGAGTTATTAGAGCTCAGACTTCCTCCAAGAGATGGCAATTGTCCAGTAGCCATCTTAAAGAGTTCCAACTGAGCTTGGATCTCAGAGCAGCTGTGGGCTGGGTCCATCAGGGTGAGGCAGAACTGAATTCAAGCCAGCAAGAGATCAAGGAGCCAAGTTCAAGCCAGCAAGAGGCACACAGAATGCTGTAGGCTGAATAAATCAGGTTCCAGCCTCACAGCCAGAAACCAGCCTGATCTTCAGAACTAAAGGTGCAAGTGTATTGGGATTATCTACTACCTTGCCCTAAACCTACAGCTAGATTCTTGGGATAAATCAACATGGATCTGGGCTCTGTCTGCCCACCATGGCTACCACTGACAGGAGAGGCATGCCTTGAAGTGGGCTTTTTTCTTTCTTTTCTTTTTGGTTAGAAATTATGTTTATTACCCCTTCCCCCCAGGTACAGATTACTTCTCAGAAATATGAAGATATTATTCATGTCATCAATTATAGTGTGTAGAAAATAACTCGTATCTGTCAACCATATATTTCTATCATTTTTAAAACAGTAGCCATTTTATTTTTCCAGTTAGTTCAAGAAGTTTTATGGCTTTTAAAAACTCAAATCAAGCCAGCCTTTGTTTATAGGCAACAATTTCCTGACAGAGCCCCTCCCCAAACCCATGTTTTCTTTTTTTCGTTTGTTCTTGTTTTTATGTAAGTGTGAACATTGTTTCTAGCTTTTGTTGTTCTGTTGTTATTTCTAGTTCTTTCTTCTCTCTTTTCCTCCTGTCTTCTTCACCAGTTTCCCAAATTTTGCATAATCTTCCTTTGCCCTCCAGCTTTGTTTCTAATCTCTTCTGCTTCTTCTATTTTTCTGTTTTTCCCCTAAACTCCTTTTGAATATTCTCCCCTGAGGGTAAAATCACCATATTGAGAACAATATTTAGAGTATAAAATTTTCTAGTTTTAGATTTTGGTATGTAACCACAACTCTAGTTCATAGAGTTAAAAGGTGGCAAATTAATAGTTACCACAGTTTGTCATTTTCTAGGCTGTGTTTGATTCTGTTGTTATTGCTTATTGTACTAGTTTAGCCAAAGTGACATAATTGTTCTAATCAGTTTTTCTTCCTGGTATGCCAGGACTGAGATTGCATAAGGGTCATAAATAATACTATGGGCCACTGCCAAGAACCAGGGGCTAGGCCAAATAGACAGAAACTTCTCATCCCCAATAAACTGAAGAGGTAGGATCTTGCAACAAATTCAAAGCCCAAATGCCAGCTACACCTGGAAGACATCTCTGAGAAGTAGTCATTTTCCTAAAGGTTCTAAATACTAGCAATAAATCTACTTGAGATAGGCAATTTACAAGCATCAACCCAGGAATTAAATTAAAATATACATACACACACATACACACATAAATGAGAAGACACTTAAGCAAGATGTAATCCCAAATTTCTAGCTCACCACAGGCAAAGCCAGGGGGCAATGAGGTGGAACAATCTGAAAGCCACCCACTTTGACTCTCTGAAGTGGTAACAGCAGAAGTAACAAAGCAGATGAATGAACCTCTAGAAAAAAATCAGATCATAAATAGTTTCTCAGATTACAGAGAAGCTGACCACAATGAAAGACATGGTTAGTGACTCTAGATCAGATACAAATAAAATAATACAGGAGTTTAGGAAAATGATGGAAACCATGAACATTCAACACAGGAAAGAAACTGAATCCATGAAAGAGATTAAAACAGGTATCCAGGAGATTAAAATTCCATTGAAAGTATATGCAGCAGAATGAGCCAATATGAAGAGACAATATTAGATACAGAAGACACACTGCAGTTAGTGATCATAAAAATAAAGATTCATTAAAAATAGCAAGGGACCACAAAAGACCAATCTAATAGCTGCTAGATGATGCAAAGAACAACATAAGATTGACTGGAGTCAATGAAAAAGCAAAAGATAGTGAAAAGAACATAAAAAAAACTGTTGACAGAAATAATGGCAGAAAACTTCTCAACAGGGGGAAAAATTGACATATAGATAAGGGAGTCATACAGAATTCCAATTAGCCATGCTCAAAAAAAATCACGAAGGAATATAACAGTCAAAATTTCAGAAATTCAACACAAAAACAGAATATTAAAAGCTGTTAGAGAAAGAAAACAAATCACCTATACAAGAAAGCCCATCAGAATCGCAGAAGACTTCTCAATACAAGCCCTCAAGCCAAGGGGTTATGTCAAGTGACATATTTTGAGCCCTAAAAGAAAACAGCCTCCAACCCAGACTGAAGTACCCTCAAAACTATCTTTCAAAATTGATGGAGAAATAAGATACCGCCATGACAAAGAACACCTGAAGAAATTTATGACCACCAAACCAGCACTCCAAAATGTTCTGAAGGACATTTTAGAAAGAGATAACAAGGACTACAACTCTATGAAACCCAAAAGGATGAATCTACCAGGCAAGGCAAGCAATTAAACAGGGGAAAAAGGGGAACCAACAATAGGAAAATAACATGACAAGGATAAGTCAATATGTATCAGTTATAACCATCAATATAAATGGTCTCAACTCACAAATCTAAAGAAACAGAATGGTAGAATGGATCAAGAAGCAAGATCCAGAAATATGCGGCATACAAGAAACACATTTAATTCAAAAATAAATTCACAGACTGAAAGTCAAAGGATGGAAAACAATACTCCATGTGACAGAAACACAGAAAGAAAGGAGGAGTCGCTATTCTGTTTGCAGACAAAGTGGATTTCAAGCCAAGACTGATTAACAGCAACAAAGAGGGTCACTCTTTGGGAACAGTTGAAGAGGAAGAGATAATCATAAATACATATGCACCAGATACCAGCTCACCCAACAATATAAAACAAATATTAATGGACACAATCAAATAAGCACTAATACAATTTTAATGGGGGACCTCAATATCACCATCATCACAAATAGATTGACTAGACAAAAAAAAAAAACATCAACAAAGAACTATCAGAATCTAACCAAACTTTTGAACAAATGGGCTTAGTAGATGTCTACAGCGTGTTCCACCCCACAATATTAGAATATATATTCTATTTAGCTGCACATGGAATGTTCCCCAAAACAGACCATATATATACTTGTTTAAATAAAGGCAAATAATCCCATGCATATTATCACACCACAGTGCAATGAAATTGGAAATCAATGGCAAAAGAAACCACAAGGACTTCAGATACACATGGAAATTAAATAACAGCTTCCTGAACAACCAATGGGTCACAGATGAAATTAAAAGAAAAATTAGATAGTTTCTACAATTAAATGATAATGACAATACAATATACCAGAACTTATGGGCTGCAATGAAAGTGGCAATATGATAGAAATTTATAGGGACAAATTTCCAAATCAGCAAAACAGAGTGAGTTCAAATAACCAACCTAATGTTGAACCTCAAGCTTCTAAAAAAAGAAAAGCAAATCAAGCCCAAAGCTCATACAAGTGATGAAATTATAAAGATCACAGCAGAAATTAGTGCAATGAAGACTAAGAAAACAACACAAAGAATCAATGAATTGAAGAGTTGATCCTTTGAAAAATTAAATAAAATTA
>NW_022900940.1:17548346-17557431 GCF_012274545.1 Fukomys damarensis
AAAAAAAAAAAGGAAAGAAAAGACTCAAATTCATTCAATTAGGAATAAAAAGGGTGAAATCACAACAGACTCTGCAGAAATACAGAAGATCAACAATATCTACTTCGAGAACTGGTAGTCAAATAAGATGGAACACACTGATGATAATGGACAGATACCTAGATACATATGAATTACCAACACTGAATCCAGAAGATATAAAAATTCTAAGTAAACCAGTATTGGTCAATGAAATTGAAGATGTAATTAAAAGCCTACCAACAAAGAAAAGCCCAGGCCCTGATGGATTCCCTGCTGATTTCTATAAGAAATTGAGAACTAATGCCACTACTTCTCGAACGCTTTAATGAAAATGAAAGGGAAGCAATACTCCCAAATCCATTCCTAGAAGCAAGCATTAACCTGATACCAAAACCAGAGAAGGATCAAACCAGAAAAGACAACTACAGGCCAATTTCCCTAATGAACATAGATGTAAAAATCCTTAAGAAGATACTGGCAAACAGAATGCAACAAATCATCAAGAAGGTTATATACGCCAGTATCAAGTAAGTTTCATCCCAGGGATGGAGGGATGATTTAACATGCTCAAATCAATACATGCAATGCACCACATTAATAGAGCCATGGACAAAAACCATATGATAATCTTAATAGATGCAGAAAAGGGTTTGACAAAGTCCAACACTCATTCATAATAAAAATCCTACATAAAATTGGAATAGGTGGTTTTCATCTTAATCTCATGAAAGCCATCTATGACAAACCAACAGGCAACATCATACTAAATGGACAAAAACTGAAATCTTTCATGATAAAATCAGGAACAAGACAAGGATGTCCATTGTCACCACTCTTATCCAATATAGTTCTGAAAATATTAGCTAGAGCAATTAGACAAGAGAAAGAAGTGAAAGGATTAAGGATAGGAAAGGAAAAAGTTAAATTATCATTGTTTGTGAATGACATGATACTCTACACAGAAGATGCCAAAAACTCCAACTAACGACTTGTAGAATTACTAACCAAACTCAGTAGCATAGCTGGATACAAGGTCAACACTCAAATATCAACAGCATTCCTGTACACAAATAACAAATCCACTGAGAGAGAAATTAGGGAAATAAGAGCTTTCACAATAGCACCAAAAAAAACTAAAACCCTAAGAATCAATCTAATAAAGGAAATAAAATACCATACATGAAAAACTACAGTGCTGTGAAAAAGGAGATCAAAGAGGATATATGAAAATGGAAAGATTTCCCTTGTTCTTGGGTAGAAAAAAATAATATAGTGAAAATGGCCATACTTTAAGAATTGTTATACAGGTTTAATGCAATGTGGATCCAAACACCAATGACACATCTCACAGAATTAGAGAAAACAATCTTAAAATTCATTTGGAACTAGAAAAGACCCGGAATACCAAAAGACATTCAAGGCAACAAAGGCAAGGCAGGGAGCATCACCATCCTTGACTTGAAATTATAATATAAAGCTACTGTGATAAAAAACAGCATGATGGGCCAGGGATTTAGCTCAGCGGTTCGGTGGCCTGCCTTGCAAGCGCAAGGACCCGAGTTCAATCCCCGTTAAAAAAAAAAAAAAAAAAACAACAAAAAAACACACACACAAAAAAAACAGCATGGTACTGGCATAAAAACAGACCCAAGGATCAATGGAACAGGTTAGAAAATGCAGAAACAACTCCAAACATACTTATCCATCCTTTTTTCTTTCTTTCTTTTTTTTTTTTAACTGAGTTTATAGGTACATTTTAGGTATACAGTACAGTTACATTTATTATTATGATCTTGTACCTTTACATGACAGGTCTTGGTTTTCATTTTTTCCCCTTGCCCCTGACCACCTTATTTTTAACAAAGGAGCCAAACGCCTCCAATGGAAGAAAGCCTCTTTTAAAAATGGTGTGGAAAAACTGGCTTTCCAGCTGTCAAAGACTAAAACTAGACCTGTATCTTTCCCCATGAGCTAACTAAAATTGAAATTGGTTAAAGATCTAAATATTAAAATAGAAACACTAAATATGCTGGAAAATAGAACAGGCAGAACTCTTGAAGACATTGGTGTAGGCAGAGACTTTATGAACCAAAACCTGATTGCACAGGAACTATCACAAAGCATCAACAACTGGGACCTCATCTATTGAAAAGCTTTTGCATGACAAAAGAAACCAGCAACACAGTGAAGAACAAACCACAATGTGGGGAAAAGCATTTTCCAGCTCTTCCTCAGACAAAAGACTAGTATCTAGAATATATAAAGAACTCAAAAAATCAGACTCATCCAAATTTAAAGACCCAACACTCCAAATGGGCATCTGAAATGATTAAACACTTCTCAGATGAAAAGATAGAACAGCAATAAATATATGAAAAAATGTTCAACATCACTGGTCATCTAAGAGATGCAAATTAAAATAAAGCTGAGGTTCTATCTCACTCCAGAAAGAATGGCTGCTTTCAAGAAAACAACCAATAACACATGCTGGAGGGGCTGTGGGGGAAAGGAACCCCACTCCATGGTTGGTGAGAGGGTAGACTGGTGCAACCACTGTGGGAATCAGTGTGGAAATTCCTCAAAAAACTAAAACTAGAAGTTTCATTTGACCCAGCTATTCTCCTTCTTGGTATCTTTCCAAAAGAATTAAAAGTATCATACCCCATCAATATATGCACATCCTTGTTTATAGCAACAGAGTTTGTAATAGCTAAATCTTGGAAACAGCCCAAATGTCCATCAACTGACAAGTGGATAGAGACATGGTTTTTCTATACAATGGAGCACTACTCTGCCATAAAGAAGAATGACCTTCAAACATTTATAGCTAAATGGATGGACCTTGAGACCATACTCAAGGGAAAGAAGCTGGATACACATGTTTATATACTACATTCTCTGGTGTGAGAAATTGAAAGTGAAAATAAGAACCAAAATATGTAATAGATATTGGGAAATGGAAAGAAAATGTTCAGATGAGAAAAGGAAAAAAGGGAGGGGGAGGAGGCAGGCAAAGAAGGGGTAAGAAAAAAAGAGAATAGAAGGAAAAATGGAAACAAAGCTTTTGTAAATAAGGAGGGGAAGAAGGGTTGGAGAAGAAAGAAACTGGAAAAAAGCAGCAGCAAGATGTATCATATACAGGTACAAATTTCCTACAATGAATGTCATCATTATGTAAATCTAAAAGGTACCAATAAATATTTTGCTTTAAAAAATATACTGATACTACAACCTGTTTGGGCTGTACATCCTTTCTCCTATAAAGCAAGACAGCAGCAAGAGAGAGGGAAGCAACTCTTTCCACTCCTGTCTCCAGCTCTCTGGGAGACCCTGACGGTGGAAATGGTACATGCCACCCATCTGCGGTATGTCAGACAGCCTCAGGACTTGCCCACAGCATGGGTGTCCACACAGACCACAATGCCAGCTTCTCTGCACTGGGTTCAAAGCACTTATGTTTTTGAGCTCGTCAAAGCTCTGTTGGAGTTCCCTGTGTCATTAATAAACAAAGAATAAGAAATGAAGATTTACTTCATAACGACTATTAGCATTGGTGAGTCACACAGAAGTGGAATACTTTCTCCAGTGGCTTCTAAGTTTGTACAACCTTTTTTTAAAAAAAATGACCACAGCCTTAAAATCAATTCCCAGTTCTGGATATTATAATAAAAACATGCATCACCTTCAGTCAGCAGATCAAAATATTTGCTCTTGTATTTATCTAAGGGAAAATTTCAAGAACACAGCTTTTCAACCTGGCTTTGGGCCGCCACACTTCCTTGGCAGTGTAGTGAGGCGAAAGGATCCCTTTTCAAAATAACTCTTTCAACATGTTCACAATGGAGCCATCCTTTGTAGATCTCACTGCCAGGTGGCTTGAACCACTGGAGGAGCAGGTGTGATGGACCCATTCATGACTGCACCACTTCTACCTCAGTGGCACAAGTTGCCCAACAGGACAATCATGCCTGAACCACCAGTGATTCAAGCCACCCAAAACATGTTAAATGCATAATACAAAAAATAGGATTACAAAGAAATTAATTATACAAAAATAGAGTGATAATTATATTAAACACATGTATAGTAAAATACATACTCTCTTTTGAAATAACATACTAAATAATAAGATCTGGTGGTGGATTTAGTAACTACCATAACCTTGAAGGGGGTGAATGTTAATGATATTTTGAAATATCTGCAATACTCTAACTTGATTTGAAGAAAGTTGTGATTTCTTTTCTGTTTTTTGTTTTGTTTTGTTTTGTGAGACGGGGTCTCACTATGTTGTTGAGACTGCCCTGGAACTCACTATGTAGCCCAGGCTGGTCTCAAACTCACAGCAATCCTCCTGCTTCTCAGATGAATCCAAGTGCTGGGATTACAGGTGTGCACCACCACACCTGGCAGCAAAAGCTGTGATTTCTCCTTGTGACAGAGTCACAGGTGCCACTCATATTACTCTGGTTTGCAGCTTACATTCAAAATTCAATAACATTCTGATTTTTTAGCTGGCAGTTAGTGGAAACAAAGCTGTGGTTGTTTCTTATCCAAGTTCACAGACTCCATGAGTTCCATGCACAGATCAAAACAGGGATATGGACCCTAGGTTATGAGGCTCTGTCCTGCGAGAAGGGGAGTAGCACAAACTGGTTTCATGTTAAGAGGAGAGGCTCTGATGGAAGGATGGATGAGGGAGGGATGGGCATGGGCTCAGCCTTGGACACCAGGACAGGCAGGAGTGGCATTTCCGAAAGGTGAATAACAAGATGTCAGTAGGTATACTGGGTCTCCTGTACCATAATTCTACCACTACAAGCTACCGATGAGCCATTTTCTAACCTGAAGCCAGGGAGTAAGAGTAGGGAAGAGCCTAAGTGAGAATTTCCTTCTTCTGGGCTTAGGACGACAAATAGTTTGCATTCTTCCACAGCAGGAAAAGCATTAAAGTATTTGAGATTTGTCTTCTTTCTTTTTGCCTTGAAGAAACATAACTGTTAACTGAAACAAAGGCATGCAGTCTTCATCCAAATTGTATTTATCATAGAAAACTTTCAAAACCTAGCCCCGAAATTCTGACAAGGCAGGCTGATGATTCCAACTGAGCATCCTGTGTTTCCTTAAGCAATAGAAACGGTGACTGGCAAGTAAGGACATTTTGCAATAGAAGCCATCTTTCATAGGGTGTCCCTCTTCCTTTATCCCTTGGGTTTGGGTGATCCACTTTAAAAGCAGAGTCCCAGGGGAGATATGTCCAGAAGCAATCTCTAAGGCCTAGGTGCCACAGAGCAGCCTGAAGGGGCCCCCAACACATCATTCTATGGCCCGATTTCTAGAAATAAAACACCAACCACCTCACCAATCCCAGGAAGATAAACAAAAAGCCCAGCAGCAAGTGTCCCATCACTGGCATCTGAGAAGTACAATGGACCTGATTTCCTTCTGAAACACAATTCTAAAAGTGGTGGCCAGACTGCCTGGCCGAGAAAGGTAGAGTAGAAGAAAAAAATCAAACAAACCATATGGCACAAATTCCAGTGTCTTGGGACAGGTTCCTTGGACACAGAATTGGTAGCAGGGACTGGGTGGATTGTGGGAGAGCCAGGGAAGCAGAGTGAGCAAGGCTCTGGTGTTGGGTAATGTCTGTCACTGGTCTGTCAAGCACTTGAGGTAAGGGTCTGGACTTCTGCACCCCAAACCAGTCAGCCACTGGCTATGGGATACCCCTAGGGGGCAAGACCTCCTAGGCAAAGTAAGAGTGACATCGATGGGCAGCATGCTGTCTTACGTGACAGCAGCGAATGGTACACCTGCATCCAGCTCAGGGATTTGGGTGCAGCACCTACAGCACTCACCCAGCTCATTTTTTTATGCAGATCATCTGGAATGAATTTAGGAAAGAAATCTCATAAACTCTAGGAGTCTTCTATGGGATACCTCCCCTCTTGTGGCAACTGCAATGAGCTGTGACATACGGGGACTTCATGTGAAATAAGTGCAAGCCTCACCTTTGGCTCTAGAGGGTAGGGTTGTCCACTCTGGACAAAAGAAAAGGATTGCCTCTCCTTGACGACAGCTGACTTTGGTTTTGCATCAGTGGCAAGCCAGCAGGGTGCCCTTGTGATTTGCCTGAGGTTATATCTGAGGTGGCTCAGAACAAACTGGGAAGAGATGCTAACAGAATGTGTGTGCAAGATAACAAGAAGAGCGTGTGTCAGGGAAGAATGCCTGCAGAAAACAAAGAAATTGCAGAACTTTGAAATTTGGCTTTACCTACAAAAACCTGCTACACAACGGGTGAGTCTAGTGTTTAGTGGGAGACCAATGAATACAGTCACACAGAATAAACTACAACAATTTTAGTAAAGAACCAACATGTGGCTCCCGTCTGTGAGAAGGGAGGGGGCCAGTGGCTTTACTCTTTTGATAGGTCCTGTTCTTGGGCCCATTCAGAAGGAAAACTATCACATTATTTTATGATAACCATCTCTAATGGTTGGCTACATTTCTTTTCGTGTGTGTGTGAGAGCACGTGCACGTGCCTGTGTTACTGAGTATTGAACCCAGGGCCTTCACACTAAGGTATGTCTAAGCCCTTTTTTAATTTTTTGAGACAGGGTCTTGTTAAGTCACTAAGTTGCCCAGGCTGGCCTGCCTCAAATATGATTCTCCTGCCTCAGCCTCCCAAAGTTGAGATTACAGGTATGTGCCACCATGCCCTGTTCAGTTAGCTGTATTTCCTAGCAAATAAAAATATTATCATATAAGGTTTTAGTAGGCACATAGTAAGGTAGACTCAGAGTTCCCAAGTGTCCTGGAAGAAAGGCTCACACCAGGCCTTTCTGTAGTTGCCAGGGTTACTGCCTTAGTCCTACCTTCGACACCCTTCTAAGGAGTTTCCAACCAACCAGACAGCAAAAGCTGGAAAATCTTGGTCAATGTCTGCTTAGCAGGGGGAGGGCTATCTCTGAAACACACTCTGTTGGGACAGATTTCAGCTGCTAATAAAAGCTCTCTCAGCATTTTGAGTCTGCCCAACAAAGGAAAAGGGTCAGCTCCGTGGGTGGCCGCTCCTCTGTCCCTAGCTTCACATACAGGAAATCACAAATCAGATCCTCCTTGCAACAGGAGAGAATTTCCAAAAGTCATTTCCATGTAGAGATAGGTTAGGTTCCCCAAGTCACATAAGCTATTTAAAGACACAGGCCACCAGTCATACTGCTGGAACAGGGACTCAGGAGCCACCCAGCAGATGTTTTTATCTTTGCCATTCAACTTCCTGACCTCAAATAAGTGACTGAAGTCCCTGCTTAATAACTTCCGGTTCTGTTCCAGAAATGCTATGGCTCTAAGTACATATGTAAAACCCACCAACCTTGAAGAACGTGTGCATTAGACTTGTTTCCAGCTAGCCTGGGACTCTAAGACTTCTCTCCCTGAGCTGGGCCAGAGCCAGGTCCCCTAGTTGCAGATGCATGGCCAGGCTTGGGCCTGGCCATCCCAGGATTACGTAAGGATCAAGAGTCTTATTCTGTCCACCTGAGATGGGCTGAGACCCAACCCTCATCTGCCTTTGTTGCCGTCCACACAGAAACAGGAACAAAATTCTGGCTCTATTCTTGGCTTAAGGTTTTGCTTTAAAGCAAAAGCCCTTCTGCACATGTATAATACATTTCTGTGCTTAGCAGAAAAGGGGAAAGGTAATAAGATGCAGAAAGATTCACTAGGAAATAAAGTTGCCAGAGTCCTGGAAAATGTTGTGTGTTCAGCCAAACATAGAATGAAAGCATACCTAGGAAGTTCATGGGAAGAAAACTCCATGTCAGAACAGAAAGTGATTTTATACTACTGCTGTGAAATTCCAGAGCAAATTCGTCAACCAAGAGTCTTAAAAGAACCAGTATAGAAGCATCCCTGTCACTGCCATTGTCCCTCAGACTTCTCACTGGTACTGCTGACATCTGCCTATTTCTATCCGAAGGCCTTTCCCAGAACAAGACAGGCTGCTGCTGCCGGTCACAGACTGAAATGCCAGGGCACTGACCGCTCCAAACCCATGAGTCTTAGGAGTTGGTGGAGAGCAGAGGGACATCAGCTAACAAGTCAACTGCCAGAAAGAGAGGCTATTAGCCGATTTGAAGTTGGCAGCAGACATGAGGGAACCCAGCTGAGACCAGAACACAAACAGTCGTGCCCAATCTGAAAGGTTGAGCTACCAAATTGGAGGTAAATGTTTTTCAAGTGGTTGTTTTTAAGGCACGAAATTTCAGGGAGCTCTGTTGCACAGCAACAAATCACTCATATGCTGGTGTTGGCGTGCACCTTGTTGGGCAGCTTACCAGTCATGTTTCCTTATTCTTTACCTCTGTTTCCTGCACTTTCCACATAGTGTTTGTGCTGAAATCCTTGCATCAGGGTCTGCTTCTTGAGGAACTCAAACTCAGACCTTGCGAAGTGCTTCCTTCCTTGAATTCCTCCACATTGCCATCATGATGATGCTTGGAGGGACCCAGAATGTCTTGCCTGCATGTGTGCCTCCCATCTGAACTCAGAGGCTCATGATGCAGTACTGTGGCCCGGTTTACTCACTAGGCCAGGGACATCTACAGCAAGTGTTCCACCAGTATTGGTCAAAAAGTAGTATACCAGTACCACATCACCTCTTGTCAGGTGAGCAGAAGCCGGGATCTCTAGAAAATATGTCTCCTTCAATACCTCTTCCCAGCTGTGAGTGTCCCTTGCTTGTCATCTACCCTGAGGCCTTTATCCCACACTCTGCCAAGTACCTACCACAGGAGGCCACCTACATGTCCTTCAACCTTGATGTTCTTCTGAATGTGAGTGAGGCCTCTGTCGCCTCCTTTTAGGAAACTCACATCGCAGTTGGGGCAAATGTGTTCTCAGAGGAGAGAAGTTAGCAATTCTTCAGCTCCCATTCAGAAAGTTCTAGCCACTGGAGCAGTCTGCCTTTGTTTCGAGAATATACCATTGAGAAAACTGTTCCTGTATCCAGAGATTCCAGAAAGAATAACCACAAAGCCAGCTGCTCCCAATCAACAAAATG
>NW_022900940.1:17562540-17574381 GCF_012274545.1 Fukomys damarensis
GCAGGCAGCTGAAGAAACCCCCTCCGGGGTCTTTGGGGCCTTCCTGGTCTGTTGTCGCGCAGGCCGGGAGCTCCCGCGCAGGCCAGGAGCTCGCGCGCACACTGCTGGGTGATCGCAGGCAGGCAGGCAGGCAGGCAGCTCAACAAAATGGTTTTATATTTTTATTTTTTCAGAGTTGGTACAAATATTGAAGGAGGAAAAAAATCACAGGTCTAATGTTCTGGCAAGGGCAAGTTTTCCAAGCTTCTGATCAGCTCTGTGGTGGATTGACTAATGGTCAACTTGAAACGCCCAGCAGAACTGAATCAGCGTGGTCTGAGCAGGGAAGGCCCACCTGAGGACTGTTGCCAAGAGCATAAAAAGAGAACTGGAGGGGAATATGGGGTGCTGTTGATTTTCTTGGAGAAGCTTGCCATGGTTCGTGCACCTGATACAAATTTGACTGTTCTTGTCAGTCAAATTGGGAAACACTTGTCAGTCACTGGGAAACACTTGTCAGTCACTGGGAAACACTGCTGTTCTTGTCAGAGGAGCTCTGGTCTTTGCCTTGAATGTCACTTCCTTGCTCCAGTGTAGATGCCTCAACCTGGTGGCACAAATCCTTCACCCCACTGGCTGGCACAGGCTTTCTAGCTTCTACCACTGGTCTTTGGGCCTTCCTGGGCAGAACCTCAATACATACTTATAGGAGACACTGCTGTGGGCTCTAGGCCTCTGGCTGGACTTGTGGAGGACACTGCCTCAGGCTCTAGGCTTTTAGCTGGAATTGTGCAGGCACTGCTGTGGGATCCAACCCTTGGCTGGATTCTTTGGGTCTGTAGCACTCCTCTGCATTTGACTTTTTGGGTGAATATTATAGAATAATCCTATAAATTATGTGTCCTGTATTAAATTTATTCTCTTGCAAACCCTGACTACAAAAAGCTCCTACTCACCCTCACTCATAAAATGATAATAATAATGATAATGACACACTGCATCCAAGCAACCTGCTGACAAGGCCATTAATAAGCTCACAGTCAAATATAAGGCTCTCCAAGGAAAGAAAAGCCAACCTACACAGACAAAAAGTGTGCCAACTCAATGCAGGGTCTGCTGCCGACTGAGCAGGGTAGGTAGCTCACATTTGCAGAAGAAAAAACTACTGCCCAGGCCTCCAACTCAGACAGCACATGGGAAAGGGAGTCAGGAGGGGAGGAAGCCATCTCTAAATCATGGATTTTCAGTCACCCACCTCCTTTTAAACTTACCCTTTCAAACAGAAGAGGATTCCCCCCACCCCAGGTTCCTAGCCTTGGTACTTTTGGTCCAAAGCTAGCTGATATCCCAACCCAGAAGCAGCTGAGGCCAGTGTATAGTAAGAGAGCAGAATGTAGAATCAGACATTCCCAGCTTTCATTTTTCTCCACAGCATTAGTCCTTGAGCAAGCAACCTGGATTCCCTGAGCCTCTATATTCTTATCTCTTCAGAGTATAGTAATATTTCTCAGTGTTGTTGAGAGGATTATAAATGGTTCTCGCTCTCACCTGCCAAGGGCTTACCACGTGCCAAGTACTTTAAGAAGCACTTAAATATGTATATATGTATTAAATTCAAAATAAGGGGCTGCAATCATTTTCTCATCTTACAAAGGAGGAAACAACCATGGAGATGTTAAGCAACTTGCCTTGCCAAGGGCTTACCACGTGCCAAGTACTTTAAGAAGCACTTAAATATGTATATATGTATTAAATATTCAAAATAAGGGGCTGCAATCATATTTTCTCATCTTACAAAGGAGGAAACAACCATGGAGATGTTAAGCAACTTGCCCAAGATTATACAGTTGGCAGGACCCAACAGTGTTTTTATGTATATTGAGTTCTCGGCAGAGAATCCAGTGCATGGTAGGTGCTCAAAATACAAGGTGCTCTTCCCCTTCATAAAACAGGACAAGCTTCACTTCTACTCTGCAATGTACACTCCATGGTTCCAACCCACTTTTGAGGAGGACAACAATTTGTTTCAAATTGTTACAGGCGAGATAGTTCTCCTCCAGAAGGCTGGCTTTTCTTTCATGGCAAGTCCGCCACCTTCTAACTCATCAATAGTTCTGCAAAACACACTTCACTCCACACCTCATTTCTCATGTAGCACTATCAAGGCTACTGCCATACAATTATATGTGGCTGTGAAGTGGTTCTAACAGCACAAATATTCCACTATCTTTTCGTCTTATCTGAAAGTTTGCTAGCCAGGTGGCCCTGAAATGTTCCACCAATCTCTGATGGGATGCATCAGAAACAACAAAAAAGTTTTTTAGCTCAACTATTTTTCCTTTCCTTTATCTTAATGACATGTGATGCTTTCTCAAGCAATGCAAGTATTCCAAAATACAAAACATAGCTGCATCCTTTTACAAATGGGATTTTCAGCCCCATTTGATAGAACCCACCTAAACAGCTTCCTCCCTATTCCTGGATGTTTGGAAAATGGCATAATGTAGAATGAGGCTCAAACCCATTAAAAACCGTAGACTTTAACTAAATAGCTGAATGTTTTATGTGACAACATCCCTGCCAGAAGTCACATAATCTGGGGAGAAAAATAAGAACATGTGTGAGTTGTGGTCACAGATGGCATTTCCTGGCATGATCCCTGGCCGCCCTTGGGGACCATCTCACTCCCAGATGTCTTTTTTCCTCTGTCTTCAGACACAAGCTCCTCCACCTGGTGGGTACTCAGCACCATCTGGTCACAGCACCTTACACTACCACGTATCTGCTCATCAGAGGCATCTTCCCATTATCACTTTGCTTCGGCTTCTTTCAGTGAGGTCTCACACCACACGACAAGCAGGTTTTAAAGACAGCACGAAAGGCAAACATTGTGTCCAAGTTGCCCTAGTGAAGCCCTTGGGAAGACATCATGGTGGAGGTCAACACAGCATCTCTTGAAATTGCAGCTCTGCCAAAGATGCTCCTGTGCTGAAAACAAACAGCAGCTGCTCCACAAACACAAACTGAGCTGGGTAGAGAGGGGCAAACTCAGGACTCAGCTGGAACAGGCTTTCACCGAGTGGAGGACCCACACCACTTCACTGTCCTCTCACCCTGAGCATGCCTAGCTACATTCCACCCATGCTGGGACTCTGCTGCACTCCTGTAGCTTTAAGGTGAAGCCCAAATTCATAGGTGTGTCACAATCTGGTTTCTTTCCTTCTCTCTTGCTTTACCTCTTACTTTGTTCTCCCAATCACGTCACTTGCTCCAGACACCTGCAGCTCCTCATGAGTGTCTCTGCTCTCCATACCTCTACTCACATTCCCCCCATCCAGAGTGCTTGAGTCCTCCTCATCTGCCCTGTTACGCACCCATCTCTTTTCTTCCACTGACCTGGTAGTACCACTGCCATCCTGTCTCATGGGCCTCTCTCACCCAGGGATGTGCACACCAGGAGAGCAGGTCCCCCATAGAGTTCACTCTGCGGTAGTGCTCAGCACTTGTGAACAATGAAGGGGTGGACATCCCATTCCAGGCAATAAGGAATCAAGAGAGATAAATGACAGCTCAAGCAGCTCACCTCTGGTTCAAGCCACTAAACCACTGTCAAACAAATCCAGATCCTACACTTCGTGGGCTGTGCCTTCCCTCTCATCATTCCTGGCTCTAAAGAGTGAACACTCTAACTCAGGAGAAATCCAATATAACAGAAATCACAGATTAGCTTCGTATCTCCACTTGCCCAATTATCAGTGAACATTTTTCTGATGGCTCCTATGCAGATAACTATGGGTCCAAGAGTATAATAAAGTTTTCTTTAGTGGAAGATCCACGGAAGAAGCTATTCTGAGAGAACAGGGTCCTCCTGGGAAATAACTGATCCTAAGTAAAAGCTCAGACATTTGGTCCATGAACATTTCTTCTCCAGAAATAATACTGAGATGGGATGGGATCATATCAAATTAAAAGGCTTCTGCACAGCAAAGGAAACAACCACAAGAGTGAAGAGTCAACTTATAGAATGTGAAAAGTATTTTTCCAGCTATTCCACAAATAGAGGACTAACATCAAGAATACATAAAGAACTCAAAAAAAAAAAATTAGACCCCTTCCCAAATAAAAGACCCAATCAAAAAACAGACAACCAAAATGAATAGACACTTCTCAGATAAAGTACAAATGGCCAATAAAGACATGGAAGAATGCTCATCATCACTGGCCATCAGAGAAATACAAATGAAAGCTACACTTAGATCTTACCCCAGAAAGAATGTGTATCATCAAGAAAATCTAAAAATAACAATAGTAAATGCTGATGAGGATGTAGGGAAAAAGGAACTCTACTACATTATGGGTGGGGATGTAAACTAGCACAATCGCTGTGGAAATCAGTGCGGAGATTCCTCAAAAAGCTAAAAATAGACATTCCATTTCACCCAGCTTAACCCCTTTCCAGGTATCTTCCTAGAAAAGTTAAAATCATATTACAGGGATACATGCATACCTATGTTTATAGTAGTAAAATTCATAACATGTAGATCTTGAAAACAGCATATATGCCCATCGATAGATGGACGGATAAGGAAAATGCAGTATTTATACATAACAGAGTACTATGCAGCCATAAGGAAAGATAAACTTCAAACATTCATAGATAAATGGATACAACTTGATAATAGAATGTTAAATGAAATAAGTCAGATTCACAAGCTCAAATAGCACATGGTTTTTCTTATATAAGAAAAAAATATATATGCTAATAAAGAGCAAAACAGAGAGATAAATAAGTAGGGAGAAGTTAAAAAACCTTCCCAAATTACATTGTTTTAAAATTATTTCAATATATATGCTAATTTGTTTCATTTGCACTGTTTTAGTTTGTTGGAAAGAATGTTTGTGTTATTACTTGTTGCTTTTCTATAAGAATCTTTTTAGTTTATGCCTTGTACTGAGTACCTACTTTGAAGATAACAATGCACAGTGTAATAACTATTATTATTCTCTTATTATCAGGTTATGAAAATATGTTTATATAATAAAAATTTTAAAAGTAAGAGAGAGTATTCCTTCTGGGGTTCAGAAAATCTCATTCAGTCCCAGGGGCTCAAGTCTGATTTCCAGGAAGTAGAATTGCAACAAAGGCCAAAATGGCCCTCAGAACTGTAAGACGTGAGGAGGAGAGACAGGCTGCCCTCCCTGTACCTGCTGCTTCAGCAGATCTTATTACTGGTTCCAATTTGTTACTCCTCCCTATATCCACACCTTTTGCTGTGTGACTTTGTAGTTCTCTCTCACTAAAGGGGCAGAAGATATTTTCCTGTGCCTGGATTTGGGTTTGGCCATGTGATTTTTCTGTAGCCAACAAAATAAGGCTGAAGTCAGTGCCCCAGCTTTGAGTCTAGGCTTAGGAGCCCTCAAGCACCTCTGCCATGCTGTGAGAACGTGCTCGTGCTAACCCACTGATGTTGGAGGGACAATTAAAGACATACAGCAGAGCTAACCTGGGCCACCGAAGCCTAGAGTCTACCCTCCACTGAACCCAGATGCATGAATAAGTCAGTCAAGATCCAGTGGAACCAAGCCAACCCTCAGCTCACCTGTAGATCCATAACCATAGAGGATGGCTAATTATGCCACTGTATTTGGGGGTAACTCACTATGCTGCATTTTGAGGGGCAATAGCTAGCTGACACGTGTGAGAGTCTTGGTCCTGGCCACCACACTAATTATTCTGGCATTATCAATTAGTAGTTTGCAGAGCAGATCTGGTTCTGACTATGCTCTTGAAAGGTCAAGCTAGAACAGTGGTGAAGGTGCTTTAGTCATAAGGTGCTTTACTGACCATGAGCCTTGAGTTGTACCCCTTAATACACAAAAAGCACAGTTCAATAGAGATGAATTTGACCATCAACTAAAGGGCAGCCAAAGTATCAAGATTATCCCAACTTAATATTTAATCTTGACTCAAGTGAGTGTTTGCCTACTGCATGAATCTTTCTATGATCCAAAATAAATTTCCAGTTTGCCTCAAGATAAAACAAATCCATATATTTTCAATTCTTGCTACTTTCTTCCCTAAAGAGCTTTTTGTAAGATCTACTTAAAATTAAAATTAATAAGCTAATAATTTATGCAACATTTTTAGAATTGGTTTCTCTAATTATCCCAAGAGGCCCTTCTTCATAATGTTAAACAATTCTATTATCTCCTTCATGGGTATAAAGTAATATTCTTTTTTGGTTTTTAGTTTTGCTTTGTTTTTTTGAGACAGGGTCTCACTATGTAGTTGAGACTGACCTGGAACTCACTATGCAGCCCAGGCTGGTCTCGAACTCACAGCGATCCTCCTGCCTCAGCCTCGCGAGTGCTGGGATTGCAGGCGTGTGCCACCACAGCCAGCAAAGTAATACTCTAATAAAGGAAAAACATGCTACTTAAATCTGCCACTTTTTGCTGAGTAAAAGTAAAGCTACTAATATTTAAGTGGTTTATAGGAGTGTGTGTGTATGTGGGGTTGAACATTACATCACCTTCCTCTAATAAATTTAAGTAGAAGAAAAAGAATCATAGTATTACTTTCCTTTGATGAAGAAAAGATTATCATGAAAAGTAAAAATGTTCTACTGGAGTCACTGATTCATAATGGAACATTTCTTTTATTCTATTCAAACTTAACTCTCAGTTTCAAAAAAAGGGGACACATTTGGCACCTTGCAAAATAACTATCAAAACTGACAAATGCTTTGAAAAATGGTAATAAATCTTATGGAGGCTAGCATAATCTTCAGAAGGAATTATTACAAAAGGAAACCATTCTTTGAAATGTGGGGAAATGATTCAGGATCAACACCTAGGTCTTAAAAGAAATATAAAATAAAAGGTTGGCAAAGAGGAAACAGAAGGCCTCTGTAGAGTTCACCTTTAGCCTTGGGGGATTCACATACTGTGGGAGGAAATCCTGAAATAATAAAGAGATGGTCTGTTTGCTTGGATCAGGACAGCCTACCCCTCTCCTTCACCTCTGTCCTGCCACAGAAACATTACTTGTTGCTAAAGCAGATACCACTGTTAAGTGTGAAGGGGAAAAATTAAAAGAATTTTTATATAAATAAGTTAATTCCTAATAATGTCACCAAAAGTCAAATACTGGCAATTTCATAGGGTTCAACTTAATACAATGGGTAAATATAAAATTCCCTTCCAATACAAAAATATACACAGAAATTAGAAATATAAGCTTCAGTGGGAGATATGTGAAATTGCAAACAAGATCCAAACTATCAACTAGGCATGGTACTGCATGTTTTCAATCCCATATACTTGGGATGCTGAGATGGGAAGATCACAATTTGAGGCCAGCATGGGCAGCACAGCAAGACGTTATCTCAAAAACACCAAAACAAATATCCCCCTCTAAAGAATAGCTGTTGCTAAAATTATTTTATAACATACCTTTTAAAAAAAATTTTGTTGGAGGGTGGTGATCTTGTGCATGCTAGGCAAGCACTATGCTAGTGAACTGCACTCCAGTTTTTCTTTTACTATAAATTTCGAGAAAAAGTCTAAGTTGCCCAGGAAGGTATGAACTTGGAATCATCCTCACTCGGTTGCTTGAGTAGCTGGGATTATAGGCATGTGCTACCGTGTTTAGTTCAACACACATCACTTTAAAACTACAAAGTATCATGATAACCCACCAAAAACACTGTTTACCATTTCTGGTGAGGAAATATGAATATCCAGATTTGCGGCCTGGAATTAAGAGAAATAAGCTTCTCAGAAGAACATATCATGAAATGAACACTGACATACCTGGAGAGCAGCAGTTTACCCCGAAGTTGTAGGTCGGCGGCACAATCCTCGGATCGGCAATTTCTTTCAAAGACAGTCTGTGCAAGACACAACAGGAAAGTTGGAATAGGATTTACTGGAAGATGAGTAAGTAAGGGTCAATCCCCTTCTTGGGAATTGTTCCCTGCACTTTCACTGCTGTCCTCCCACCTGCAAGAAGTCAGCTTCCTGCATGGTGACAGGGATCTGCTTAAGGCTCCACAAAAGCCCAGGCTGACAGTGTCTGGATCTCACAAGTCCATCCTTAACTCGAATCACTTCCCAGTTTACTAAAGTGCATTTTCTAAGGGTTTCTTTTTCTCTCTTTTCGAAAAGCACGTAGATGTGTCCCTTCAGTCTCTGCTTATCTATGAATAGCTTTGTGATGCTGTCAGATGTAAATGATCATTCAGTTGAGTGAAGAATTAGACTACAGGCTACTGTGATATAGGCTACTGTGACTCTTCACAAAAGCCTACTCCATGTCTTCTACCAGGGTGTTTGTTACTATCTTTACTTTTATCCTTTCTTTTGTTTGGCCCAAGTTATCTCTGCAGAGCCAGTTTTTCTCTTACCCCTTTACCCCTCACTTTTCAAATAAACTTCTGGCACCATTAAAAAAAAAAAGCACTAGACTACAGTCTGATCACTTCCCCCACTTGTTCTTTTAAGACATGAAAATCTATTTGCAAGACAGATACTGCCTGAAAGATGGGATCATATTGAAGTTTTATTCCCAAAGGAAATGTGGAAGCCAAGTTAAGGGCACCACAACAGAACAGTGGGCTTTTCCCCAGTTTCAGAGCGAACCAGCCAACACTTAGCAGCGGATAGTATTTTTCTCTAACCAACACTTGACTTCCACAGTCAAAGCCCCACCTAGTGCCCAGCATGCCAAAACCCACGTCATTTCCAGAGAGTTTGTCTAAGGGCAGGCCTATCCATGGAAGACAGCCAGGAAATCAGGGAGCAGCACTTCGCCAGGAGTTAGAGCTTTCTTCTCTCCACAGTATCTGGGGGACTTCTTAGTTTCTCCCTTAGTCTCGGGTCCACAACTCTGGTGATGTTTCTGTATCTAGGAAATACAGCCTCCCCTTGTTCCAGATGATGGAGGTGCTCCACTATTGCTGGGTGGCTGTGATCATTTTGGTAGGATTTGGACAAAAAAAGCGTCTTTCCCTTTTTAGTTATAATTTATCCTCTGTCAAAGTTGTCTACTGTCACTACCCATGTTTGTGAGCTTCTTCCCACCTACTCACACATATTAAAGTTCCAGGTGGTTTGTTTCCTTCCCTCAGAGTAAGTCTAAGAGGCTTCTCAGAGTGTTAGCATGAACTCCAGAAAATTTGTGGGCAAATGGACAGTCTAGACTCAACCAGACAGGGTAATTCTTCTGCCTATGGAAATTCATATTTCTGTGCCACATTTCCAAAAGAATAAAGTGTCCCAGCCAAATTCTTGTCCTTCATTATGGCGGAAAATCATGGAAGTCTGGGCAAAAAGAGGAAATTCCCATGTTCTTTTGGATACTACAAGGGCAAAGAGAGAGCCAAATTTCCAAGAGATTTCAATACAAGACTTCTGTGCTTTGCTTTCCATCTCAGCGAGGGAGAAAACAGGAGGAAGACTATATAGGGACTGCATTGATATCTCACGCAGGAAGACAGGAAAGCCTCTAGAGCTTGAGGACTAGGATAAAGGCAACTTCATGGCCTCACCACTAAGTTGATGGAATGCAAGATGGAGGTCCCTTACTGATATGACCTCCTTACTACCCTCAATTATATGAGCTTCAGACTCCTCAAAACCCAGACCTAGCCCTTGGTTACAGTTCTTTCCATGCATGTGCCTTTCTCACTTCACAGCCAAGAGAGACAGCCTGACTTCCAGGCACTGGGGAAGGAATGAGAAGCAGGTAAGAAATGAAGAGGCTGGGACTTAAATCCATCCTGTGACATACAGAGTGAATTCTGGTCCCTGTGCTCCTGACTGCTGTCACCCTTCCTCTCTCGCGCCTCTTTCCCTTGGGATATTAGCAGTGCATATGAATAAACATCATAGGCTTCCTACTTGATGAAGAAATGAAGACAGTGGAGCCAAAGAGTAGAAGTGAATTTACTTCCGTGTAGGTAATGGCATTTTCCAAGAATCAGTGCCACAGTATCTCCCATCACACTCCTTACAAAGTGACTTTATAAGGAAACTGGAAGGATTTGTGGTGACAGTGGAAATAATGCTAAATGACTTACAAGGCAAAGCCTTAAAAAGCAACAGAATGTCTTCCTAGTTCCCTTGGGGCTTTTTTATTTTTTGGTGGAAATTGACCACTCTGTGCCAAGGAAACCCAGCTTTCCATGGAAAGGCTCACATGGACAGCTACCGACAGCCACGAGTCTGTGGGTCAAGTATGTGAGTCAACGTGGAAGTGGGACTTGGGGGCCCTGCAACCCTACTGAACCACTCCGGCTGACAGGCACTATGGACAGCAGAGATAAAATTCCTGGACCAAGCCCTGCCAAATTTTAAATTCACAATTTTCCAATTTTCTTGCTATTACTGATTTCTAGATAATTACACAATAGTAAAAAAAAATATGGTATGATTTCAATCTTAACATTAAGATTTGTTTTGTGACCTAACACATGATTCATCTGGGAGAAGGTTCCTTCCTCACTTAAAAGAAGTGTGTGTGGCTTGCTGTTGATTTGAAACTTTTGTTTATGTCTGCCAAGTCCACTTGGTCTACGGTTTTGGTGAAGTCTGCTACTTATTTATTTCCTGTCTAGATGTTTCCATCCATTATCGAAAACGAGGTATTGAAATTTTGTACTATTACTGTGAAATGCTGTCAAATTCTCCTTTCAGATCAGTCAATAGTTGTTTTCTATGTGTAGATATTGTGATGTTGGATGTCGGGTGCACATATGCTCAGAATTGCTATATCTTCTTGCTGAATTGGCTCTTTTGTTGTTGTGTAGTAAGTGATCTTCCACTCTGGAGACATTTTTTAGCTTAAAGTCTACTTTGATAAAATATGATTCACTTCTGCTTTCTTTTGATTACCATTTACATGAACTTTTCCCGCTTTATATGTATCCTTGATTCCATAGTGAGGCTTATAGAGATAACATACAATTTGATCTTGCATGTGTGTGTGGATGGCTTTATTTTTTATTTGAGAGTTTAGTCTATTTACATTTAATGTAAATGCATTGGTAAATGTAAATGTATTTAATGTATTGGTAAGGATTTACCTTTGCTATTTTGTCAAGTGTTTTCTATATGTCTTGTAATTTTTTTCATTCAGTTTATTGGTACTTTTTAGGTATACAGTGCAGTTACATCCATCACTGGGATCTTGTACCTTTACATGACAGATCTTGCTTCTCATTTTTTCCCCAAACTCCTGCCCTCCTTCACCCCTTCCACCCTTCCCTATTTACAAAGACTTTGTTTCCATTTTTCCTTTTCTCATATTTTTTCTTTTTCCTTATTTCCCTTCCCTACCCTTCCCACTTCCCCTACACCTTTAGCCCTTTTCTTCCTATTTCACATTATCAGTTATACAATTTGGATCTTATTTACACTTTTCGTTTTTCACAGGAGAGAAACTATTTGGAATTTACATGCATGTCCTATTTTAAAAATATGGAAAGCTTCATGAATTTGCATGTCATCCTTGTGCAGGGGCCATGCTAATCTTCTCTGTATTGTTCCAATTTTAGTATATGTGCTGCTGAAGCAAGCACTGTCATGTAATTCTTTTGTCTCCCTTTTCTTTGCTGTCTTTTGTTACTTTTTTCTTTTGTATTTATAGGTTTTGATTTTATTCTTTTGTGTAACTTCTATAAGAATCTCGGTGTTACCAAGATTACATAAAATACCCTATAGTTGTAATATGAGCTGATAACAACTTTACTTACATTAAAAACTCTCTAGTTTTCTTTTCTGCCCATTATGTTTTGATATTCCACTTTATAACTACTTATGTTTTCCTGAAGATAATTTATAGTTATTATGCCTTTTAAG
>NW_022900940.1:17574498-17588478 GCF_012274545.1 Fukomys damarensis
AAAAATACTGCATGATCTCACTTACACATGGAATCTTAAAAAGTACAATAATGATAAACAGATGGCAGAACCGTGCTGGTTACCAGAAGTGTGAGGTGTGTGGAGGAAACAGGAAGATATCGGTCAAAGTACACAGTTACAGTTATGTAGGATGAATAATTCTGCAGTGCTCACGTACAGCGTAACTGTAGTTAATATATTATATTATGTAGTATAAATCAACTTCAAGAGCTCCCGTTATAGAAAAAAAGGTAACTAGTTATGTTCATCATGTAGTAATCATTTCACTATTTGTCATCCTTGTGCAGGGGCCATGCTAATCTTCTCTGTATTGTTCCAATTTTAGTATATGTGCTGCTGAAGCAAGCACTGTCATGTAATTCTTTTGTCTCCCTTTTCTTTGCTGTCTTTTGTTACTTTTTTCTTTTGTATTTATAGGTTTTGATTTTATTCTTTTGTGTAACTTCTATAAGAATCTCGGTGTTACCAAGATTACATAAAATACCCTATAGTTGTAATATGAGCTGATAACAACTTTACTTACATTAAAAACTCTCTAGTTTTCTTTTCTGCCCATTATGTTTTGATATTCCACTTTATAACTACTTATGTTTTCCTGAAGATAATTTATAGTTATTATGCCTTTTAAGATGCTTAGATAACAACCATAGAAATGAAAATTATTACCTACCAATATATAGTAATACAATGTTCTGTTTTTGTCTACATATTTGGCTTTATGAATTAGTTTCCCACTTCATTATGCTCTGTTATTGGTGTTTAGAGTCTTTTCAGCTCAAACTCCCATTAGTGTTTCTTGTAAAACAGGCCCAGTGGTGGAAAAAGTCTGTCTTCTTATTATTTTTGTTACTTATTTTTTCTTTTTTTGTTACCAGGAATTAAACTCAGGACCTTGTGCTTACAAGGCAGGTGGTGAACAACTGAGCTAAATCCCGGCTCTCCCTCTTATTTTAGAAGGGCAAGTTTTGAGGTGTAATATTTTTGGCTGCAGGTTTTTTTTTTCCAGAACTCTTGAATCTATCATTCTGCTATTTTCTGACCTGCAAGGTTTCTGCTGAAGAAACCACATCATAGATCACCAAGGAAATGCAAATCAAAACAAAAATAAAATCACCTCACATGAATTAGGATGGCTGTTATCAAAAAGACAAGGAATAACTAGTGTTGGGTGAAGGTGTGGAAAAGAAGGAGCACTTGTACTTTGAGAGTGAGAACATAAACCGGTAGAGCTATTTTAGAAAACAATATGGAAATTCCTCAGAAAATTAAAAATCAAATTGCCATATGATCAAGCAGTTTCTCTTCTTGATTGATAGATATCGAAAGGAAATGAAATCAGCAGCTTGTAGAGTTATCTGCGCTTCAAAGTTTATTACAGCTTTATTGATGATAGCCAAGATATAGAGACAACTTGTTAACAGGCAAATGGATAAAGAAATTATTGGATATACAGATGTTCCTTTCCTCAGAATGGGGTTATATCTTGATAAGCCCACTATAAATTTAAAATACTCTAAGTAAAAATGTATTTGATACATATAACCCTCATAACATCATAATTTAGCCTAATCTATCTTAAGTATGCTCAGAACACTTGCAGTGGTCTACAGTGGAGTAAAATCATCTAACACAAAATTGTTTATAATGAAGTATTAAATATCTTATATAATTTGTTGAATACTATGCTGAAAGTGCAAACATAATGGTTATAATAAAGGTGAAAAATCATAATTCCAACCACCGTAAAGCGGGAACTGTGTCTATACAAGGGCTGATCAAAATATATGGTCAATGTTCAAATTCTTGAAAATTTATTACAGTAAAGCTACATTGCCATTATTTCCTCTCAAAGTACTCCCTCAGTTTTAACATATCTCATTATTCTTGTTACTTTCTAAAGCAGTTCTAGAAATCTTCTTTCCTTGAGTTTCTTCACAAGATGTGATAAACAATGTAGTGAATATTGCTACCAGGAGCCATGCAAAGGACAGGCAGGCTCATGAATACACGAGGGGGTCCTCATCCACATTAGGTGCCAGATTGGGCACTGTGCAACTTCTGCTTCTTCCTCAGAGTCAAAATTACCACGACAGGCAAACATTTTTAACTGATACAGGATATCAAGGCAGCCACAACAGCATGACCAAAGAAATTCATGAAAGAGGGCTTCCAGAACTGCTTTGGAAAATAGCAAGAAGATGGGATAAGGGTGTTTGAAATAAGGAGGATTAATGCCAATACATCTTTTACTGTGACAGAAATTTATGAAATGTAAACATTAACCATATTTTTCAATCACTACTTGTACAGTGGAATATTATTCAGGCTTAAAAAGGAGATTCTGTCATTTTTTACAACATGAACTTAAAAGTCATTATGCTAAGTGAAATAAACCAGACCGAGAAATAAAAATACTGCATGATCTCACTTACACATGGAATCTTAAAAAGTACAATAATGATAAACAGATGGCAGAACCGTGCTGGTTACCAGAAGTGTGAGGTGTGTGGAGGAAACAGGAAGATATCGGTCAAAGTACACAGTTACAGTTATGTAGGATGAATAATTCTGAAGTGCTCACGTACAGCGTAACTGTAGTTAATATATTATATTATGTAGTATAAATCAACTTCAAGAGCTCCTGTTATAGAAAAAAAGGTAACTAGTTATGTTCATCATGTAGTAATCATTTCACTATGTACATGTATACTGATGCTGTTCTTCTTACTTATATATAATAAACAACAAAATATCAAATCGCTGTGAGGTTTATTATGCAGCAATTGATTTAATAATTTAACGAAGTATTTTTCTAATGACCATTCCACCAACGTAACAGCCTCCTTTAACTTGGGTAATGCTATGAACAAACTTTAAGCCTTGTCTCAGGCAACACTCTGCAAAGGCTGGGGATGCAATTGCTTTATGGGTCCAAAAGCAGAGATCAGACAATCAAGTGACCTGTGCCCTGCACTGGGAGGCCAAGGCTAAAACTCAGAGTTCCTGAGCCAGAACCTGGATGGGTCTGTCTGAGTAATTGGGCAGTTGGTTTCCTAAGGAACTGAGAAGTACCTTTCTGAGGCAAGGAGGTCAGTACAAAACAGCCTCAAAATGCTTGAAAATGACTTCTCCTTTGTACAAAGTTCAAAGAATATAGCTTGTCATATAAAGCCAATGAGTCAAATTCTTTATTTTTCCTTTCAGGGAACAATCCCAACAGCTGTGGGTTAGGCCTTTAAAAATTTCTTCATCCCCTTTGACCTACATCCCCCTAGTCTTCTGGGCAAATACAACTTTGGCTGCCTAAATCAGACAAATTCAAATCCAGCTTGGAAGCAGTCTCCTGTCCCTCTCTATCCTCCACCTGCTGACTGGTAAAACTGTCTATGGACTTCCCAGGAAAAACCTTTTCAGTACATATGCAGACAGTTCTCACATGCCATGATGTCTTAATCTTCCATGGCTACAGGGGGCTAAAACCTCCTTTTAGGAGATGACCGTTTCCTGCCCCAGCTTTTTCAGGGGTGTGGAATAGTTGTTCAGTTGCCTCCTCAGTCTCAGTCTGATGGGGTAGATTTCCTGCTGGTTCCTTCTTCACCCTGGCCATTGCCTCCTGTTTCTCTGGGAAATACAGCTTTTTTTTGAAAATTCTTTCGGTAGTTTCTCATCAATTCTTACTCTACTTCTTTTAGAACTCAGAGTCAAGAGGGTAAATATGTTAGGCCTATAGGCTATTTGGTCTCTGTCATAACTCCTCAACTCTGCTGTCACAGAGCCAATGGGCAATATGTAACAGAGTAGGCATGGGTGTACTCCAATAAAACTTTATTTATAAAAGCAGACAGTGCAGGATTTGACCCATGGCTGTAGTTTGTGGACTCCAATCCTAGAATATTTGGCTATTGGGTTCTTCATTCCCTTAGGTCAGGGATGGGGTGAGGGGGCACAGGACAAAGCAATGAATCCAGCTCAGCTTACATTTCCCTCTGAGCCAGAGCACAAAGCCTGTGCTGTTCTTACAATGCCATGTCCATAAAGGCCAGGGCAGCTTTAGGGATGTATGAATCCAGATCTGGCAGTCCAGTGGCTGTCCCTGGATGAAGGTGATATCAGAAAGGAAGTCATCCAGGTGCTCAGACGTTGGGGACCCATTTCTCCTACTCAATTTGCACTAGAAAATCCTCCCTTCTCATCTAACAGGAAGGAGGATTCTTATTTCTAGCTGTCATGTTCAGAGAAAGACCAGTTTCATAAACTTGGCGATATTTACTTTTTTAAAAAACATAATTATTGACATGGACTGGACACTGTTTATAGGGTTGCTATGGAAATGAAGTCCCAGGATGAAGCCTGAGAAAAGTAGGACAATTGGATTGGATGGGAATAAATGTTTTACAAATCCCACCCCACCGGGAACAAACAAGGGTATTTTAAGCTAAAATGAGTAAGACCTATCTTGATTGCAACATAACTTCACAGAGGGTCTCTGCCTCTGGAGTGTGGCATTCTGCCTGGATGACAACAGCGATATTTCTCAACTGACGCTCCTCCCATCACCATGCCTAAGTTCCTAGAGGCCCAGCCATGTGTAATTCATGTCTGTGACTTTCATCATTTAGCTCAGTATGCAAAAAAGTTTTTGTATAACTGCCATGACCTGAATATAAGAAGTTTCTCCCTCCCAATTTAATTTCTTTTTCCAAAACCCAATGCTGCCCTTCCTGTGACACATTATCAGTGTTCAGGGTGGTCCCAGGAATTTCAGTTCTACTCCAGCTTCAGCCAAGTTAAGGGGAGAAAAGGCACATTGCCTGGTATTTCAAGTTGGTTCATACAAATACTGTGGCTTTCTCAAGAATATCACAGCCTCAAGAATAAATGAAAGACAAGTACTTCATTAAATCAAAGCTATAAGATTCTTTCTATCTCAAGGTCTGTACAAATTGTCCCCTTAGGTTTTGTAATTGTGAGAGGAAAAAAGCGCCGTTTTTCTCCCTCTAACACAAACACTGTACCAATTTTACTTCATGCCTCTGGGAAAGTTTGGAAATGCTAAGTTCTCCTGTCTTGGCATCTTTTAATTTATCCATGACTTGGCAGTCTGTAGCACTGTTCCCCTTCCCTAAAAACACCCTTCAGGTGATCCAGTTCATCCCCTATTACAACTGACTGCTCAGAGAGGTTATGTGATAGAGTCTGTCATGGTTTAGGTCAGTGTCCCCCAAAGGCACATGTTTTAAAAGCTTGGCCCCAGCACCACAGAGAGGTATGAGGAGGAAGTTAGGTCAGGGGTGGGGTGGGGGATCTTTGAAGGGGACATTGGGAATCCAGGCCCCTCTTTCTTTTCTTTTTTTGCTCCTAGCCAAAAAGACGAAGGAGCCTCCTCTACCACATGCTCTTGCCATGATATACTGTGCCCTACCACAGGTCCAAAGCAACAGGGCTATTTGCTCATGGGCATTGTGAAGCAATTGACTAATCTCTGGTGCTTGTTACAGTAACTGCAAGCTAACACAGAAACTTAATCCCTAAAATTATGTTAATGTGCCTTCAGGTAGAGCCTTCGAGTGGTAACTAGGATTAGACCTGGACCTCCTCGATGGAATCAGTGACTTTATAAAAGACTCGAATAGATTCAGGTTTGCTCTCTCTTGCCATGGGATATCCTTCACCATGGTAAGATACAGCAAGATGGCCCTCACCAGATGCCAAGCAGATGCTAGCACGATGTTCCTGTGTTCCTGGGACTTCTCAGCCTCCAGAATTGTAAGTTAAATAAACTTCTGCTTTTTATAAGTTACTCGGTTTCAAGTATTTTGTTATAGGAACAGCAAGCAGACTAAAATAGAAGCCCTGGGCTACCCGGGACCAAAGACCAATGCCCTTCTGAAATATGCCTGGGACTAGATGAGCTATTATGGACCACATTTCATTTTCATCTACCATCCCCAACTGTTAATATCAACCATAAACACTACTCTGAGGACCTTCTACCTTCCTAAGGCTGGAAATCCTACTCAATGGTTTTTATCCTAGGATCTTTTGTGTCTTGTTTCGTTTTAAAATGTTGCCATTAGTCACAATTTCCTAGATCATCTCAGAAGATAAGAAACCGACTGTTTCTATTTTTCATGGTGCTAAGAATTAAACCCAGGGCCTTTACACTGAGCATTCGAAGCCTCCTGCCCTGCCCCACCCCTCCCCATCCCATCTCTTCTCTTTGGAGCGAGCGTTCTGCTAAGTCACTAAACTGCCTAGGCTAGGCTCCAACTTGCCACCCTCCTGCCTTAGGCACCCAGAGGGATTGTGGAGCACATTTTAAAATGACGTATCTTTGCAAGGGATTTAGCTCAGTGGTTCTGCCGCCTGCCTTGCAAGCGCAAGGACCCGAGTTCGATCTCTGGTACCAAAAAAAAAAAAAGGACACACAAAATGAAATAAAATGACATATCTTTGCTGAGCTGGCGGTGAACAACCTCTTATATGATGTTCAATCGTTACAAAATGATCTGTGTTTCTCCAGAAGGGCTCTTCTAACTGAGATGTATTTACTGAGCATTTACTATAAGCAATTTACTGTGCTAGGCATTGGAGATCAATAGCAAATAAAATAGACTTTGGCCCTCCCTGGGCTTCTATTCTAGAAAGAAAGAGAGATGAAACAATGGGAAAATAATAAACTATGACTGGTGTCATAAGGAAATCTAGTAGGCAGCTAATGCAAAGAACACAGAGTAGAAGGGAGATGGTTCTCTGAGGAGGTAACATTTAGGTGGAAATCTAAAAAATGAAAAACTGTTCAGTAGGAAAGCAGAGTGAAGAGATTTACAGAAGAGGTATCAGCATGTGCAAAGGGACCATGGCAAGAAAAGGCTTGGCAAGTTAGAAGGCAGCTGGGCTGCAGTATGTGGGTGGGATGTGAGACCGAACAAGGCTGGAGAGGCAGCAGCCCCATCTGTCACGCAAGAGCCTGTGGACCTCATCCAGGCGGAAGCAGTGCGGTGGTTTGCAGGCCAGTGGCCGGTCTCAGTGACAAATGAAGGTGGCCTGGCCTGAAGGAGGGGCTGGCAGCAGAGATGGACCTAAAAGGAGGTATTCATGTACTAACTGGGCTTGAGGCGGTACAGCTGGCCCTTCATCTCTGGTTTAAACCAGCTCTGCTTCCTGGAGTGGGACTAGCTCTCAATTTCTCCTCCCCTCAAACTGAGCCAACATCTGGAAGACACATGGGGGGATATCTTTAAATTATCTTCCTTTTTATTCATAATCAGGAAAAGAAGAGTAAGCAAGAATTGCTCTCCCAGAATTTTTCTTAGGCTGCTGGACAATCTCCCCAATGTAACACCAATATTTTTCTTTTATTTTAATTTCCACCGAAGAATCACATGGTTAAACCACCCCCACACACACATACACTGTACACCTCCCATACTGAGTCCTTCTCTCAAGGGGAAACCACTGTTACACATGTCTGTTTATGTTTCTTCGGTGATTATTTCCATATCTCTCAAAAGTACGATGATACAAGTATTCCTTGATTTACCAGATTTACACATCATCTTACTGAATTCTTGGCTTGAGAGACAAGAAGAATTTATCTACTTACACAATGACTATTCCTGTTTTTTCAGACGAATTTTCACTGTTAGGTGTCTACTGCAGTGGTTTTCAAACTTTAGTTGCATCAAAATCACAGGTCAGCTCGTAAAAACAGATATTGCCAGGGCCCACCCCAGGAATTTCTGACTTGGCATCTCTGGGTGGCCCGATCACATTGTCATTTCTCCCAAGTTCCCAAGAGAGGCTGATGTTGCTGCTTCATGAACCACACTTTTAAGAATCACTATTCTCCGGGTGACCTCTGCAACTTAAAGAGCTATTTCCTGCTTCGCGTTTTGGACTATCACTTGACTCACCAATTGGAAAGACTGAAGCATTAAGAGAACTGTTGTCATTCTTTACCTCTATACAGTCAAATCTGATGACATTTGTATTTTATATCGTCATTTTACCTCTGTTTTGGTGTAAAGAATGAAATCTATAAACAGTGCTTATTTCTTATTTATTATGACTACATGACTATTTTTCACAGTGGAGCCAAGACAACTATTATGTTGAGACAAAATCAAAATCCAGAAATACACAACTTCCACTTATGGGAGAATGTTCTTCTACTAAGGTCCCTCTCTTCCTTACATTCTATTTGCTCAAAAGCCTACATTTTAATTTGCCTTATATTTGAACCATGAAAGTGACCATATTTCTATTTTTCCCAGAATTTTTTGTTTGATTTGGTGTCCTGAGGATTGAACTCAGCACCTTTCCATTGAGGTATGTCCCTAAGCCTTTTATTTATTTATTTATTTTTTTAATTTTCAGAAGGATCTCTCTAAATTCCCGAGGCTGGGCTCAAACTTATAACTCAAGGAATTTTTGACTGCCTTTACTTTTTGCTTACCCATAAATACAAATACTCAAAATTTACTGTATTATGAATATTTGCCACTTCATCATTCTATCTATTGTCTGGCTTCATTCTTCTGCAAGTGCACTGATGTCCTGTTCTACATTAGATAAATGTTTCAGACTTCCACAGTTATTACCCTGGGATTTCTTCTCATTACATTTCTGGGAGCCATGGTTTCTTGGATTCCATGCTTTGCTCCTTCTAGGGGTCACTCTTGTTTTTTTTGTTTTGTTTTGTTTGTTTTGGAGGGCATATCAGGCAATGTTGCTGAAAGTATTACTAGGGAGGCTCCAAGTATGAGTGACCTGAACAGGGACTGCTTTCCAGGAAGACTGCTTTGTGCTTTGAAAGGGGACCAAGAGGAGAGAGGAAGTGGATGTAAAACAAATAAAGCTATTTTATGTACCAACTCCCTATGGTGAGTGTAATCATGTACTAATAAAGAACACAATGAAAAAAATCAAGTTCCATAAGTGAAATAAAGCTCATGTTTAAATCAAAAGCAGCATCACAAAGGCAGTATTTTCCAAGTTGTTTCTACAAGTGCAGTGTGCACTGACAACTGTCAGCCTTTCCCCAGCCCATCTGCATCCTCCGAAAGAGAACTACCCTCAGCTCAGCTGAAGGACCTCCCTCCAGGGAGGGCTACATACCCTCCTCTTCCTCACCCCATGACCAGTCAACAGCTGACCAATACAGGGATACAGAGACCAGCCTCCATGCCTCAAGGACAGGACAACCCTGCAGTCATTTATGCTCCAGGGTCCCCTCTCTAGACCTTAGCTGAGGCCACACCCTTGTTCAGCCCCTTATCCTTCCTTTACAGGTTTCCCACAAAACATGGCCTCATGGGACCATGTGCTCCAGAATCCCCACCTCAGGCTCTATTTCTAGGGAACCCAAGCAAAGGTAGTGTGAGAGACACTTTGGGAGAAAAAAGAAATACCTTGGTAAAAACTGCACTACCTATTTAAACACCTGAATGGACATTTCGAATTCCAAACCCTTCCTTGTGGCTCTAGTTACATCTCTCATCTGTGGGTCACTCATTTGCTAGTTTCCTCTCTGTTCACAGCAGGCTGAAGGTGGGGCCAGGAGGTGGTTCCTCAGCCTTGCCTCTACCTTGCCAAAGTTTGGTGCAGCCAAAAAGCAGTACCTCTCATCGATGGCTCAGGATAGATAGGTTGTCTCTGCTGCAGCACAGAATCAGTTCATAAGCTCACCCTACCTTACATGCCCTGCACCCAATATCATCCAAAGCTTCCGACACAGCAGCACATCCCAGAATGTGCTGAACATGGATCAGGGCTTCCACATGTACCTGCCTTGGTGGTCTGGCTTTCAGGGACACTTGGGTCAGGTATATATTTTTTAAAAATATCATTTGGTACCAGGGATCAAACTCGGGTCCTTATGATTGTGAAGCAGGCAGCAGAACCACTGAGCTACATCCCTGGCTCTCAGCCACCAACTCAGTAAACTGCAGTTTTTCCCTTCACTCACCCCTCTATCAATAAAGCAGTCACTGAGGAAATACCGTGTACCAATCTAAGCTCTGGAAACAGTTTAGGAACAGAAGACAAGTACAAGGACCAGTTCATGACCTCAAAGGAATTATAATTTTCTAGTATCCCTAGTAGCCTGAGAATGTTCTCAATATGTTTAGATACCGTAGTAGCTAAGAGAAAGCAAGATCATTCACTTCTTCATTCTGTAGATCAAGAAAGGGCAGGAGCAAGCCCTTGAGCATTACTCTGGGTCATTATTTCTGCCTTGTGTACCTGCCACCTTGAACCCCAGTTATTAGCTTTTAGGTTCTCACCTGATTCTTCTGGGCAATCTTTTGTCCCTTCTTCCAGCGTAGAACTGGTGTCAGAGCTGGCAACTCCCTCTCCTCCTCACCATTCACATGTGTTCCGAGGCTGTAGGCGGCTTCAAACACAATGGGGCTGATGACGTCCTGCACCCTCCTCTGTAACAATAAACAGGCAAGTTCAGCACAGATGCAGCTGACAGTTGTGAAGTGTTTCTCAGCTTACAAAGGTCTTCCACATGACTTGTCTCTTCTATCCTCACAACCAGTTTGTGGGGTGGAGCTTTACCACTTTCATACTTCAGATGAAGTAAGCGAGGCCTAGGACCATTATCATCTTGTCTCTGGGTCATTCTGCTAATGGCGAGGCTTCTTTATTCTACCTTGCATAGTGCTAAATCATCTTCACTTGAGCATATGGAAGATATTATTTTCCTCGTCTTCCAAAAATTCTTAGAAGCCAGTTGGAGGGTGGACGAGAATCTGCACTCACTGCTAACCCTTTGCATTCATAGTGATTTGACGGTCAAAGCTCTTGTGCATTGAGACTGTGGACTGTGTGTTGGAGCCAGGGACCCAAAGTAATCAGGGGGGGGGCTCAACATCCCCCCAGGGTTAGTAGTTTTACAGCCAGGGATGAAAGTTTGACTTCAGGCTTTATGTTCTTTCCTCTGAAACTCAGAGACTTCAGGACCCAAGGGAACGGCAGGCTGGAAGTCACAGGGAGAAGAGAGGAAGGGAAGAGAAGACAGCACATATGGCCTAAACACTTAAAGAGGCCAGCCCTATGACAGGTATCTAGAGCGATAAGCAACATTCCCAAGCCCTGTGAGCTAAAGGTGTATTATCTGCCACTGCACAGAAAAGGAAAGGAAAGGTACAAGTCTAGGTTTTCCAGGGAATAAGGCCAGTAAAGATTTCAGGTTTCATCTTTAAGCCTGGAATTCCTGGCCTTTCCACACAGTGTCACAGTCTCCAGGGGACTCTGGGCCCCAAGATCTCGCAGCTGAGAGTTAGGGGCAAAAGTAAAGCTGGGAGGTCGTCCCATATCCAGGGCTGACATGCTCTCCACAGATAGGCTGCTATATGAGAGGTGACAAAGGAAAGCGGCACCAATAACCAAGTCCCCTCTGCCCCTGTATCTGTCATAAAGAGAGACGTGGGGTGGGGGTGGCACAAGAAACTCGAAGTGGCCTTTTTGGGAAACAAGAGGGGCTGAGGGATGGGGGCAGCAAAAGACAAGTACAGAGCCCTGGACTTCAAACTAATCTCTGTGTGAATTCAGGAGGTGCTGGAAGTAGAGTAGTGTTTTGGTCAAAACTGTAGAGAGCTCTTTGTGACATAAAGAAAACATAAAGAAAAGAGTTTGCTTCTACTTCTCCCTGATACCCAGCCCCCTCCCTACAGGCAGACACTCCTGAAACTTTTGGGGAACTTTTCTTTGTCCACCGTATACACACCCAGGCAAGCAAAGCCTCAGCCCACATGGCCTTTGCCCTCTTCACTCAGCATACATCCTGGAGATGAGCTATGTCTGTACCATCTCCTTTTGAAATGCACACAGTGACCAACATTTGGGCTCAAGTTAACTTTAACAAGCAAATGACTGTAGCAGCAGTCCCTAACTAAGAGGAGGTTCTAGGAACTTCGGTTCTCTGGGACAGGGCTAAATAAAAAAGGGTCTACAATTAAATAAGCTGAGAGGACACCAATTTAAACAGAGTTAAAGAGGATTTTACTCTGTTTTGGGTTTTTTTCCCTGATTTTATTGCAATTGCTCTAAGAATAGGTGGTGGCCCCAAATTACAGGGCTAAGGAACCTTGTATTTCCTCAGAGCATGTGCTGAGTAGAACACACTCTGAGATACCAGAGAGCAGGTTAGACTCTCCAGCAGCATCCCAGGAGAGGAAATGGGAGGGCAGAGCCAGGGGACATGGGACAGGAGGCAGATGGGGCCACATTGTAGCCGCCAAGCTGTGGGACATGAGGGATGGTGCAAAGGGCCACAGGTGGCGTCATGGGTGAGCTAGTACCTGAGTGGGTGTGTTCAGCCAAGCACTCACTCAGAGGTAGAGTCAATTAGTTTGCATGAGTAAAGTGAAATAGAAGTGATGGAGGAAGCTTTGAACATACTACTTCCAGAAAATGCTCTGAAAATCCAGATTTTAGGAAAACACATTTAAGATCCTTGTCCTTTTCAGGAGCAAGGCACATGCTTGGGATCCAGGTTCTCCTTGCCAATTGAGTCTGCTAACCAGAACTGAAAGTTTGTTGGTGTTATGGAGAAGAATGAATCAGTGAATGAACAAAGTTCCAACATGTTTACAAATAAACCACACTTTTTAAGGCTATCTCAAGGATTTACACTTAACTCCCTCAAGTCTATTGGCCCCGTTTTATGTAAAAGAAAATTGAGATACAGAAATTCAAATAAACTGTCCTCCAACCTCAAAGTTGGTAAAACAGTGGAATCAGACTTATTCTTAGAACCAGGAGTAAAACTTCCCTTGCTGTCCATAAAATACTATTTAAAAATCATTCCAACCACATTAAGTTCTGGCATCACTCTAAAATACTTATTTACCTAAGAGCAGACAGAGCACAGGGGGAGAGGAATGTTTCACACACAAGGATGCAGGTGAATGAATGACAACCAGGAAACAGAGGCTGAAAGAGAGGGCTATTTGTAAGTGTGTGGCCAGCAAACTATAACCACTGAGGAGGGAAACCTTAGTCATGTTGCAACTTATCTTGGACAAGCAATGCATTTGCACATTGAGGGGTGTGGATGCTGTTTTTTGGCAATGATTGCATGAACCTGTTTTAATTCAGGACTTTGGAAAGTAGCTTTTTATTACATATCCCAGCAGCTTGGGGCAGACAGGAACTCAAACCACAATGAGCCGTGGGTGGAGGCAGAGGGGGGCAAGGGGATCAGAAACAGGCCAACACCCTCAAAGGACAGCCCCTCCTTCCCATACTGCGCAGCCTTCCTCAGGACAGCAGAGGAAAAGTAGCACCATTTAGTGGTTTCCTTCTCGTTTTTAGAAGCACAGTTCACTCTGCTCAGCAAAGCAATTAAGTGGAGGACCTCAGCAGAGAGGGAAGCCTAGGGCTCTGCCACAGACCATAGCTGCTAACATTTACTGCTAAAAAAAGTTACCACCACAAACTGAAACCTCTAAAGTTGAAAAACCACTTATTGACTAAAGGCTAGAATCTACCTGTTCTTGCTAAAATTCTACAGGCATCTTTCTCTTGCTTTGAAAACTGAAGGATCTCCCACAGAGAACATCCAGACCGGCAGTGGCTGACCCGCAGGGTTGGCAGTGGCTGAGGTTTTATAGGGAACTTAACATATGCTGCATTTGAAGTTTATTAGGTGCTTACTTTATGCCAGGCAATGTGCTGGGCATACATAAAAGACTATCAGTCAGTTATTAGTCTCAGGGGAAACAGGCAAGCAATGACAATGCCATACAAGGTACACCAGTGCGGGAGGCTCTAGGGACACAAAGCAAAGGCATCTGATTCACACAGGGCTGGCAAGCTTTCCAAAGAAGGCAACCCCGGCTGAGACATAAGACAGAAGGACATGAGCCAGAGAGCAGGTGGGAGGCCCAGCTGGTGCAGCAGTGTGCAGAGGGCACAGGGCATCTGGTGGACAGCATAGGACTC
>NW_022900940.1:17588669-17663329 GCF_012274545.1 Fukomys damarensis
GGGGAGAGGGGGGGCTCACACAGATCCCAGATTCCAGGCGGCCTTGCAGATCATGCAAATGTCATTCTAAAAATTGGGAAGAAATGGGAGGGGGTTAACCTGATACTAGAGGCTGTGATTTAGAAAGATCCCTCTAACTGTAGCATGGAAGTAGACTGATGGGAATAGCCTGGGGAAAAGAGGCTACTAAAGGGTTGCAGGGAAAGACAATGCAGTCCTGAGTCAGGACACAGCAGTGGGATAGAGAAAGGAGGGCCCATCTACACGGACGAAGGAAGATATACATTACTATTTCGGAGGAACACCCGGAATAACTTGGTTCTACCCCTCACAATATAGCCCCACATAAATTGCACCTGAACAGCATGGTACCCACTGTCCAGCCATGTGACTTAGAGATCTACGTCATGTCACTGCTTTTCTCCACCAAAAAATAAAGAGTCTTTCTCATCCTTAGTTACCAGTGTGACAGTGGCAAGTGAAATGAAAATAGAAAGGGTTGGTCTCACTTTACATGTGCAAAAATCACAGAAAGGTAGCAAATAAGCAGCTAGCATTAAACCGGATAACTGCTTTGGGGAAAATCCTTCATGTTTTACAGAGGCTTCAGCATTTTCTTCCCCAAAGATGTGATCCTTCTGTCCCCTTTCTCACCTGTAATCCTGTAGCCTCTCTCACCACTTCTACCTATGACGCCCTTGCAGACAACTCCTAGAAAAGCGAAATCTCCAAAAGTAGGACACCATTTCCATGATCTCTGTGATATAGTCAAGCACTGCGTGACATTTCCCTCGGTAGATCAGATGTATGATAGAGTCGCCATGAGAGTGTACTGTCCAGTGCCATGATAGCCATCTTAGTCTGGGTGAACATAATTTATAGTGTTCACATAATGATGAAACTAACCAGCACTGTGTTTCCAGAATACATCCTTGTTAAGCAACACATGACTCTAATCAGAATGCCAGTTACAATGTTATAGGCTGTTTAAAAATTCTTATAGGCCCGAAGATTTTTTAAAAGCAAATGGAGGGGCCAGGGATGTAGCTCAGTGGTTCCACTGCCTGCTTTGCAAGTGCAAGGTCCTGGGTTCAATCCCCAATACTGGAAAAAAAAAAAGCAAATGGAATGTTTTGCATTTCAGTAATAACAGAGTAACTTACTAAATATCTAGCCTTCCACTGACAACTAGAAGAGCTGGCTATACAAACACATGAACATATGTGCAAACACCTGTTTAAAAGTATCAAGGAACTAACAGACAAAAGGACTTCAGAGGCAAGCGTCACAAAGAAAAGAAAGAACGCAGAGGTGACCGCAACATTTATTAGTACTTTTGCCTTGATGTGTTTCCAGATCTATGAGCAGTGTGGGATGAGAGGCTGTGAAACTGAACATGAAGTGGTGGCTGGCTAAAAGGTCGAGTTTTTCCAGCATGCTGAAAGGCTGATGTAGGAGGATCACAAATTTGAGTTCAGCTTGGGCAACTTAACAAGACTCTGGCTCCAAAATGTATTTCACTGGGGCAGGGGAGGAGGGCCACGGGGGATGTAGCTGAGTGCAAAGGCCCCAGGTTCAAACTCCTCAAAGGCAATAGGAAAAAATACAAAATGTCAAGTTTTTTTTGAGTTTCTGGCAATCTTAGAAAAATCTGTGAAGACAAAATTTAGAGCTCAAAGCTATTCAAGTAGCCAGGGCTCGAGGAGCCAAGATCTCCAAGACAAAAAAGCATATTGAAAACACATTTACCCTCAAGATATCTGCTGATTGCACAGTAGCCCAGGGCTATGAGGCTGAGAAACAAAGCAGAAGGCAGAAAATAAGGTTCTGAGAAGACATGACTTTATATTTATCTGGAAACTGGAAACAGCAGAAGAATCAGTGACCCAAAAGGTAACTCAACAGGAAATATCCATATCAAAGAACGGAGAGGGAATCAGACAGAAAATTCAGAAATGAACCTAAGAGACATACAGGATCCAGTGAAAGATGGAACATTTATAATTGTATAATGTACTTAGCATAATTTATGATTACCACACTGTAGGAGAACAATAAATAGTGGCTACTGATATATTTACTGTAATTTTTACAATAACTTTTATAAGAAAATCAAAGCTGTCCTATTGTTAAGTGAATCCTTATCACACACTTGCACATAGCAAGAACCTGTTTCCCATTTTACAAGAAAATATACTGAGGTCAAGTGTGGTTTTATTTACAGTCCTATAAATTAGAAAGCAACAAGGCAAAATTAAAACCAAGAGAGAAAATTCTGGAAATCATTTAAAACAAAACTTCATGAAAAGCACTACTGATAACAGTTGTGGTCCAAGACAGGATGTACACTAGGAAAAGAAGAGACAAAGCTCTTTGTGTGAGTTCAGTTATAAACACTCACCTGACAGTCAAAGCTCTAAAAACAGATGAACTCAAAGAACATAAGAAATCCTGTCATGAGAGCAGGAAATAAGTAGTAAGCAAATCAGTGTATCTTGTTTCTGAAAGTTTCTAAACAAGATTAAAGAATTCAAATATGACTACTTTATTACTTTAAATGCAATTACGATTTTACATGAATGAATATCACCATTAATCTGACACATATAACCCTTTGGCAATCATTACTGGTCAGGAAGGGTAAGGAAACATTAGTTATGCTCCACTTAACATATCTGCATGAATGAATCTATTTGTCTGTGAAAACCACAACCCTCACTGATGTTTCTTTTTAAAAGATAAAATATCTACCTGGACACTTGGGGAATGGTTTGCTTCTGCATTATCTTTTGTAGGGACAGGGGTAGTAACTGTGGCTATAGGAAGGGGATCACAATCCTGCCTTGAGCCACCCCCTATCCCCCACCATGTCTCCTGGACAATACTGAGCACATTCCCATCGAGAAGGGCAGAGAGTAGCAGCAGCCACCAGGTACTCAAGGCAGGTCCAGATGACAAGTGTGTGAGGTGGGTAAGTGGCAGGAGTGTGAAAACTGGACATTGTAGTTAGCCCTTCAGAGGAACTTTGGTGGGGTTTCCTAGGGCCAACACTTGGCTCCTTTGTTATAAGGCACAGAAAGGTAGAAAGAAGGCAAACAGGAAAGAGGGAAATAAAAACAACGCAGACAAGAAGACGCCCACACAAAAACTGTCCATCTAACAAGGGAAGGAGCAAAGGAATAGGTGTTGAAGTATCAAGAGTCCTTGGAGAGGAGGTGACCCTGGAAGGAAAACTACAAGTTCAGCAGGCTGATGGGGGGTGGGAATGGGAGCCATCATATCAATTAGAATGATATTATGGAGCTCTTAGAGCTACCATCTGAGAAATGGGGACACAACGACAAGAGGAAAGCAAGGACCTTGGCATCAGAAAGTGCCTGGTGCTAAGGGAGACCCAGCTCTGTCTCACACACTATGTGATCTTGGCCTCTTCACTTACTCTCTCTGAACTTGTTTTCTCAGACATAAAATGGGTTGACACAATCAACCTTGCATGAAAATTGTGAAGATTAGACACAATAGACACTGAGCACCTTGGAGAGCTCCTGGGACTCAAGAAAGCCAGCTGTCCCACCACCACCACCATCACCTTAAATGGGGCAAGGACCAGAGCACAGGGTGAGGGGCAGGGAGGGCCAGTTGACTCAGAGAGAAAGCAGGTTAGAACGAGGACTCGGGACCTCAGGAATCAGAGGAAGGAGCTTCATGAATCTTTAACATCATCTGTAAGAAAAGAATCCCAGAGGCAATCTGAGAAACTGACTGGGGGGTGATGAGGACAAGCTCTTCACAGGGCTGGTGTTCCCCATGTCTCCCATCTTCCATCCTCACGCTGGTTGCCTTCAGCAACCAACTGCCTCTTCTGTGGGGAAATGTCCTTGGTCAAATGGGAGCCATCTCACCTAGGGGTTACACTACTCACCCTTTCCCACCAGGCCACCCCCAGCAATGACTGGCTGCATGGGAGTAGAAAAAGCTGACCTTCCACCTCTAGGTGGGATGACTCTGTGGTGCAATTTATGCTCCCAAGCTCCCAGAGTGGTATGAACCAGTTTGATTCCAGCCAGATCATATGCTTGTTCCTCCTCCTGCCCCATCTTGCTTCCCTGGTTTGCCTGATCCAGAAAGCACCCTCTCCATAAATTGCATGAACTTCAATCTCTCTCTCAGGTTCTGCTCCTTGGGAAACTTACCTCAGACAGTAATTGAGTGTTACAAAAACACATGGCAGCAGAAACACCACCATGCACACTCTCTCTCTCTCGCTCACAATATATAGATAATATATTGACTGTTGGAGGTAGGGAAAGGCACAGCCCCTGATTTCTCAACATCCTGCCCTCAGCTGCTGGCACTCAAGGATAATATCCTACTGACCACTTGGAAAATGTTCACTGTAGAGATAAAGAAGATAGGGGACAAAGAAGCAAAAGGGTTCACCAAGACCACAACTCACATCCTTTTTTTTGTTCTACACCCTAGACTCTGAGAGACAGAGAAAGACACACTAAGAATGCAGCATGGATCAGAAAGGGAAGCTGTGGCCAGAGAAATCTTTGACTCAAGAAGGACACCTCTCTCAGCCCTATGGACTCCTTTGAATCCCAGCCTCTTAGAAGTTGTTATGGCTTGTATCTAGATTACGTAGATGTCCCAAGGCCTCACGCACTTATAGGTGGGGCTTTTCAGAGGTGGCTGGATCTAGGGTGTATGAATATGGATTAAGTGTGTGTGAATATGGGTTAAGGGTGTGATGACTGGATCAGTCCACTGATGATAGTTCTAGTGTTGTCTGGATGTGAGTAATGGAAAACCCCACCCTGGGTGTGGGTGGCACCAATCAACAAGTTTATAGCCTGAATGGAATATAAAGGGAGAGATGGCAGGCAGGCTAGCTTGCCTTCCTGTTTGCCCTGCTACAGGTTGTTTCTCCTCTGACATGCTGCCCTGCTTTGGAGCCAGACAACTATGGACTGAAATCTCTGCAAACTGTGAGCTACACTAAACCTTTCTTTCTTTAATTCTGTGTGCCTGGTATTTTTTCTCAGAAATGAGAAAAGTAACTAATACACCAGGAAAAAAATGAGTGCAAGTGTTGTGAGGGCCATAAATGGTGGCTCTGACTACTCCCTGGATACTCTTGTCTGCAGGCAACAAACTCCTCTTGCTCAGACTTTGGCCTGTATGACCAACAGTCAGGGCATGGTGTATGGTATAATGACTTGTCCTCATGTCTGTCTCTGCTGCTAAACTGAGCATGGTGGCCTGTGGGACAGAAATCAGATTCTCAAGGCAGCTCATTCCATACTAAGTTAGACTTCTAGTTTTAAAGTTACAGATGTCAAGAGTCTCCCAGATGTAACAACCACTGTCAGTGCCCTGGTCAGACCCCCTTATCAGCTGGCATGCCCATCTGCTACCAACAGCTCACTCACAACTAACACTCACTACTAACAGCTCAATGACTTTCTCAGAACTATCCTCGGGCGGTGGTAGGAGCTATGTCCAGAGATGCCTTCGAGGAAATGTCCTGTAATAAGCAAATTCTAAGAAAACCCAAGTCACCCATACCCTTGATGGTCCCCTCTCCTTGAGTGTAGAAAGGCCTGGACATATGTGGATATCACTCTCATAATTACGTTACCTTATATGGCAGAGGAGAAGGGAGTATATAGATATAATTAAAAACCTGAACCAGTTGAATCAAGTCAATAAAAGAGGAAGTGACCCAGGTGGTCTGCTCATGTGGCCCCTTAGACACTGAAGGCCACAGAGACAGACTCCTGCTGACCCAGAAGAGGCAAACTAGCCTGTGCTCGCTCCACAGCTTCAAGGAACTGAATTCCATCACCTACCAGAGGAGCCTGGAAGACTCCCAGCCTAGAAAAGACCTGGCCAATGCCCTGAGAGCAGCCTCCTGGGACTCTGTGCAGGGGATCCAGCTAGGTCACACCCAGACTCCTGACCCACAGAGGCTGCGGGATAACAGATGCATGTTGTTTCAAGCTGCTAAGTTTGTCATTTGGAATGTTGCATAGAAAATTAATACGTGCTCCAGTCTCCTGGCTGGCTGAGGCACTGAGATAAATCCCTGTTGCAGGACAGAATAAGCTCTACTCCAGAGTTCCCCCACGGGATCCCTTGGAGGCTAGATTTCCCGAGACCACATCTTTACTCAACTCTTCCCCTGTCCCATTCCATCTCCCTCACTTATGACAGCACTTCCCCAATAAATCTCAGGCCAAAATCCCCATCTCAGAGCTTCTGGGGAATATGATGCAAGATACCATGTAATACATTCCATATTGAATTTGTTGGCTTAAACATTCTTTAAAAGGTGAGAGAGGCTGGATAAAGTCCTGGGGTGAACCAGAGCTCCTATCTGGCCAGAATATAAGAGCCCTTTTTTCATTTATTCTCAAGAAAACCAGAACTAGGTTTTCCACAGTAAGTCTTAAGGTTCTGGGGGTAGATTAAAAATACAAACCAGACCTAGGCTTCCTCAGGGAAAATCAATCAATCTCCCTCTCTCTCTCTCTCTCTCTCTCTCTCTGCCTCTCCCTTTCTCCCCCTTTCCATCTCTTCCCCTACATGATTTTATCCTTTTAGAGCTACTCATGAAGCACACTCTGCCTGCTGTGTATGAGGTGCTGAGATTACAAAGGGTAAATCCGGAGACAAAAGGGCTTGGGCTTAAAATAGCCACAAAATAAATAATGAGCTCTTCAACCCTGAAGAGTTGATCTATTATTATACATCACATATAAATCACAGGCCTTTTAATTTTATTACTACAAATCAAAATTATACCCTAAAGTAGAGGTTATTAACCTAGGTAAAACATGCAGGAGCTTTGTGAACTGGAATGGACAAAAAAATTCCATTTTTATTTTTATTAGCTTGTAACTGAGATTTAGCATTTTCTTCCACCATAAATTAGGCAAAAAACCAAGGTAATATTGGGAAGACCTGAGATCCTGCCATGAATGATTTCAGATATTTCATGTCACAACTGTAGTGACTTTGAAATATTTTATGCTCACCAATCCTTCAAAATTTCATATCTCATTATTTAATGTGCTAATAAAAAGGTTGATTACTATATTGTAAATGTGGTTTTAAAAATATTTTGATAGCTTCATTTCAATATAATTTAATTCCTTCGTAATGCTACGTATTTTATCATACATACTTAAAAACATTCTTTTGAGAAAGGATCTACATGAGTCTTCCAATTGCAAGGGGTCCACACATAGAAATAGTTAAGACCTTGTGTCTTTGTAGTAAAGGATTCAAAATGCTTCATAATATGCTTCAGAACTACAGAAAAAACATTATGTTGTTTCAGTCTTCATAGGTTATATGAACTCCCCGGTCTCAGCAGTTAAAAATATACCGTCCATTACATTTTATGACAGGTTCAGGGCCTGAACTCGGAATCACTCCAGGACCCCTGGGGTTTTAAGAATTTGGCCCTGAATAGACGTTTCAGGCTGGGATGGGCCAAGGCCACTTGGAAGCAGAGATGTATAGGAAAGCATCTGTTTCTCTGTGGGAGCCCACAGGAGGGGAAGGGTAGAGAGCACAGGCTCTGTGAACTGCACATAGAGCTTACTGCTTGTACAGAGCAGACCCTGACCTTCCAGGGCAGGCCGCTGCGTCACAAGCCAAGAGAGGGTATTCAGAAAGCTGAGAGGCTTTCCCTAGACCTTAGCGGTGTGCGAAAATCCTGAACCATGGCAGAAACGAAGAGGAGAGTCAGAACACTGATCTTACAATATTCCCAAGCTATGCAAACCACAGTGAGCCTATTTGCTCAGCTTGGAGGCTACCTGATGCAGCACTTTTGCTCCGAATGATGTGCAACTTGGTAAAGAAGTAGGTCCCCCGAACATGTTGTAAAAATGTCACTGAAATTTCAAAAATTTCATCAAAACTTGCTCACTTGCAGCCTATTCTGTTCTCCTTGCTGTACCATTTCCATGGTTTGAACTAGGCATCAGTGGCCACCATGCTGCTAGATCCAATTCCTTCTCTGTCCCCCTCTTCCTACACCTCCATGGCCACTTCTCATCATTAAAATCCCTTCCTGAAGCTCTCCTTTCCCTGGGAATGACTTACTCCTCTTCCCGGCACTGCCCTGCATCCTTCTGAGAAGACATGAAGCAGGAAATGGCACTGGTTGGCCAACATAGCTCCCCACCAACTACATGAGCTCTGTGGGTACAGGACCACCTCACATTCATTTCAGTATTCCCAGTCTTTAGCACAGTGCACAGAACAGAGTAAACACTCAATAAACACTTGCTGAGATGTAAATGAACTGAAGTAGACACGTATCCACCAGGAATTTTCAAACTGCTCTTGCTAAGCCAGCTTTTCAGTAGACAGATGCTGTGGGTGTAGTCAATGTACAATATATGTACAAACATTTTACTAAACATTCACCTAAAGCTGTATTTTCTTTGCTACACTAGTACTTCCTTTCAGTGTACACATCTTGTACATCTCTACTGCTTTTCTTTTCAAACCTTTGCTCTTTTTTAACCTTGACTACTTTAAACATCTTTAAGCTAAAAGAAATAGTGTCATACTTATCCAATACAATTTTATTAAACCATTTAACAGATACCATTTATTATATTTCCTACCTAGAGTTTGGGGGTTTACTAGATAACATGAGATTCTAACTGAATAATAAAGTACAGACATTGGACTCTTCCTTGGCAGGAAAGGGTTGAAATATTGGCAAATGAACACTCTCAATAAAGGCTTCATTCATTTTGTTTCCTTCAGCATTTGTATCAGCATTTTTTTAATTCAGTAAACACTGACTGAGCACCAATGCCCAGGACTATATACTATATGCATGTATATACTGTATATAGTCAGGACTGACTATATATTTATAGGGTATCTGCTAGAATCTCACCATAGCTATCCCCACCCAAATTATGAAATTCAGGCTCAGAATAAATCTGTGCATGGCGTCATGTTATGCTTTACTGATAATCCCAGGGAACAGTTCATGGTTTTAGGAATCATGGCAAGATATTCTGAACAAATGTATTTCCAGAATCTCTGCCAGAAAATAATAAAGGAACAAAAATTGTTTACCAGACCTCCCCCTCCTTTCTCCTTGTTCTAGTTGGCTATGCCAATTTTTCTTTACCAACTGGCCATTAAATGTGAACTTTGTACAAATTTAAGATGAATTATGAGTTTTAATTGAGCAATTTATAAAAAGTTTTTAAAACCCTTATCTTTCTCATGGGTAAATACAATATCAAATGCTCTCAAAAATTTGAATTCTAATTTAAGAGACACACTAAGCTCTTCAGCCAGCCAGTTATTCTAGATCTGTTCATCTCCTTGTCACCAAACAAGGCTGCTCATTCCTACTTATGAACCTTGCCTGGGATTTCTCTCACTTCTCCCTCGTCCCTGATCAATTTTGAGGTGAATCCCAGTATTCTCTCCTCCAGACATTTTCCCCAAGTGCCTCTGGCACCCAGTAACAATAACTGTTGGTGACACTCATTCTTCATTCACCAGACATTGCAGACTGTATTTTCCAAAGATGGCTATGCGATCTCTTCCAGCTGATGTACTCTTCTGCAATGTGACCACGCCACTTCTCTTACCAAGGAAGAGAGGCCAATACCCTCTGCATGAAGAGATTGCCAAGGTGGAGGTACCAGATCCAGTTGAACCATTCCTGCCAAGGTGGCAGTTAAGTGAATGAAGATGACTGGACACAGATTCTCCAGCACCCAGCTGAGCCCCAGCATGTAGAGCAGCCACCCTCGTTGTGCCCTGTCCAAATCATTCACCCATCGAATCCATAATTTATGATGAAATAGCTACCATTTTATATCATTAAGCATAGGGTGGCCTGTTTCTCAGTAGTACAAGACTGAATTTTGTGATGTGCAATTATTTAAAAATGTCATGGGCAATACAGCATTCTTACATAAGTGTTAATCTTCATTCAGTCATTCAACAAATACTCATTTAGTATTCACAAAGGTGAATCCAACATCATTTTGCTTTGTGGGATGCTTACAATCTTTCATTAGCTGATACAAGACTTCTTTTGAAATAGTTCTAACCCACGCCTAAAGACAGGAAGTACCAAGAAAATTCACAGGATAAAGAAACCTTCCCTTATGAAGGGACAGGAAGAGTACTCAACAGAAGGAAGTATGCGAAGGGGCAGGAACGAGAGGGAAAGCATGAGAGAGGATGACTGTGGAGGCATCTGCAACAGAAGGGAGCCAGACAAGCCCAACACATGTCCCATCTCACAGGAAGGGCAGGGAAAGGACTAACTCTACTGCTGTAGTCAAGAATGTGTTATTCAGTGGATAAAAAGTAAGGATGTCACATCACTTACTTTGGGGAATTCACATATTTGGGATGTGTCAACACATAACTCAATGCAGCATGATATTGAGGGCAGATGCCCTCCAGGACACAACATCAGCCTCTGGTCTCAGGACCCTGGATTTCTGAGGTCCATCATCTGTCCAGTTGTCCCCCACTCTCGCAATAGATAATACCAGGACTTAACAGCCTCTATGTCAAGGGTTATCCAAAGCTGATGTTTCAAAGAAACCTCAAGGAGGCAATCTTATAAAACATCCCCTACAAGAGTTGTCCTGCTTCTCATATAGAACAGCCTTTATGTCTTTAACTTCATGTCACTGAAAAGGGCAGTAAAAGACTTTTATTGGGCTAGGAAAGAGTCTTTAGAAACCTTAATACAGCACTATTTGTATCAAGGATAAATTCATCAAAATGATTCACAAATACTAATGAACCTTCTGGGGCCCCAAGGACAAACCTGTCTACAGTAACTCACACAGTTCTAGTGAACTATTCGGAGTCCACGGACCAGCATTCCTGACATGACTAGATCCAAAGATGATGACAAAGCTTATGTTTGTTTTGGAAGTCTTCCTCAGGAGGGTGCTCTCTATTAAATCTCTTTCTCTGTATTATGATTCCTTATGCCAATTTCTGTCAGTAGAAGTAGCTAAATTTTATGTTTCTGAAATACTATATGTATGATCTCTTTCATCTTAACCTTTTAAGTGGGTAAATTAATAACATTTTATATTAGAAAGGGAAATATAAATGACTGAGCCTTTTATAAGTCACTGCCCTCCCCAGCCAAAGCAAATTGGACCATAATCTTTAAAAGCATATTCTGAAAATACAGCCAAAAGAAGCATACAGATAACTCCCATACATACCCAGGCTACCTACCGGCTTATAAATAATAGATTGTTCAAATCCGGAATGTGAATAAGAACGTGCCATATAGGGAAAAAAATCCTAGCTGTAATTCTGATAATCACCTGAAATTTAAAATCCCTTCTTGGCTTTCTCATGCTTGGCCACCAAGACCGGAACAAAAATAGCTTTGAGGAATGGCCATTAATGAAAAGGACCAATCCCAGACAAGACTAACCTGAAGATGGTTAGGTACCTCTAGGTAAAAATGGTTTTTGTCATACTTGAATTTTTAAGAAATGAACCTTCAGGCCTTTCACATGACCATGTCTACCATGGCTCCCACCTTCCTGACTTCATTCCCAGGTCTAGGCTGTTTCTGGGCAATAATATTGTTTCTACAGGATTCAGAAGGCTTTGCACACCTCACTACTATGATAGGCAGGCAGCACCAGACATTTTAACCCCTCTCTTCCCTGAAAAAGTTACATTCTAAATGTAGACCAGGCAAAAAACTATGCCACTGGCCATAGACATTCATCTGTCATCTTTCTAGTATCTTTTGCTGTGTCAAATGGTGATGCCTTGATCTGAGAGGCAGGACATGAGTTCCAGAAGAGAATCAGATGTCATTCTCAATTGATACTCATTCCACAGCCAAGCTCGGGCACGTCATCAATCCTTCTTTCCTCACTCAGACTAGAAATGAAAATGTTCTACAGTTCCTCCATCTGCACTGGAGCCATCTCAGACTTTTCCTTGTTCTACAGAGCAATGTTAGCTCATCTATCCACCCCACCACTCATCAAAGGCTTCCTAAACTCTCTCATTCCTAAGATGTTCAAACACAGAGCTCCTTTCTAACATGATGGGAGCCACAGCCCAGCTGGTGGTACGGCCTTGCACATGGTCACAATCCCCAGAAGTCCCTCATAGACCAAGGAGCAGGCAGGTGCCCAGAAACCATTGCCCTTCAAGTGCATATGCCAGAGGGACAATATTAAACACCGAGAGTAGAGTACCTTGCTGCCCTCCACAGCCACAGCAGAGCAACCAAAGATATCGAACAGAAGAAAGACAGAACTTGGAGAAGCATTTGGAAAGGGTTTATGTCCTCTGCTCTCAGTGATTCCTTTTTATACCACTCTAATGTCAAATCAAGTAGTAAAACGGCAAAGGTGATCCCCATGACTATCCAACAAAAAGTGTATGCTACAACATTTCTCCCAAAAATGGGAGGGACAGGAATCCTGCCAATGATCTTAGTGGGAATGAGAAGGAAGTGCAAGCTCATGGATTTACATAATTCTTAGAACTCAGAAGAGGGATCTTCCACAAGGAAAAGAAAAGTCACAGTTGTGAGTTTTGGTGGCCCAACACAGTAGCCACCAGCCACACATGGCTATTTATAATTAAAAACCCAACACAATTTAAAATTTAGTTCTCTGGTCATACCAGCCATGTTTCAAGTGCACAGTGGCCATCGGGTATTGTACAGAACAGGGCACATTGAGGACATTTCCACCACTCTGTCACCACTCCACCCACATTCTTCACTTTTTTCCTCGGGGAGTCCACACTCCCTCCCTCTCAGATGACAGGGAATCAAATCTCAGCATCTGTTGTTGGCACAACAGAAGCCTGCATTTGAAACAGGGTATTTACTCCAGTAGAAGGATTCTAAATGGCTCATGCATGTGATGAAAGAGACTTGCTTTGTTCAACTCCAAAAGAAGTGTTATAGGATATTCCCTGAAGAATGTTCAGGCACTTGAGGCAAGATACATAGCAACGCCGTAGACCAGGGGACAGGATGGCCCATCAGCACTGATTGGGTGCTGAAAGCCGTGTGGCCTCCTGTCAGCGAGTGACAGGTTTCCTTGTGCTTCCTCACATTTGCAGCATGTCACACAAACACACAGCATCACATATACGCATCCCCCACAGAAGGGAGAGACACGAAGATTAGAAAAGGGTTCAACCATTCCAAGCTATTACCCCAGTAAACGACTATATAAATGACCACAGCACCTGAGTTTTCAACCAACTACATTCCTTTAGAGAAGGCACTGATGGTAGTAAAGAAATATAAAGCATCTCTTTTAGGTCCAGGCTGTAATAAAATGCTGTTCATACAGGGTCAGCTGCATGGTTTTTTTCAATCTTTCAGGAGCCCACACCTCTCTCAAAATGAATCACACTACAGCTCAGATAAGCATATGGTCCAAGTTTATAGAGGACTTTATGAATACTTACTCCTTCTAGAAGCCACATGAGAAAATATTTGTCCTTATTTTATGAGGGGTGAACAGCTGAATGCCAGAGAGATTAGGAGATCTTCCCAAAGTGGTGCAGTAATGAAGTTTCTCACCAGTGCCTTTGCTGTCCATCCTGCAGGCCAGAGCCAGGGTAATCTTCCCAAAACACTGATGAAACCATACCCCCCATGGCTGGAAACCCTTTAGCAGATTCCCGTTGCTTATCCAATTCAACCCACTCATCGAGTGGCCCACCAAACCCTGCAGAAACTTGCTTCATCGACTTCTCCACCATTACCTCGCACTCTGCCCTTCATCCATCGAACTATAACCCCTCCCTCGCACTCTGAACACTGTCCACGCCTCTAGAACACTGCTGTTCCTCCTGTTGGCAGTGCTTGACCCCTTGAAGAGTGATCATATCTATTCCAATGGCCTCTGAAAAGCCAGCCTATCAAAGGACTCAATGAATGGGCTGGAGAACTGGATCACTGAATGCCCTTCCCAGGCCTCACTGATGGACTCCAGAATGGCCCCTCTGGACATTTGAGAATCTCCACACAATTTCTTCCACTTTCTGAAACTAGTTCCCCTTTCAGGGGCTTAAAGAGATGGAGTGAGAAATACTGAACCCTATCAAGGACATCTGCCAAAAACTACATCTTTCAGGTTTCTGTTCAGTGGTGAGTAAAGAAAAGAGAGGGGACATTCAGTAAAGGTGAATCATAATTATACACAGAGCAGAGCTAGAATCACACGTGGTTTCCACACCACTCCCAAAAGCAACACAAAGCCCTCAGTGTGGAAACCCTCCAGCTAAATATTTGCTTCTATAGCTAAGGTTTTCCTCAATGTTTAGCTCTAATGTCAGATCTTACAAGGAATCTGTTTTTCTGCTGCTCTCCACTTTATTACACAGGAAGGTATGGAGTTTCATAAATTGCTTCTAAAGCACACCAAAAGAGACAGCTTCATTTCTAATAAATCTCTTTCTAGAATTCACTTGATTATTAGAATGATCTACCTCTGTAACTAAGTTGACACCAAGTATTAGGAATTATTGAAAACTAGAAAAATTTGTCCAACTAAATGGGGGGGGGTCCGACTTCATACTATTTAGCATCTTTGAGTCTATTATAGTATCTATAGTCAGCTGTTGGTTTCTCCCTATTCCTTCTCCATTTAAAGCAAAAATACTTTAGGACTGCAGGTGCCTCAAAAATGTTCTATAAGTGAATCAGCCCCAAAAGAAATCCCTGCCCATCCTTATCTTCTTCCCATTCCCTAGCTGAAACAGGTAGTCTGCTTTTCAGCTATAGAATTAGACCCAAGAAAACTCCAGCAGTTAGGACTGGGTAGAGGGATACACCACAGCTGGGGCATGCAGCTGATTCCCTCACCCAGTATTGAGCACCCTCCTTGCCCTTCCCCATACCAATAAGAAAACGCAGTGGCAGCACAAGGTGGGGGGAAGAGCCAGGGTCATGGTAGAGTCCTTGGGCTTGAATCCTTCTGGTTGTGATAACTTGGGGGAGGAATTTAGCTTCTGTGAGCCCTAGTTCTCTTCTTTAACAAGGGGAAGAGATGTGAGTTAACACGCATGTTGCCAGGCATAGTGGGGGCATACTTGTAATCCCAGCAATTGGGAGGCTGAGACAGGAGGATCCCTGTAAGTTGGAGATCAGCCTGCGATACATAGTGAGTTCCAGGTCAGTCTCAACTACACAGTGAGACCCTATCTCAAAAAAACAAAACATGCATCTCACAGAATCCAGCACTCAGGGTGAAGAGGGTCCATCACAATGTTTGCTGAAGCAAAAGCACTCTCATATGGCCCCTAACCTGTTACCTGTTGGTAAGGAAACCAAGAGATGCTCAAGCTTAACATCATCTCTTAGTTCTCAGGAAAGATCCCTCTTTCTCACTTACATCTTCAAACAATGTGATCAGAGAACCATGCAAATTGAGTGAAAGAGGTACTGGCAACATAAAGCCCACTTAATTAAGACCCAGACCGTGAATACAGTTGAAGGCTGGATATATGATTCCCAAAGCAGTAAGAGACTTGAAAGGCTGGGTCAAGGGACAGCATACTTAATGACTGGCCGAATCCAGATCATCACATCCTGGGCCTAGAATAAGATACAACATCAAGGGAAGGAGTGATCCACAGAGAATCTAGGAGTGGGGCTTCAGCCCCACAGGAGGACATGAGAAAGTAGTGGCTGAGGTAACAAGCTTTGGAGGAGTACAAAGATCAAGAAAGCAGATTGTGAGGACAGGAGAGGAGGCTGAATCAATGGAGTGTGCCCTGCACTTGGGGAGAAAGTGTAAATCTGTCATTACCAGAACTGCATACATTGGCCACTTGTGTGACACCATGAGACTCATTACTTGAATGAGCAAGTACCTCTACCAAAGAGTTGGTGGACCATATGGCCAACTTGAACAAGAGACTGCAAATGTCACATGGCAGGATATCTCTTTGGCAAGCACACCCTGAGAGACAGGAATGGTGACAGCAAAGCCTTGGGCTGACATTCCTAACAGGCACAGGGGTCACTTTCTCGCTCACAAGACAGTACATGAATGCAGCGGTTACTTTTATCCTTTCTCCAAGTTGTGACATAATAGTCACTTAAGTTCTCTCACTTATACCATTCCTTCAAGTGAAGAAATTTGGTGCCTCTCCCAAAAATATATGGAAAGGCAAATGTCATGTAAGACCAGTTCCCTGTTTTGCTCCTTCCAGGTTCCTTCTGGTATGTGGCCACTGTTATCAGCCACCTAGAACTTTAGAATTTTATGTTTTCCATATTTCCATATATGTATTGCCATATTTTATGTTTTCCATATTTGAACAAAATAGAAGAGAGAAATTTAAAAAATGCACCCAAATTCTGTTGTTTTAAAAATATCTCAATATAAATGCGAATTGTTTCATTTATACTACTAGTTTACATTAGTTCTTACAAAAGAAATATTTGTGTTATGAATTTTGTAAGAATTTTTATGGTTTAAGTCTTGCTACTTTGAAGATAAGGATACACAGTATAATAACTGTTGTTGGTCTCTTATTTAATTATGAAATTTTTATTTTTTAATAAAATAAAATGATCAGTTAACTGATTCAACAGAAATATTTTGTGCCTGAACCCGTCTTTTACATGTTAGCCATGATCCTTGCCCCTCAGGACAACGTCCAGGCCTTTGAGCAACAAATCAAAAGTCATGGAAACGTACAGGAAGGACTATTTCTCCAGAATCAGAGCGAGGGGGTTGTATTGAAGAGAAGATACTTAAATTTGGTTTTAAAGGTTAAAGCAGATAGACACAAGGTGGGGAAGCCCTGTCAGTGGAAGAGAAGAGTGTTTTCACTTGACTTGACTACAAACAGCTGAGGGGGAAGAAGTAGGTGAATTTTCTTCCCAGGGAATAAATATATCCACATACACAAGCAATGAGCAGTTGGGCCTTGGTGAGTTTGCCAGCCAGGACTTCAGCGCCTTAGCTTAACTGTAGCAGACCCATGAGGGAAGGGGAAAATCACTTGGGTTCAGAGGGGGAAATAGCTAACTTCTGATGGCATACCTACAGGTTCTTTTCTTCAGTGGTATTTTAAAGTTAGGAAATCATAAGATTTATGGAAAACTGTGTCTACTGCTCTGCGTCTCCATTATCACAAGCTGGATTCCAGCTAAATTTGAGGCCAGTGTGCTAGAGGATCAGTCTATCAGGCAGTGCTCTTGGGACCACACTGGTGAAACAGGGCTGGGAAGAAGGAGAAGCTAGGCTGTGACACATTCTCAATGGAAACTTCAGCCAAACAGAGTCCCGGAGATAGAAGGACCTTTTGGAGATAGCCCAAGTTGGACCAAGAGGCCCAGCCTTTATTCCTCTGTAAGGATCCACCATGGGATGCAGGTTGCTCCAGGAGCGGGGTGTGGCAGAGTTGGCTGAGGGTGATGCACAAAGAGAGATAATAGCTGGAGAATGGCATCCTTTATTCCAGGAGCAAAATCTGGCCTGTGAGTTACAATTTAACAGTGTTGCTTTTCTCATTCTCAAAATAGGGTCTCTAGATCTTGCTGTGTTGATATAAGGACATTCTTTTCACAAGCTGCAGATTATATCCATACATTAGTCCATTAAAGCTCATTTAACAATGTCATTTTTACACATTTAGCTGATTTAAATTTTTCTCCCACTGTCAAAAATATGATACAAATATTTCTATAGAAAAAATATCAAAAAGTTGAAAGATAGGAACAATTAAAATATTTGATGGCAGTCAAATGACATTCTCAACACAAGTAAATACAAATAGTTTAACCTACATTTGCTCTTGTTAAAGTTTTGCCATAATGAATGAAAAATTCATATTCATTAGAAATTCTCTGCCTATTGTATGTATTATCTACTCATCTTTTTTTCTTTTGGTCATTTTAACTATCATCTATTGTCACATAAAAAGGATTTTAACATAATTAAATGTGTTGATCTTTCTTTATAGTACCTATTATTTAAAAAGACCTCTACTCCAAGCCTGTGAATATACTAATTTCAATAATTTTATAGTCTGATTTTTATGCTTACATCTTTATTGCATATGAAATTTATTTTTATGAATGGCACAGAGATCAGATTATTTTCCTCAAGTTGATAGGCATTTATGCTAATGTTTAGGGAACAGTTTAGCCTTTTTCCAAGATTTGAAAAAAATTCTTTCTCTACATTTGTGCCAACTAAATATGGGTATAATTATATTTTATAATATATTTTGATATCAGAGTATGCAAGTACCTTCTTCTAGTTTTGTTTTTTCTAAATATTTGATTCCTTTTATATGTTTTCTTTTACATATAAATTATAGGATCAGTCTCTCAAGTTCCATTTAAAAAATCTTACTTAATAGTGGCCAGAGACAACTGATAAGACTTATATGGTATATCTCCTTATTGCATCAAATATCTGAAGTCCTTTACATAATTTTATAGTTTTTCTTATATGGATCTTACACATTTCTTATTAGGTTCATTCTTAGATATTTTATATTCGTTGCTACCGAGAATAGTGATTTTTAAAATTAAATTTTCTTAATAAGTCCTGGTATTCAGGAAGGATTTTTTTTATATGTTCAGTTGCTGGAGTTTACTAACTTAATAGTTTATCAATTACTGTTAGATTTTCTAGGTAGATGATATAAATGGTGACAGTGTCATCTTTCACTTCCTATCTTTTATAACTAAGTTATTTTTCTTGTTTTATTACACTGTCAAGAACCCTTAATAGACAGTAGTAGCAACAGAAGTGATTTCTGTAATTTCCCAGTATATAGGATGCTTAAAGAAATTCACTTGCATCCTCAGTTTGTTCTGAGGTGTATGTGCATCTATCACCACAACACAATCAGCAAAGACCTCACTGTTCCACTCAGTTTTGCATCTCAAATTCCTCAAACAGTTACTAGGTCAGAAGAAGTCCACAATTAGTGTTAGTTGAAGAAACTGATGAGATGTGACAAATGTGTTTTTTTAAACAATGTTTATGGCTATTTTCAAAAATAAAAAGCCATCAATTTTTACTTTAGGATTTTGATTAAAGGAAGAAATGTCAGTTTTGATATGATATGAATGTGAGAATTTCATTAATGCCTGGGTTGACAGAGCTCAAGTTTGGCTAATATCAGAAATGAAGACTAATACTGTTTATACCGCAGGTCAGCAGAAGTCATGGTGTCTGGAAATTATCCATTTTCTATCTGGAGTCCTTAGAAAAAATCCTAACAGTAAGTAGCTTCTTGAGATCATATGACACTATCTCAGGAATATGCTTCTTCTAGGGAACTACCAATGAGAATTTATGTTCCTGGGATGTTAAAAAGCAAATTCCAATGTTTATACCTCATCTCGGTGTTCCCTCACTACTTTCTGGGAATAATACCTGATTTGGTGACAAAGAAATCTCTGCTCTGCCACCATCCTCATTTCTCCTATCCTCTTATTCCCTTCAGACTAAGGGAGTTTCTCCTCCAGACAACTGCTCTGCCTGTTCACTTTGTACCCTTCCTCCCTCCCCACCCCAAGACCTTCATGGAGCATGACATGGTCGCTGAAGAGCTGTTCTGTTCAGCAGAGGTGTCACAGAGGGAGAAATAGGAGTCTCCATGGGAAGACAGACATGGCAGGAAGAAAGGAACTGCTTTTTGCCTTTCCCCCTGACAAGGTCAGGAGGTTTGTGGGAAGGGGTTTAGCATCTCACAAAGTTGCTTATGAATCTTAGCAGGCCTGGTAAAGAAGAGAAGGATCTCACAGTGCCATCACGGGTCCAATGAGAAAGTATACTCAAAGTCTCCCTTCCATAGCCACACAGCTAGTTAGTGACCATGGACAACTTCGACCTCGCAGTACCCTTTACTAAAATTGCATTCACACTGTGCTATATCCTACTCTTCTCACCCAACACTGCAGGTTAAGGGAGAAGATGACAGGATAGGCTATGCAGCCTTTCCTCACCACAAATGTGGGAGTATGGGGGGGTGGGTCTGTGGGACTCCTAGGGAAGGAGTGCACTGTCCATGGTGGAAGATGCTGTAGGCAGAAAAGAAAGAGCTTTCAGCCCATGTAGTCCTAAGGGGAGGTCAGAATGGACAATGACCACTTTAAGGCAGGCAGGCTCTGAGGAGTGGGAAATCACACCGTTGGGTGGAGAACACAGTACCAATAAAGCCTCTTGAGGTAGAGGTTAATAATATCTAATCTCTGGACTCTGAGCTGCTCAGGTTCCAACCTCCTGCTGGCTTAAGATCCCCACATCTAGCACAGGACTCCTGCTCTGCCTTAGCTGCTCTCTACCTCTGATTTGCTAGTGGAGAACACTGTTCCTGCTCTGGGACTGCTAGGAAGGGTAAAAAAGCATAAGGAGGAAACAGTTTGGCTTGAATATAGCAGAGGAGCAGAACACAGGGAGACCAGAAGTCAGAGTAAGCAAGGACATGCTGTGAAAGGCCTAAATATCCCTTGAGGGACTGATGACCAATGCCACACACAGGGCAAAGAGAACAGTCTTTAAAACGGTGGCAAGAAACTGCCTACAGCTTCCTTCACACATACATGGCCTTCGTGCTGGCAAACCCAAACACCACACCAGGAAAGGAATGGAATGGAGAAACAGTTAAGTCACTAGAACACGGGAAAAGCCAAGTGAGGTCAAAGTGATCTGAGTCAAACTCAGCTCCTACTGCATTCCTAGTGCCACTTCTGATTACTAAAATAGAGATTAAGTAGCTGAATTTGTTTTGCAGTGTTTATGCTTCTCTGGTATTTTCTGAATTGTACACTTTGGAGAGGGAGAACAAGTTACTCAACTTAAGGGTCTATTTGCTTTCAATTTTGGTTGTTTTCACTACAGTTTTCAAACTCCAATCTGGTCACCCACCATCAGAATTCTCTGCCATCTGCACTTCTAGCTGGGATGGCCTTTTCTCACCCCTCTTGTCCCCTCTGGCCTGACCCTCATGTTGCCAAGGGTATTGTCTGCCTGGTGGTAGTACTGGCCATTGAGGGGTGCTGACTGCTCTGGTATGGATGGGCCTGCTGTCCTGAGGCACCCAAAACTCAAACTCCAAAGCCCCCAGTTCCTCCCACACATGTGGAGATCAGCTGCTTCCCTCTTCCAATGTGGCTTTTTCCCAATCATGATACTGCTGCAGCAATTCCTGGTGTCAAAAATTCCCCAAATGTGAAATAAGACAGTATTACAAGTGCCCTTTAAATGTCATTCTACAACACTGTAGTACAAGACTGCCTGTGGGTCAAACGATTCTCTGGGGAAGATAATCATTGTTTTACCTACTAATTACTCTGATTGGAAATGACTGGAAGTCAGATGCTAATTTTTAGAATAATGATTTTCCCTAAATGGCTCTGCCTGGTGGACTGACAGCCCCAAAGGGTTCAGTTTTTCTAGCTATAAGGATTCTGGTCCCACCTGTTCCTCAGCCCTGTGCTCTAAGAGCCTCTCCTTTTCCTCCCTTGCCTAAGACCTTGCCCTGTACCACACAATCTGAGGGAAGCTCTCTTTAATCCCTGTAGCCAGCATCACACCCCAGACTACTGCCCAGGACGTCGTGTGAAGCTCCCCACTGAGGGGGGCACATGCTTCAACATCCTCAGGAGTTCCACACTGCTGGCAGACCCTTACCCGTCTCTTTCTTCCCACAGAAAGTACTCTGATTCACCATTAGAGCTGAAGTGTAAGACACACACTCAGAGGGGAACTCTGGGTCAGCTTTCTGAAGTGACTGAGGCTCAGCTTCTGCATCTGTTAAATGAACATAGTATCTCCAGCTCTCAGGGTTTGGGGCTTTGTCTCATTTTGTTTTGTTTTAGGGTTAAAGGCAACATAATCTCAAGAGTAAACACAGCACCTGGAAGCTGTCCTTTACTCCCGTCCCTTTCCCTAGAAGCAGCACAGTCTCACACACAAAAATCTCCGAACCATACTGGGGACAATTATCATCATGACTGTGCAGATGTGAGGGTACAACATGAGGACGCAGCTCTTCATACAAAGCAAATCAGAGACTTTGGAGGGAGAAGACTAGGGAGAATGAGGAGTTAATACCACCCTGTTCATACACACTGCTCAGCTAAACTTTAAAAAGTTTAACACTCGCTTTTTTATGTGCCAGGCACTATTTTAAACTCGTGTTAAATATTCACTGATTGCATCCTCATCCTTTTCATGCACCTCAGGGTGGATATTGTAACTACCCTTTAGAGAAGGGGACACTGAGGCAATGAGCAGCTAAGTGACTTGTCCAGTTTGTAAGTGGAAGAGTCTGGCTTCAGCCCTGGCCATCTGGCTCTCGTGTCTGTGCCCCTACCCTCTACTCTATAGCCCCTCCAACACATTGCTGCGCATTTTATTTAAAAGCTAAAAAAGAAAACCAAACCTCAACAGCGACATCCTTACTCTGAAAAATGTGCTGTGACACCACGTGCCATGGACACCATCAAGTATTGGTTTTCACCATCCAGCCTTCTTCAGCTTTAATGTGAGGAAGAGAAGAGAGGTGAAGGAGCTTGTCAACAGCAATGGGAGACCCGGCTAGGAATTAGACCATCTGCTTTCCCCTCATTCTGCCCAGGGTCCCCTACAGGCAGGAAACTACCAAGCAAGAGGTACCCCTACTCTTGCCCCGATACAAAGGCATATTAGCAGCAGACTGCTAGTCTGACCTTTAGACGGGAACACAGCCAGACTTGACCACAACTCCCACCTACCTGCAAAGCTCCTGTACATCCCTACTCCTGCTGCTGAAGCAATGCTCAGATGGCCACTGGGGCTCTGATCCCAGGCTTCCTGGCACCCTTGGCACCCTTGGTACCATATTTGGCAGCAGCATCCTGGATCAGCCCAGTGGTAAAGTGGCCTGTGTGGCTGCAGCCCCAGTTGTGACCCTCAACTTGCTCCCCCTCTTTGGAAATGCCTGAGTAATGCCAGCTCTTAGCTCTCCTTGGCATCACAATCTTCAAGCAATGAATCTGAAGCCATGGAAAAGAAGCAAGGAATCTAGAGGCCAATGTCCTCCGGTTGCGTCAGCACAAAGACAGCAGACAGCTGCGCTCGAGGCAGATGAGCCAGAACAACAGTTTGATCACCTTCACCTCTTGCCTCAACTCACAGAGAAGATACCCCAACACTGAACGGTCTCAATGCTGGGCAAACATCCTTTACTAGGTACTAAGGACTGAGCTGTGTTCAGGAAAATTTCATCGTTGAAGCCCTGACCGCCACTGTGATGAAATTTAGAAATGAGTTCTTAGGGTGACAAAACCTGGATGACTAGGCTTAGATTATTACAAGGGGATATATGCCGCTAGAAGAAGAAGCAAAACAGAGCTTGTTTTCTACCTCCTCACCATGAGGACCCAGGGAGAAGGTAGCCATCCATAAAGCAGGAAAAGAGCTATCACCAAAAACCAACCATGCCAATGCCTTGGTCTTGGAATTCTAGCCTTCAGAACAGTGAGAACATAAATTTCTGTTGTGTGAGCCACCCAACTTCTGGTATTCTATCAGTGGCCGGAGCTAAGACACTAGGCCACTGATGATGCTTTCTCCTACAATTATTCTCAGTACTGTACCACCTTTATACTTGTAAATTTGATGGATCTGATCCCAACATGTGCTATGGTTTCAGGCTATGGAGAACAGCTAGCAAAGTTTTTAACTATAATTCCAAGAGACTCACAGAAAAGACCCAAGTTCATTTACTACCATTTCTGCTCCTTCCTGGATTCATAAAGCATTCCTACAGCACCTGGCCCATGGACGACACATGACCAACAGGAATCTTCCTTCTCAACATCTGCCCCTCTTCTTGTATGCTCCATTTCCAAGTCACACCACCATCCACTCTGTCCTCCAGACAGGATTTTGGGATCTGACTTCACCTCATACACATTCAATCTCCATGTCCTGTTGATCCCACCTCCTCACCATCTCTCAGGTACGTCCCCTTCTCTCTGTCCCCTACCCTGACCTAAGATGGTTGTCCAGTCTGGGGCCACATTTCCTAGTCTCTTTCACTAACAAGGGAGGGATTTGGGTCATTCACAGTCAGGGAGGTTTAAGAAGTGAGTATACCTTCTCTACTGACTCTTTCTCCTCCCATCCACAGTGAACTGGAGACTTTGCGGACCTAAGGGGCCACAGAGAGAGCAATAGAAGAACACTGAGTCCCAGAATCATCATGTAGAAGATGCTACCTCCAGTGAGAAATAGTTTTATTTGACTGATAAATAAGCAATGAATAAACTTCTAGTGGGTTGAGCCACCACAAGAAAATCGAAAGATGATAAACTAAAAGTGTAAATAAGGACCAAAATGTATAATTGATACTGTGTAATAGGAAGAAAAGGTCTGAAGGTGTAGGGGAAGTGGGAGGGGTAGGGGAAAGGAAAGAAGGGAAAATAAAAAATAAGAGAAAAGGAAAAAAATGGAAACAACATCTCTGTAAATAGGGAAGCATGGAGGAGATGAAGGGAGGCTAAGGGAATGGGGAAAAATAAGAACCAAGATACATCATGTAAAGGGTACAAGATCCCAATGATGAATGTATCTATAACTTAGTACCAATAAAAATGTATTAAAAAATTGAAGGCTTACTTGTTATAGAGGTTAGTTGTAGTACAGGTATATACATGGTTACCTTGTTCTTACTGGGGCTAACAAGTATATTTAAGCAGAGAAATGATGTGAAAAAGAAATATCTCATGCTACAAAGGAAGGAGAGGGAGAAGATGGAAGACAGAATGGATTCCTCATCTTCTCCCGATATGGGAGTGCAGAGAGGGAAGGTAGAGGGAAGGTGCCCATCCAGACCACCCTTATTCACTCATGAGAAGTTCAAAAATCCATTCTATATATCTGCTCCCTTTTACAGTCCAGAGCACTTAAACTTCCACTCCTCCATAACCCAGGAAAATACCCCTTTTCCTTTGTTCCCTCTCAAAGCAACTCCATATAAACACAGATACAGTTTTAGAGTAGAAATGAAGGGAACGTACACTGGCATCAGGTGGGAAAGATGGCCCTCAAGGTCAATACTGTTGGGGATGGCAGTGTGGAGAGAAATTCCAGAGGCCGCCCAAGAAAGAAGCATTTCCTAAATCCTGCCAAGGTTCAAACAACAACACTCTCCTGAGTGTCCAGAGACAAGCTGACAGGAAGGGCCTGGACTTTTTATACCTGAGGCAGAACTGACCCCCAGGTCTCAGCTTAGGAAGAGAAGGAAGCCCCAAAGTAGATCTAAGAATTCAGTCCCCAAAAGAAAGCATCCTCCTGATTCCATTCTGACTGCCAACTCTTCCTCTATCAACTCTTCCAACTCCCAGTAAAATATACAGCTAGGGGGCACTCACCCATTTGCAGGAATGGCTAGGGGTAAAGTACACTGGGATCCCCACACGCCAGGGAGATCCGTTCCATCCCAGGTTACATAACCTCCCAGCTGCAGCCAAGGTCTGAACAGAATATGAAAATGGAAAATGCTCCAGCAAATAAATTCCAGGGGCATTAGACAAATGGTCCTTTTAAATAAATGACAGCTTTCGTTTTTCACACAGACACAATGAAAAAAGGGTGGGGAAACAAAAGACGGACAGGGAAGGAAGAAGAGGAATAGAAAGAGAAACAGATCCTTACCAGATTACAAAGCTAATACCTATCAGGTCCCAGGTCCTCTGTTTACCCCTACAACTCACAGCATTGGGGACATGGAAGGAGCAGCACAAAAGGTGCCCCCAGGTCAGCACTGCCTGGTGGAAGGCAGACTGTCCCACGTGCAGCCCTCCCCTCTACAGGGCACCAAAGCTGAAGATTTCCTACCCCTGCACCACCCTGACAACCACAGCATGCACAAAGGGAGTTGGGGTTTCCACTGGCAGAGTTTTTCCAGAAACAACACTACAGGATACTCTGCATCTACTTGATGTAGGGGTGGGGAATGGGCACGTCAGCCGGAGGCTCTGACTCAATAGGAAAGCCTCCAGGAGCCGGCCCTCATTTCTGCCTCTGGAAGCAGGGTTAAAGCAAGCCTTGCTTACTACCTTCTACTCCCCCAGGGCTCAACCACAGAGCTGCAAAGGGGGCCATCTGCACTTTGGCAAAAGCTCTAGGAGAGCTGCCCAGCTTCAGGCAAGGCCTTCCAGGCCTATGCCAAGGAGCAAGGTGGATATCTCATGGAAGGTGTCCGAGCTCCTAGGGCAGTAGCTAACCATTAAGGGCTTAACTACATGCTTAACAATGCGTCTTCAGGCTGAGCACTAAAACCCTGTGGGACAGCCATAACAGAGAGCCAGTTAGAAAACAAGAACCCAACCCTCCCTCCCATTGGCTTCCTAACACACACACCCTCCTCACCCAGCTGTGCTCCACCCTGACCCTCCACCCAGCAGTGGAAATCTTCCTCCTGGCTTCCTGTCCTCTATCGTTGCTCACCAGGATAAAAGGGCTTGGGGTAACCTGAGGACAGGTCCTGGATCCAAGGGGAGAGCCTAGCCCAACAAGGGTCACCAAAGAGTAGCAGCTTAGGGAATGAAGGAAGCACCTGCAACCTTTTGGCAGGTGGATAGGCAAAGTTTGCATTCGTGTCCACATGCATGCCTAACTGTCCTGGCCAGGCCATTCACATGTGTGCTCAGGAGGCCATGGCAATGTGGAATGGAGCCAGACAGAAAGGAAAATAAGGAGTGGGACATGGGCCAGCTTTCTAAAAGCTGTCCATGAATGCACTAAACTTTGAAAAGCCTGAGAAAGCAAAATTCAATTCTGGCCTTCCAGATTATTATAAAGGTCTACTGTTAAAGGAGGAGGACAGAACAGAGCTCACTTTGGGTCACATCTCTTTCTTTAACCAATGGAATATGGAGGGAGTGACAGTGACACATATATCTACTCTGCCCTCTCATACCTATCCTGACGTGAAAGTCTACTCACAGTGATGACAAACCTCCTCTCAGAGGCACTTATGTTTTGTTTTTTAATTTATACCCAGCCTTGTACAAACAGTATTTAAGGCTGCTTACAAATATGCCCACAATAAAATAAGCAAAGGAGAAAAAGCACAGCAGTAAGCAAACGATGGTATGTAAAACCAAGAATCAATAAGTCAAATGCAAATCTTCCTGCCAAACATAAACTACACAGTTAATTCTGAACTTCCCAGCTGCTAGTGCAGATAGAAGATTTACAGCACGACTAGGGTAGAGATAAGCCAACCAAAGCACTGAGATCTGACAGACATGTCTTTCATTAGGTCTCATGAGACACTGGGTTTATGTCATGAACAAAGCCCTTCACAGAACCTTCACCAAAAAATACTGTACTGAACACCATGCTGCTGCTGCTCATGACAACAGCTACTGCTTACACAGTGCTCAACGTGCACATGCAGGTGTCTTCTAATACAGCAACTTATTTGACCCCTTTCTTATTATCCTCAAAGGGAGGGCATGCTTGGCTGGGGATTTAGCTCAGTGGCACCACGACTGCCTGGCAAGTGCACGGTCCTGAGTTGGACCCCCATTACCAAAAAAAGGTGGTGGGAAGGCATGCTTCTCATCACGACCCCTGCAGATGCTACTTTGGGAAGAGAAGGATCAATGCACTTCCTCCTAGAGAAAGAAGCCTAAACCAAGGATGTATTTTAGAGCACCCTAAGAGAATGGAAAAACCAAGATCTGTAAACAAAAAGTTCTAGTTTTTAAATATTGCCAATTGTATAAGCCAATACTTTCCATGGCCAAAAAAACCATAATAGTGAGTGAGATCTGGTATGGGGGCTACCAGTTTTCAATGTCTGGCCTAGAAACAAATTAATAGCATCACTTTCCGGCAATCCCCCAACAACAAAATTCATTTCAACCATGGCTTCAATAAGTATCGAAGGCCAGGAGGTTTGAAGTCCTCCCAAATGAAAAGTTGGGGGATGCTGACATTCTAATGTTTTAAGTACAAATACTCCTCAAATTATGATGGATATATATTCTGACAAACCCATGTTAAGGTGAAAGTATCTTTAAATAAAAGTGCATTACATCCACTTAACCTAATGAACATCCTAGCTCAGCAACACGCCACCCTGTAGAGTACTGGCTATTCATTTCATGAGCTCATTGCTGGCAGAAAGCTGTATCCTATGATGGTTGCCCAGTATCATGACTGAGCATTGCACCACATATCACAAGCCTGAAAAATCAAAATTCAAAATGTAGAGTATGGTTTTTGCTGAATGCATAGTTTTGCATTGTAAAGAGTCAAACTATCATAAGTTGGGGGTCCATCTATATAGAAGCCTTAGAACTACTTGGGCCAGTAGGGAGACAAACACCTTGTTTTGTAAGTTGTAGAGTATGAAGAAGACATCCACTTTGACTAGAAATGGAAAAAATAAGATCCACGAGTCTGTCAACTGGTCTTGGGGAAGTCATGCTGCTGTTTCTTCAACCATGGATTTACTTCAACTTAGTATCTTTGTGTAGAACCCACTACGATCTCAGACTAGCGGCATCAAACATGACATCAACAATCAGCATTGCCAGTACACCTGCAATCCTTCCACCAAGGCATTCCCCACTGACTCTGAGAAAAATTGAACCCCATTTCCTTTGCTTACGAGTGAGTTTGGCTTGCAGGAGGAGGAAGAGTGAGAGCAGAAAACGAGGAATGCCATCCGCATTCAGCCATCTTCCTCCCCTTAAAAATCAACCCCTATTTGGAAATGTTTGCTGCCCCTTCTTAAACAAGACAAATGACCTCAGGGCCAGAGAAATAAAATCCCCTGCCTGTCTCGCCTCAACAGGTTCTCTGACAAGGCAAACACAGCTGCACTTCAACTGCTATTTTTAGACTCTATAAATCCTGGCCTCTCCTTTTCTCTCTGAAATATACTTTACAGATTTTGCCAAAGACTTGTACCTATACTCTAAGTTCATGACAATAATTTCATAAATACAAACTGTCACTGTGTCATCTGCAGCTACTGTCATTATATTAGGTATATACAAGTATTCATAAAATACATGAAGGGGTTCTTCCTCCTTGCAGGGGAGGCTGCCTGCTTCTAATTGCTTCCAGAATCTGAATTATGAACAGGAAGAGGAGATGCTGCCACCAAAGTGATTTCTTTAAAAAGGAAAAAAAAAAATCCAAAAGACAAGAACCAGAACAAGGATCATGTGGAAAACCTTCAAGACAGTGTTTCTCACAGTGGTACAAAACTCAACTTTCCAGCAACCCTACAGATATGTATTTAATTGCAATTCCCTGGGGGCAGGATACTGGGCTCTGCCTGTTAACAGTGACCCTGCAATAGTGCCCAGATTTTGAAAACGTTGCTCAGATGTCAAAGCTGACTCCAAGCCCTGTCTGGGCTGATTTTCACTTCTTTCTGATTCTCTCAATACCAAACTGCAAGGAAGGCACCAGTGCCTTAAGGTATTAACAAAGTAGATAGTGCAGGTCCCTAAAGCTCTCAGGTTGTTTCTAAATCTAATACGACCTGATTGATTCTGAAAGCTGCACTGTAAAATAGGAAGGGAACCAAGAGAAGGAGGTGGGGGGAGGAGCAGGGAAGGGGATAAAAATAATTTGATATGTATATGTACCAACTCCCCGTGATGACTGCAAGCATTATCTACTGCAAACAAGTACTAATATGAAAGTGGGGATGATGGCTGGAGCACGAGAACTTCAATGCAAGACCAGAAGTGGAACTTGGCATGCCTACCACATTCATCACCCAACATGACCCAGGAACATGCCACGCTCTCAGCTCCAGATACTCCGATCTAGACAGCCAACATTTTGTGGGTGTCATCCACATGCACAGTCCTCCACAAGGTTCTCTGACAGGCACCACCATCCGTCCTCTATACAACTAAATCCCAAACCCAGGATGCATGCCATATGTCCTCTTTCCTCCCTTTTCTACATCTAAGATTTCAGCTATTCCTACTCCAAAAGATTTCAGACACACCTGCATCCCTCTGCCCGCTCTCTGACCACACGAATCCAGCCACCTTGTCTACTGTTCTTACGTCCTAGTGGGCTGCCTGCTTACACTCTCATCCACGGCCTACCACCAAATGTACTTTCTCCAGAATCAGAGTGATCTTTTTAAAAATATGTATCATATCACATCACTGTCCTGCTTCTCAAATAACCTAAGTTAATTCCAACTTCTTTGCATGGACTGCACACCCCAATTCAATCAGGCCTTAATCTACCTCCCTGAGTTTTCTTCATATACCACTTTGTCCAATGTTCCTAACAACGCTTTGAGGTAGGAATTACAATTAGGTCAAAAATGAGGTTCAGGAGATTCAGAAAAGTCAAATAATTTGCCTCAAGTCACACAGCTAGAATAATGGAGCTAGAGTTTCATACCCATATCTCTTAAAGTCTAAGCTCTTTCTTCTTGACCTTCTCACTTTTGTTAACAAGATTCAAAAACATAAATATGAAAGGCAGCCCCTGGAATCCTTATTGATGTATTTTCAAAGGTCAGATCTAAGTTGATTTGAGGACAGCAGAATATATGCATGCAGGGGCACAACTAGAATAAAAAGGAGAAAAGGTAAGAAAGAAAAAGAAGAGAAGGAAGAGAAGAAACAATGGGAAGATGAAACAACAGATGCAGATGCAGATGCTATGACCAACATTTAAAACAGAATTACAGAGTTCAATCCCTGGTACAAAAAAAAAAAAGAACATAAAACAGAATTACATCGTATAGCTGTAACTCTCCCTCTGCTTTTGGCCAGAACTGTTATACTCCCAATGCCAGAGGGCTGGGCCAACAGTGGTTTTTCTCTCTCCTCAGAAGCTGCAGTCCCCGGTAACTAACCACTTAGTGGACAAAATGAATCAGCTGGTCACACGGCAAGGGCTCATCAAAGGCACTTTCTGACTGAAATGACTGAGATGTCCATCACAGTCAGAGTTTCCTTCCCTCCAAGGGGAAAGGGGAAAGCCCTTCCTTCCAGCCACCCTGGTGTGTTCCATCCACTGAGTTTTCTCGTCCTGGAAAGTACATTTACGTAACTAGATTTCCAGGAGGATTCCCTGCCCTTTCACAAATATGAAGTACTAACATGGGTTTTCTCAGACATCTCCAATCCTTCTGTAGTGTTAGTATAAACACAAACAGAACAGTAAAATGTGGCCACTGTTTCCCAGTAAAGATCTCTACCTACAAACTACTGATACTGATGAATAGTGAAACCTTTTTCTGTCTTGTTTTTCTAACATTTGGAATCAGGTAGTAAAACTTGGTATGTAACGATACTCAATTTTCAGGGCCCAAAATTATTTCCCTGATTTTCTGAATAACTCATAGAAACCTTTATAATTAATGATGTATTAAATTGCTAACTTATAAAAGTCCTTTAGGAAGAAGTACTGTACTTTTAAAAAATTCTTCATAAAAATTTTTTTTCATAAGAAATCACTTGTAACTGAAGATCCTGCATGAAGGGAAGGAGCTAAATCTGATTCACTCAACAACAAAGATGGGCTGTGAATCCATGTACCACGTGAGCTCTCTATCCTAAATAAATACCTAAGGGACTAGAATACTTGGCAGAATATGTTAAGGTTCACATATAAGGTACTTCGTTTAAGTTAGATCATGGTAGAGACTGCCATTTGCCTAGCTGATATATATTCTCCACTTCTCACTGTTAACTGAACTCAATTTTATTCCACTCAGTAATGTACCTCAAAGGCAACATTTTCCTATTAGTAAGATGTAAGAAGAAACCATCCTACAAAGCTGCTTGGAAAACTCCATGAAGGGAGACAAAGCAGTCGGGAGAGTAGCCTTTACTAGTTGCTTTTCTTCTTTCTTTTCCTATCTAGAATTTGGCTGTGATAATCAGAATTCCAATAGTCCTACTGAACCATCAGTAGGAGGCTCGAAGCCATGTTCTGAGGATGGCAGAACAGAAAGAGACAAGGATCTTAGCCAGATCTTTGAGGACTATGGAGACCCCATCACAGTCTTGAACTACTTCTGTGTGAGAGCAATAAACCTCTATCTTTTAAAATTCTTATTTTTGTTTTCTGTTACTCGAGATTCAGCTTGGTCTGAAAGAGTAACAGCACCATGCAATCACTAGAAGAGGAGTCAAGAGACAGAGGGGCTGATGCATTTAGCTTCTCTGTGGTTGTAGGGCTGCTGAGGAGTCCTAGGAACAGCCATGGAGGGAACTCTGAAGTGTAGTCAGGTCTCCCACCCTGAAAGGCTCTGGCTTCTGCTCATCAGTTACCAGCCGCACAGCCTTGCACCTCTCCCTGCTTGCCTGCTCCCCTTTCTCGGTCCTACGTGACAGGTGCATGACAGCATATGACGAAACCTTAAGAGTAATGCAGAGAAAACATCCCTTCTGTCTTTCCCACCACCATCATGAAGCTTTTCCCTGCAGCCCTCCCAGGTCTTGGGCATGGACACAGATGAGGACTTTGGAAAAACTATTATAAGTGTGTTGAGATTTGGGGGATATGGAAGACAAGTTCCTTTCTTCCCTAATCTTTATTTTAGGAACTAAAGGATGCCAAGAAAAAGTTCTGATCCTACATAAATACAAATCAGAGTAGTGAGCCAGGAAACTCAGAGAACAGTATCCCCTGTCTGAGTCAGCAGATGTGACAAAAATGAGGTCAAGGGACCAGCGTGGCACAGCCATACCATGGGGAGCCAAGGATGGGCAAAAGGAAGAGCTCCCTAGGGCAACACCAAGTCAGGACTGAAGGAGGACAGCTGTCGTTGTCCTTGCAAATCCATCCCAACACAGACTGGCCTTGATACTTCCCACCAAAAGCAGCAGGCATTCCATGTCCCTCTGAGGACACGGGCCCTTTTAAAGGAGGCAGCTTCCTCTCTGGCTGCAGCACACTGGCTCGTAAGACATGCAATTCCTTATGCAATGAGCTCATCCAAAATTTCCCAACAAGGAACTAAAATTTAGCAACACTAAGCAGTACACTTTAAAGTTCCAAAATCAAACTCCCCACCCCTTCCACAAGAAATACAAGTTTTTAAAGAGCGAAAGTATCAGGAGCCTGAGTACCTTTGCCAACAGAACATTTCAACCACCTCTTAGCTGTAACTTCCCACCTTCCAAAAGAAAATCTTCCTAGAACTAAAAATACCAACTTTATTAAAAATATCTCTTTCCTTACTAGATACCATGTTTGGGATTGAGATTAAATAGCCAGAATTCTTTAAAACTACATTATTTTTAAAAGTAAATAATGACCCAGGGGGAAAGAATCCCATATTTTCCAATTCAACATAAAGATGACAGCACAAGATAATGCAGAAATGCTTCAAGAAAAAACACCAAGAAGTAGATCATTTTGGGACCTATTTATATTTCCAGTGAACTTAGGACTGCATAAAAATGTGGTTGTGTTTCCACAAAGCTACTTAGAGGGTCCATGTTCTGTACACTTTGTCATCTTTCAAAGGGAAAATGTATAAAGCTTCACAGCAGATGTGAAAATAGAAAGGTTTGTTAATCATTCCCCTTATGTCACAGCTTAATTAAAAGCAAAATGAAAACGATAATTCAGGAAAAGCTATGAATGGTATGGGGTGGACTGAGGCCTTGTTATTCTAAAATTAAAGTCATTAAAAAGGGCTTGATCTTTCCAGCCACCACCCACTCCCCTCTTTATGCCTTTAAAGGACTCTTTAGCAGTGCACTAGAAGATGGCTGGAAAAACCCATTTGGATGATACACCCAAAGCAGAAACAGCTGGTCACTGGGCTTTGTACAGTCACATTTGATGCGTCTCCAGAGAGCCCATGTCCACCTTTTGCCTCTGAAGGGCCTACAGCTCTCCCAGCTGTCAGTCCCCAGGGTGTAAACACCACCCTTGGCTCAGATGAGGCCAAAAGCAAGATTTGGGTTTTGTAATTACACTCAATGTCCAGCCTGATTCATTTTATACTCAGAAAACCTAAAGCATTTAACTGAGATTCAAGGTACTCCCACTGAAGGAAGCCACATGGGAATGTTCGTCTCATCCACAGGTAGTGTCATGGGCAACACCACAAGAAGAAACTGGCCTTTGGGAATATGGTCTTCACCTATCTTCTCTTCCCATGCCACTGACCATGCACACTATACCAGAAGAGCAAAGACCAGACACTGGACAATCCCAAGCTGTGCTTCTGAGGGGCAGGGCTGGCCTGTGTCAGGCTGGACACCATGGCATCCCGACACAGTTCCTGGGCTCTGAATGAGTACACAGATTGATTCTTTAGTTTCTACTACCTAGTGCGGTCACAGGAATAGTGGCCAGGGCACACATAGTGGGCTGTGGCTCTCACAGTGTTCCATCATGTTCTATGAATTCTCCCCCTTCGTCTCTTCCTACCCTGACCTTTGCTCCCAGGCAGGATGCCTCCCAACACCCTCACAGGACAACTGAAACCTCTCATGACACAATGAAGATCTCAACACTTAGGTATCACTGCTTCATCAGAAGCCTGGTTTCCTCTTAATGGGAAAAAAATCAGGACAACTTCTGCAGGAAGGTTGAGCTTCACCACTACAAGACATGAAAAGCCTACCTCAAACTGAGGCCTAATGCATTCCCTTCTGCCCTCAGCTTTCCCAGCCCTATGTGCCCACTGTCAGAGGGCTCTGGCAATCTTACCATCACCAGCAGTGCCTTCTACAGAATAAGGCCCTTGAGGAAGAGCAAAGAGGTGTTTTTACATCTCTGAAGACCAGTAGCACCCAGGGCAAGTGCTCCATACATAACAGAAGAATTTTTCTTTGAGACTGGATCTTACTATGCAGTTCAGACTGGCCTTGAACTCACTATGTAGCCCAGGCTGGCTTTGAAGTTGCAATGATCCTCCTGGCTCAGCCTCCCAAGCACAATGGCAGAACTGAAGCTACTTGAGCTCCATTAGCTCAGGATCCTGTAGTAAGCTTTCTGTGGAGGCCCTTTCATCACTTTGAAGAAACACTGGTTCCAGAAGAGGAGTATAACATGACTCATGACTCTGTTTCTTGAGATACATGATCTAAATTTAGCCATCTCAAAACTCAGGGATGAGGCCAGGTGTAATGAATGGCACACCCTTGTAATCCCAGCTACTTGGGAAGTTGAAGCAAGAGGATTCCAAACCGAGGTCAGCCTAGGAAACTTACTGAGATCCTGTCTCAAATAAAGTTGAAAACAGGGCTGGGGATGTAGCCCAGAGGTGGAGCACTTCTCAAACATGTGCAAAATCCTGGGTTCAATATGAGTACTCCACAAACAAAAGCAAATGAACAAATGAACAGACACACCTCAATTATAAACTGTGGCCTATAATCACAATACTATATTCTTTGGATTTTAACAACTGTTTTCACAGTGATCAATGCTCTTTGCAAATAGACCAATTCTGGACAAGCAGACACACAAGTGGTGTGATTACTACAGCCATGCAGTGCTGTTTCTATAGCCATCCTTCCTCCTTCGGGTGTCTCTCTGTCTGTGTCTGTCTGTCCTTCTCTTTCTCTCATCCCCCCGCCAACCTCAGGGCATTAGAGCCAAAAGGTAGAGCACAGGTTCCTGTGTCAAACATACAGGGATTGCATCCTACTGCACTGTTTTCTGCTTAGGAATGTGAGCAAAGTCATTTTCTGCTCTGGGACCCAGTTTTCTGGTTAGAGCATGACAAGACAAATTTCATGAGGCTCTGGCAAGGATTAGCAGAGATAACTTGGATACAGAGGTTAGAATAGTGTCTGAATATAATGAGTACTGCATAAATACTATCATGGCTATCATTATTGATACTTTTACGCTTACTGCCTTCATTTTCCCCTAAATAGGAGACGGAAGGGAAAGTTAAATTAAGTAGCATTCCAAATAAAACCCCAGGGAGTATGGGTCTAGTGGAATATGTTATCACAGACTGCTGACCCTGGCCAGCCAGGGACTGGGGGCTGCTCCTCCTCATAGTGCTCTGAGCCACTTCCACTCCAGCAACAGCACAATCTAGAATCTGCATGCACGATGCTGTGCCACACCAGTGGCATAGGGCACAGGCACCCTGGGGTGGCCAGCAGTCTGTGGCTGTTTAAACTTCCTCACCACCAAGACTTTTACCAATGAACATCTTTTTTTTTAAATCACCAGACATCAAATTGCAAACTTGTATAGCTGTTCTACATCTTCTCCATCAGCCTTGACTCAAAGGTCCTCTCAGAAGAACTGTCTCAAAGGAAATATATGCAGTACACAGATTTAAAAACTTTGGAGCTAATTCCAGGGTGAGGTCTTTGGAAGATTTTAAGAATGTGCTCCTCTGGGCCAAGTAGCTCAACCTGCTGAGGCCCAACTGCCAATGTGGGCCAGCACTCCCACTATGACTTCAGACCTGTGCCACCCGGAAGGACCAAGCAAGCCCCACAGCTGCAGTGCTTGTACCCTTGAGAGTTTCATAGTTAATATTTCCGAACCTGATGGGAAATGGCAGGGAATTTTCCAAAGGTTCAATAAGAAATCAACCGCAAGACTAGAAAGAGACAACTCCGGACGTTTTGGAAAAGGTAACCACATCCTGGGGGAGTTCAACAGCTTTACAGCTTACTGGTTAAAACCATAAGTTTTAATTTCAGATTGGATCTTAATGCTACTATCCTTGGCTGTAAGACCTGAACAAATATGCAATAACAGGATAGAATAATAGGAAAAAAATTCAGCAAAAGTGACTCCTGGGACTAATACTTTGTTATACCACACTTGATCCTAACCCAAAGGTCAAAAAGCAGTAAGATTTTACTCTCTACTTAACCTGGAGTTTCTCCAATCATTATTTAAAGTTATATATTCTGAGGATATAAAGATGATTCAAAAATAAAAAGAGAGCTTATTCTGGTAGGGAGTGGCAAATGAAAAGGAAATACACTATTAACAGTCTTAAAACAAATACCTACCCCATGAAGAATACCAGGACCAAAAATAAACTTCACATCAATGAAAAATAAACTTTTACAACCCATCTTCTCTAAGTGCCTATTTTTTTTTCCATCTGACTTAAACATAAGCAAGACAGGACATTGACATGAACTTCTCACATTTTAGATAGTAAAAGGAACCTCGTGGGGCCTGCACTAAATATAAATAAACATTAAAATAGTTTTGAGCAAGCTCAAATTTTCAACAGGATGAGAATATACTATGGAGTCCTGGACGGCCCATGTGAAGTGACTGTCAAAAACACCACTAGATAAAGTGCCCAGCTCACTCTGCCTGGCTCAGAAACAGACCACGTATTTGTGAGGTGAATGAATGACCCAGCACCCCACCCTCATTTATTCCCCCCACCACAGACATCCAAACTGACTTGATCTTCCACTGAGGATCATCTCCCAGGGGCTCCCTAGGCCTAGAACACACAGCCCATACTCTCTTCTTCCAACACAAAAATACATTTCCTTCCTTGAAGTCATCTACCTTCCTATAACTTGACCTTGACATTGCCATGATGGCAAGATGTGCATGCCTTCCCCTTGAATTTATGCAATCTTCAGATGTCTCAAACACCAAAATGAGGCTGTATGACCTCGGGGCTAGATCATAAAGGCGCCCTATATGTCAACCCACCTGAAATTCTCATTAGCAACCCAAATGCATGCCTGAGATCCAATCAGCCTATATAGAGGGACTATGCTGGGTGGTCACATGTACAGTCTGACCAATGGCCCAGCTGAGGTTCCTGACCCTGCCGGGCACAAAGTGAAAACAGCCCAGGTGATTCCAAGCCTGGGGTTGAACCCAGGTAAGAACCTCAGCTGAGGTCCTTAATGACATGGAATGCTGACAAGCCCAGTGTCCTTTTGTGCCTAGTCTATATGACCAACAGAATCCACAAGCAAAATAAAATGGTTTGTTTTGTACCCTGAGTTTTGTGGTGGTTTCTTTATAAATCAAGAGTAATGGAGACAGTATTCAATAAACAGAATCACATATTTGAATGAAGATCCAAAGTAACAAACCAGTCAAGTGTTATATGCTCTGGAAAAGTGTCCCAGAGGCAGACAAAGTTAAAATCCCACCTCCATCATTAACCAAGATGAAGCCTGGGGCAGTCACTTCTCTAAAATCTTCATTGTACAAACAGTTGAAAGAGACTAACAGAACCCAATAAGAAAGACTACTGCAAGGTTTAAACGAGACACAGCACATGAAGACACTTTGAAGGAAGTTTAGTGTGAGGCTAGGGATATAAGGTATATCCATCAACATCATGTGAGGTCTTACAAAATCCTACACATCTTCATTTTTATATGGTTTCATAATGCTTTATAAAACTTATTGAAAAATTAGAATGAGAAGTGATGATACAATCAGTGATGGGTAAAAATTCCGATGAGGCTTAAAGAATTTTAGAACTACACCATTTCTTCTCCCTCCAATTGACTTCCTCTAGCACATACACTGATGATGACATCCACAGAGTATGATCTCGGGTAAGAGGAAAAAGTACAAACTGTATTCATAAAAGAATATATGCAGAAGCATCATGCTTCACAGGCCTGTTGACACCTCAAGGCCAGCAGTAGTAACTACAATGCACTGACTTCCTTCTGCAAGTGCTGGGGCAGCAGGTCTATCTGCACAAGGTAGATTACCTTCTTTAGTCCTCACAGCAATCCTACTAAATAGGTTCTTCTTTCATCTCAATTCTACAGGTGAGGATACTGAAGTGCAGAGGAAACTCCAATGCCAAGGACTATCCACTGAGCTCATTCTTCTATTTTAACACCTTCACAATGAGGCCATAAATCGCATGTCTCCTTGCCAGGCGGCTCTGATTGGAATTTGATTATTCTCATTGGCTTGAACCATCACACAGTGGTACATCCTTGGACTGTCCTGTCACATGGCCTGTACTACTTCTTAGGGGTCTTGTTGACAATAAGGCAGACAAAGTCATTGATTTAGCAGACCTGATATCATATTACAGTTCCTCAAGGAAAACATTAAAACGGTATAAAAAATTATAATACAGCTAATTTGTGGTACAGCAGTTGTAAATGCTTATTATACATTAGCAACGGGGTGCTTGTATGATTTTCATGTTAAAATTTAGAGAATTATTAATAAACTATCACAAATATAAATGTTTTAATTCAATGAAATACATTATCTAGTAATTTTTTATTGGTATAAATAGTACTAGTTAATATTGACATTTGGAAAATATTCACATTAAGGAAACTACCTAGATTTGGTCAATGTATAGACTTTTTGTTAATTTTATTAGTATAAAGACTGATAAAAGTGATTAGATCTGTGTGTACCAGCAGTGGTACAAGCTGCCTGATGGGACAGTCATGTGGTTCAAGCCAGTGAGAACACATTAAATTACCAACCTGACATCCCCAGCTTCTCCTCAGAAAAGGTGAGCCCTGTGTTTCTTACCTGATGACCCATAGTTTCCTCAGTAGCTGGGGAGCGCCAGGCCTGATTAACACAAGGCCTACTGCTTCTGGATATATTTTCAGTGTGCACACAAATAGCCTCATTTGTGCCCTCATTCGGCTCATTGAATCTGGGCTTTTTATTACTGTACAACACTCATCAGTAAGTTCTCCTAAGTTCTCATCCAGCACTACTTAGGACCTATTTTTCAATGTTTTCTAATCTTTCTACTCCCCACATTTCATACCATTATCTCCCTTTTGCAATTAAAAAGAAAAGTGGAAGGGCTGGGGATTTATCTCAGTGGTTCGGTCGCCTGCCTGGCAAGTGCAAGGTCCCAAGTTCAATCCCTGGTACCCAAAAAAGAAAAAGAAGAAAAGTGAATAAAATAAGAACCTCTGAACCTATGTAAGCTGAAGGCTTCAAAGTTTGCTTTGGCATAGTGTCACAGCAGCTCAATCTTTAGTGAGTGTTTTCAAGGTGCCCCACCATTACAGGCATCCTCCCACACTCAATACACACAAGCACCTTCCTAAGTAGTGCTACTTCCCATCCTGTTTTCCAGAGAAGAAGCCAAAGTTCAGAGAGTAGTCATTTCCCCAAGGTCACACAGCTAGAAGCAGGACAGTACAGATTTGGACCTGATACAGAGCAGGGCCCAGGAGACATGGGGAGGACCAGACTAACTCTGAGAGGATACTGATGAAACTAGTCCAATGAGACCTCTAAGAGGTCTCTAGGCCCTCCAGGACAGGGGTCTGGGTCTTTGAGCTTCTGTAGGACTAGTTAATCATGCACATGGTTAACTAGATTATTTCCTCCTTGAAGCCTGCTGCAGAAGGACCCCTTGAAGTTCCTCCCACACATATTTGCTTATTTATGGGAAGTACATTTTCCCTATGAAGAGAAAAACATGATCATGTAAAAAAGTGATGCAGAGAATGAACCTTTCGTTTTGCTCTTTGGTCTTTCATACCACAGTGACCATGAAGGGGCTCTGGGGAAGGCGGGATGGGCAAAGGGGAATACAAATAATCAAGATGCAACATGTGTATTATCAAATTCTCAAGCTGAATGTAAATATGTATCATGAGCATACGCATTTAAAAAATAAAGTTCTTGGAGGGAAAAAAGTACAAATGTTCTCAGTGGTCTTCACCCAGGCCAGTTACATACATACAGTCTCCTTCCTGGGAACCGCACACATTCCTTGATTGGACTTACAATGAATTACCACAAGGGAGTCTGATAGCTAATATCAACCAGCAACAGAATGGAGAAGGGAGCCTCTGCTACACAGAAGCACCCCAAATCTATCCACTTGCGGAAATACCAAGCTTCTTCATGGTTCAAAAGAAACCTTTAAGACAACTTGGTCTCCAAATTCTTCTTGGCATTTCACAGCAACATAATCTCCCACTACAATTGCCAAGTGTCCCACCCAGCTAAAATTTGATGTGTGACTCTTTTGGACACTCAATATTTAAGAATAGCAACAACCAGAATAGCCTGCAAGACTCTTAAACTATTCATCAAAACTGCCAAGTACTTAAGACCCAACATCCAATTGGGTCTTTACTGCACCCTTGAGAAGAAGGTGAGCCAGGGCTAGGGGTGGCCAAACCCAGGACAGAAAAGAGTGGGACGCTGGGGCATCAAGGCAGCTGCTTCATGGCATGGCAAAATCACTGACCAACCCCATCTCAGGGGAGCTAGCTTCTCACAGTTAGGAAATCTTCAGTTTAAATCCTCTCACTGCCATAACTCTATGAAAGGCATTCTCAAAACAGCTTCAGCAGTACCAGCTTTTTGTACCAGTAGAAGTTATAGACTAAGTCTAATGTACTTTCATACTCAACCACCACTTTCCCCACAGATCTACAGTCAAACAGAACAAAGTTTTCTCAATGTTTCCTCTACAGTACATACAAAAACCATCCCAAAGAAAATTTGCATGTGCTGTTTCCATTGCCAGGAATGTCTCCTCTTCTCTCAACTTTACCTCTACCTACCTGATTTGTTATCAGTCTAGCAGCTCTCTCCTCACTTGTGTGATCCAACATTTCGCTCAAACTACTTAGACTAATGCCCAGGAAAGTGATCATTTTAGCAGCTACATCAACACAAAATGTCACATGATACATAGCCTGAACAAAGCTGGCTGAAAACTATGACAAAGCAATTGAGAGAATCACAGGATTTTTAAGGCATAAGACACCCAGGGAACATCTAATCCAAGCCCCTTCTCAGTGCTAGGGACAGGAATCCTATAGCTCAAGCTAGAATATCTCTGGTGACAAGAAACTCATTATCTCCTAAAACAGTCACTTCTAAGGGACAGGCTGGATTAGCAACAAGCCACAGGTGATGTACATACAAAAACAGTCAAGTGTAGGTGTTTTTGTTTTGTAACTGAGATTTTCTGAAAACTTAACAAATCCATTTTGGGAACTCCAGCACATATGCCACCTGGTTTTGCCAAAGTGAGGCTAAAGATATTTGAAAATCAACTCCTGGTCTTAAGCGGAGAACACTTTAAAAAGGTTACTCTGTGGTAGAGTGCATGAGTAACATACACAAAGCCCTGGGTTCCATCCCAGCATCAATCAATGGATAAATGCAAATTATTAAATTGTCACCAATTTCCTAGATTTAATATTGTATTATGAGGAGGAACAAATGTTATCATTGGTAGAAACTGAGTGAAATGTACATGAAAACTTTATTCTATTTTCACAACTCCTAATGATTAAATGATTTTAAAATAAAAAGTTATTAAAAACAGATACAGATAAACAAGTGAGACAGACAGACAGACGAGAGTCAGGGTCCCTGTCCCCAGGGCATGTACCCATAATGAAAAACTGTGGGTATGAACACAGTGAGATTTTTATAAGTACCTTATCTTCTCCACAAACTACTAAAAAAACAACAAATTCTACTACAACTCAGGGAGACCCTAGCAGTTCTAGCTAAATGGTTCCCAAGGGTCATTCACCATCACCATCCCATCATCAGGGGTTCCACATTGTAGTTCTTAGACCAGCACCAGCTGGAAATCTGTTACAAATGTAGATTCCAAGGTCCTACCCCAGACCTACAGAATCAAAATTTCCAGGGACTGGACCTAGAAATCTGTTTGTGTTAGGGACTGCGGGAAAGGTTAAATATATACAACATAAAATTGGTCTAAGTGTTCAGTTCCATGGCATGAAGTACATTCACACTGTTCTACAACCATTTCCGCCATCCACTTTCAGAGCTGTGCCAGTAATCTACTTTAACAAGCCCTGGCTAACAGTGTGTCTACTCCACAGCCACACAAGGCAGGCTGATAGGCCACACAATGCCATGGCAATTGTCTTTCCATGTCTTTGACTTCTGTGTCTTTCTTTCTCACATTTTGTTCCATACATGTCTTGAGTCTGACCAGTTTAACAGACAGTCCCCTTAACACCTACCCCAGCCTGGGGCTGTACACAACAGGAGTCCCGTTCCTGGACAGGTTAGTCAATCTATCCTTTAAGTAGAATTTTAGATAACACTCCAGATTCCCTAGGAAACTAGGAGAGGGAAAGTAAACAGACCCATAAGCAGCACCAACCATATCCTAAGCAGCCTGTGAACATTCTAGATAAATCATCTCGATTAATCTTTCCTCAAACCCTATGTTGTCTCCCTGAAACAGAAGAGGAAACTGGGGGTCCAAAGAGGTGAGAAATGTGCAACAGGTCTCAGTGTGGTGAGTACACAAGGGAAAGGAATATTCCATTTCATCCTTACTCTCTGCAGAACCTTGGGCTTAGTCAGCAACTACCCGGACAAGACTCTAGGACCCCAAGACCAGGTCCATTTCGCTCAAACCCTTTAACCTGACTATGCATTGAATGCCAGTTCCCATTTCTATTGCCCTCAGTAAGGCAAGTCTTTCACAATGTCTATCAATCAGACTGGGCTTCTTTTATCCCTTCTCTTTATTCAGGAAGAGTGAGGATGGCTGTGGTTACACTGGTGAGGAAGCTGGGCTCCAAGGTGCTTCAGGGAAAGCCCCAGGATCCACACATACACATTCAACAGGTGCTTGTTAAATCAAGGGGCAAGTATATTGGTCTTGATGTGTCACAAGTTTTAAAAAGGTACCCAGTGGCTACTTCCTCTGGTCATAAATCATAACTTAATGACAAGGGAAGAGGGAAATTCACATTTTCTTCCATTAAGCAATCAATCAAGCCTTCTAAAATTCCAGCTAAATTTAGCATGAGATAGGAGCTTTCAGAAAGTATTCTACAGAGTAGGAGGCTACTGAGAATATAAAAGAACAATGTGAGACACAAAGGGACTGACTGTCTATAAACAATGAGGACAACAAAAGTCAGAATCTGTACCTGCAGTGTTCACTTTGGCAGCACATATACTAAAAAAGTATTTGGACCTGCAATATCTTGAAAAAGATCTTACTGATGAGAAGGGCAAATATCACTAAGTTTATTACTAAAATTTGAAGCTAAAGAGTTCCTATTTAGGAACTGTGTCTGGTAGCTCATCCAACACTGTGTAATATAGATAACCCAAAATCTCTTGGGAGATTTTACAAGGGAGAAAAAGCTTATGAAGGCATATACAAAATTATTTAGAGAAAATTAATTGACCTTGTAGGAGTATCTCCTAAACTTAAGAAAAATATGTTCCATGGTATGTCAGAAAATGCAAAAGACTGTATTACCCTTGGGTGCCTTGGCTTCAAAGCTCTGTAAGGTATTTTTACCTTTATTATAGGTAATAGACCTGTCCAAAGTTAAATTTGGTATGTTAAATGTAATTTGTTCCAAAATTTATTTGAACACAGAACTTTACTTCTGTTTTTGACATACCATCCTTTTTAAAAAGGCTGGAATAAATAATATTCTTTATGTTGTCAGGTGACGTAAACAGGGACCTCAATCTCATCAAAAACTGTTTCAAAAAAAGATCAATTGTGCACTGCTAAAGCCATTTAGGACAACAAAACCCAAGACAGTGACAGAAAAGATATGAGAAGCCAAGTCAAACCAAGCCTAACATCTATCTGCTGCCTACAAAGCAGGACTTCATCTGGGTGTGTTGAAGTTAGAGAACAACACCAGTGACCAAAGCCAACATTCAAAGGAACATCAATGGCTTTAACTTTGATGTAGCAAAATTAAGGCTGGAACTTGTCTTCTAGAAATGACATTCCAGTGCCCAAGGATACTCCATGCAGAATTACAGCAATGGGAAAATGAGAAAGAATTTAAACATTCAAGAGGGGGGCAGTGGGGTGAGAGCCCTTGTAGATCAGAGTGCAGCCAGGCAGGGGATGAATCTCATATGTACCACAATCTCCTGGGGACGGCTCATTAAAAATGAATGCACTGCTTTAGCCCAAGATTTTTCTATGATAACTCCAAATTCACGGGAGCAGGGGGGATTGTTAGCTGCCCTGTCTGACATCAACTTTAAAATGTAGGCGATCTGAGGTAACAGTGTTCCAAGCTGCCTGATAGACTACATAATCCGTCAGGTATCAGTCTACCCACAGTGACAATCAGACAGTATTTTTTCACAACTCTTCAAGAATATTTCGAACAAGGGGCTGGGGCAGCAGGTTGTAGCTCAGTGGTAGAGTACTTGTTTAGCATATGCAAGGGTAGTTTGATCCTCCTAGAAGATGAAAAAGAGGGAAAAGAGTGCAAGGAGGAGAAGAAAGAGGAAGGAAGGGGAGGAGAAGGAAGGTGAGGAGGGGGAAGAGGGGAAGGAAAGGAAGAATACCTTGGACAACGAACAAAAATTAACACAAACTGGATCATTGACTTAATGTAATAGCTAACCCTGTAAAACTTCTAGGGGAATATCTTGAGCATATGTTCATCTTGGACATAATCCAGCATCTTCAAACTTCCAGTGAATATTTATTGGGTAATTAATCAATGTCAATTACTCTGCATATTGCTGGTTATATACAGACAAATGAAACAGTCTTTAGTGCCAGGTATTTTAAAATCTTTTAGAATTGTTTATGGTTTTATTATTATTAAAATTATCCAGACTTCTTTGAATCATGTATATTTCTTGCCAGTACGACCTTGGTTATAACTCAAGTTTGTGGGAATTTTGGCTCATTAGTCAATCAGGTAAGAGCATTATCTGCTACATGTTAACATTTCTCTAACAGGGCTGGTGGAAAAAGTGGTATCAAGCTAGGAGAATATGGGATGAAGGGGGAATAAATGCCATTTAGGAGTGCCCCATGAATAAACATCACTATTTAAACCAGACCAATGTGTAACTGCCAGTTTGGCAGGACACTCAAGTGATGGGATTATATCAACCAATTCCAGGGAGGAAATGAATGAAAACATCCATCTAACTTGGTCCCACATTATCCTCCCTACCACTGTTGCTGATGAGTAGAATTAGCTGGTCTGAATTTCTTCTCCTTTATTTTCCCTGACCTTTCTCAGGAGAGGTAAAAAAAAATGTCTAAAAGTTCATCTAGAGGGAAAAAAAGGAATAAAATAGCAAATATGGATAAAAGGAAAAAACAAACTGCAGAATCAAAGGAAATCAGGATGCTGACGGGGGTGGGGGGCAGGCAGTGGAGTCAGGTGAGGGGACAGATAGGCTGTGACTGCTAAGGAGTGTCAGAAATACTGCTGGAGGGAAGGGTGTGATTACACAGAGGTAGACTCTGGTTCAGCCAAAGGAAGAGATTTGGGGTAATCTATATTATACAGTGTTAGATGACCTACCAGACATAGTAGAGTCTTCCCACAGCGGGAAACCTAGAGCCAAGGGATGCCTTACATCACGGGCCCCAGATCCCCATTTGTGGCTGTTTGCTTAAGAACAGGAGAAATCCCACTAGCAGAACAACTGTGCGAGGGGTTGAAGGAAGGCAATGCTGCATTTCCCAGGCATTCCATACAGGTGGAGAGCATTATTTGTGACACAAAGGAAATGCTTATGCCCTGATATCAACACAGAAAGCACTCAACCAGCAATATCCTCACTTCCTTCATCCTTCTTGCACCTTCCAAAATCTTCCTGGAAGGCCTAAACTTGAGCCCATGGTTCACCCCGCCCAGATCTCTCCAGCCCCTGATGTCATTCAGCATTCACTCAGATCCATCCCTCTAAGGCATGAGGAATTCCCACAATGTCATCAAGAAGCCGCGCAGAAAGCATGATCCGGACAGGGTCACCAGCAAATTCCTAATCAGTACACTGAAAACAATAATGCTGACCTTCTCAGCAGTTAGTCAGCAATCACTGTGACCCCCGCCAGGCTTTGTAAATCACTGAAAAGATTTTTCTTACCCTCATCATCACGCTTATGAAATGTGGGCTCCAGAAAACCTAGCCGCAGAATTATGCTTCCTAACTTCCTAAGTTGCAAAGGCAAGTTTTATAATATCAAAATGTTTCTCAGAAACTCAGCTGGTAGAAGGTACACATTTGCTATTAGCTGACTCAAAAGATGCATCATCTATCCATTTAACTGTCTCCTCTCAGGTCTCCTCGCAACCATGCTCAGGTACCCCAAAGTGAGGAGGTTTAGCTCTGCATCTGTACTCCCAATATGATAGCCACTACCCATGTATACCTAGCCAGCATGTAAAATATGGGTAAACTACACAACAGATTTCAACACCCTAACAGAGAATAAAATGTAAATATCTCATTAAAATTTTATATTAATTATAGGCTGGATAAATGGATTAAGGTAATATATGTTTTCGTGAGCTGAATTGTGTTCTCCCCAAATTCTTATGTTGAAGTACCAACCTGCAATCTCTAAGAATGTGATTATATTTGGACACGGGGTTTTTTACAGGGGTGATTAAATGAAAATAAGGCCATTAGGGTGGACCCTAATCCAATTTCACTGGTGCCCTTACAAGAGGAGGAAATCTGGACAGAGACATCAGGTGTGCCTACACACAAAGGAAAGACATGAGAGGACACCATGAACAGGTGACTATAGTTAACTCAAAAAGAAAAGTCTCAGAAACTAAACCTACGGTGCGGTGGTTGGTTGTCAACTTGAATGGGAAAGCCGACTTGATTCTGGGTATGGAAGACTCACTTTAAGAAGGATTGTTGTCAGAATGGTACAAAAAGAATGGGAGGGATGGATGGATTTTCAGCTGATTTTTCTTGGAAAAGTTTCATTATGGCTGATTTGAGGAGCTTCAACTATTCCCTTTGGGGGAGCTCTGGTCTCTGCCTTTGCCTTGGGTGTCATCTCCTGACTTTTGGCCCAGATGCTTTAGTTGCTAGGACTTTCAGCCTACCAGTGCAGGCTCTTTAGCTTCTAGTGCTGACCTTTCCACCTCCTGGTGTAGAACCCTCAATCTTCCATGGCAAATCCTTCAGCCTCCTAATGTAGACTCACATGGGATGTTACCCTAGGCTCCAAGCCTTCAGTTGGATCTTTTGGCTCTCTAGTGCAGACAGATCCTTTGCACTCATCTACATCTGACTCTGTGGGTGGCCACTGTATGCCAATCCTGTAATTTCTGCATTAAATCTGATTCAGAGCACGTGCAGTCTTTTGAGAAGTCTTGCCCAGCCCTGCAATCTCTTGTAAGTATTGACTAACACACACTGACACCTTGATCTGGAGTGCCAGCCTCTAAAAGTTTGAGCAAATAACTTTCTGTTGATGAAGCCACCTGGTCTGTAGCCTCTGATATGGCAAAATAATATGTGTAAAATTAATTTTACCTGCTTCTTTTAACTAGAAAATTCATAATTACCTATGTGGTTTGAATATTACTGGAAGGTGCTGCTCTTGAGTTTCCAATGTGGGAACAGCACCTGATCCTGAGGAGAAAGGAGGTGTCAGGGTCTGGGTGCAGCTCCTCTTCACTGGAATTGGGGTCTTACTGCTTGCCAAGAAAGCCTACAGCAAGCCAGCAAGCTGTACTCTGACACAGGCCATTGTGTGGTTTTCTTAAAGGCAACATAGCCTTGAACCACTTCCAGAAACTTCGAGTCAGGCCCTCTTTCCTTCTGAGGTAGGGTAAGTAAGCTGGGAGACATGTGGGATGGAGAACACAGGACTCCATAATCACCGTCTGGTGGGTCTTTCTTCTGTTATTAAACTAATAAAAATCAAGATCACAAGGGTAACAAGAGGTAGCAAGAACATGTGCCTGGAAACCAGCTCAGTGGATTCACAGAATTCACCACACATCTGCAGATCTTCCAGTGTGCAGAGCTTAGCACTTCATATGCAAAGTTTCCCTCATCCTCACACCAACCTGGAGGGGCGGGGACTAACATCTGTACCTGTATTTTCCCTGTATTACATTTATACCCAATGAGAATATTATCCAGAAAGCAATTCCTTTTTAAATGACCCCAAAATGATTATGTTGTGTATACTCATAGTTTTGTCTGTCAAATTCTTTCCAAGTTCAGAAAAGTTTGATTACAACAAAAAGACAAAAATTTCTTTCTTTCAAATCTAATCTAACTCTTTCCTTGTCCTTAGAAATGAATACTAAGGAAGAGAGAAGACTTGAACCTCCTCATTTAATAAACATTTTTAGGATTCTATGCCCCAGCGCAGCCCAGGGTGACCTTGGTGAATGTCATAAAGCTCCCTTCCTAAAAAGAATCAAGTGACACAAATACGGCAGGAAGAAGGTATTAAGACAGCTGAGGTCTGAGGAAACTGAGAGCCAGAAGGCCCACAGACAGTGCTGCTAGGAGTACAGTGGCAGAGAGGAACCAGGGATCAGGGCAGGAGGCAGTCATTCTGAGGGAGGGAACCTGGGAACTGGTTCTGGAGAGGGAAAGAACCTCTTTCCAAGAAGAGGTCCTGAAGGAGGCATCAAGAGCCAAGGCAAGCAGTCTGGAAGGCAGGGGCAAGTGTGACTTGCCTGGTCACAGTATTCAGAGCAAATGCCCCAGCAGAGCTGTGTCTTGGTGGCTCACATCACCACAGTGCTTAGCACAATGCTCAACTAATAGGCTGTCATTCAAATTAGAACACTTGCGGGGGGGGGCTATTAATGATTATGCTGGGACCAAAGGAGTAAACTGGGACTATTCCATCCACACCTGGGTAGAGGTCACTGGAGTGCTGGAGGTCACAGAAGCAAACAGAAAGCAGAGAAGCCTAGGATGGGGGCAGGTAGGGAGACCTGGAAAAGGACCCAAAGAGATGACATCCCAAATGAAAGTGTAATGCAACCTGCTTGAACAAGCCAACCATCAAATGCCATAGAAGAGGGCCATTCTTTCTTAAACTTTTCAGTCTAAAGACAGACAGGGCAGATGAAACAGGAGGAGAGAACATCTAGACCACAGGTCTGTTGCCGTCTAGGTTCACAGGCCCACACTGGGCTCCCCTTTGCCACAGACAGGACAGTGAGGCACAAAAGCAGCTGTGACTCCTATCTCTGCCAACCTGAGAACAGGAACAAGATGGCGCCCAGGCAGCAGATACCCTTCCCCATTGGACCAGTGATAAGAACATCGCTGCTGTCTGTGCCACCACTAGGTTAAAGCTATAGGATCTGCTCAAGGTTGCAGAACTCACTAGTTGCCAGAAGGGATTCAAATCCAAGGCTTTGTTGCTCACCAGCTATGAGATGCTAAATAAATTAAACAACCTAAATCTCAGATTCCTCTATATAATTCTGATATAGTTTGTATATATTTATTATATGTAATTGGGTTCTTATTGATAAGGATGGAAAGTGTCTGTAAAACATTGAGCAGATAGCAAATGTTCAATAATATATAACCAGTATTGTGTTGTTAAAACATTTCTTATTTACATAGCACTTAACACATCTTAAAAAGAAAGCAACTTCTGGTCACCCTCTTCACAAGCTTCCTGGGAGGAACATGGATGGACTATCCTTTGGTCCATCTTTTATTACAGTTCTTATCCGGGACTGGGCTGTCTTCTGAGATCTCCAAAGCCTCCTGCCAGAAGCTCCTTGAAAGGGGTAGTTTTCCTCAGACAGGTCTGTGGCTCTCTTTAAGCAACCTTTTTGCCCTCCTAAACATACTTCCTACAACAGAAAATCCCATCCTTCTAAACAGAGACCACTAGGAGGCTGCCGTCCACCATAACCTGCCATGGAGAAATGCATGGAGGCCACCATTTTCCTGCACATGCAGGTAGAACCCACAGAAGCTCTATCCTGACTGCTTTTACAACCTTTGCACCAAAAAGACAGGTACAAGACAAAGAGAAGGAAAACCACTTAAAAATGTTCACTTTGTAAGAGCTTATAGTTAAGAGCTTCTTGGTCATGAGGAAAGGAAATAGATTTCTGATGTGGTTGTATCCAAAACCCTCCCCCGAAGCTGAGAAAGCTGTGCTGAGTTGTTCATTGACAAACACTCTTTCAACCAAGATGCAGTAAGTGCAGCCCACCCCACTTCTCCAATGAAAAGCACAGCCTCTCTGTACTCAGACCAATAGGAGCCAGCAAGCTACTCCTCGAGGTCATGAAGTCTGAGTCTATTTACTGACTGGAAACATAGCTGTGTGTCTCTGATGAAGGGCTCAAGCTAACAGAGGAGCAGCAAAGGCCCTGTCCAAGGCTCACTCACTTCTCAAACCTAGACAAGTGGCCTGCTGATGGCCTCAGTCCACCACTCTTCACTTAACTTCAGGCACCATTCTAGCTCCCTGCTTCATGGACCAAGGAGCTATAGCACTGGCCTTGCCAGGAGGAGTTTGCTAGAAATTCACCACAGACCTGCTGTATCAAGGGCTGCATATAACAAGGCCCCAGGTTATCTTGTGGGTATGTAACTACATCCAGAGTCCTTGTAAATTAGGTCATGGAGATAACTGAGAGGCTCTGACATGCTTGGCTCCAAATGGAGAAGAAAGATAATGGTGGGAGATCTATATTACCATCTAGCCTCTTCTTTTCCAATGCAGATTTATTATTTGCGCCATACAATTAATTTTTTTTTCAATATCTGCTTCTAATCTTTACAAAAATCCCCCAAATACCTAAGAAACAAGTCTTGGCCAATTTCAAATGCAGACAAGTTAGGTAAAGTAAAAGGTATGTGGGGTAGAGAAGAGAAAGAGCCAGTGTTACCAGGTCCCTCCTAAGAAGCCAAACACTGTAATTCTTATGAGCCTTCTCTTTCTCAGTTGAGGAAGTTGGTGCTCAGCAGTACAGGTGAAGCAGCTTGTCCAAGACCAAGTAGTTGATGAGACAGTCCTGGTCTCACCTAGCCTAGTCCATGCCATCCTAAGCAGAAAATGCACTGTGACTCATGCACTTCACAAATGCTGAGTTGCAAAGGAAATTTTCCACCAAGAATGAGCAAGTACATTGGGAAGGAGGCCTTTCTACACTAAAAGGCAATTTTATAATTGCCTCGAAAGAACATTTGCATCATATAAAGTTCTGTAGGACTGCAAAACTCCATGCTGATAGGGTTTACACAATTACTAGCTAAAACTCAGACTCTCCCAACCTCCTTTAAGTTATAAATGGTCAATGAGGGGAAGCCATTGAAGCCATTAAAGGGACCTCAAACTAGACTGTAAGAGCCCTTTGCCTTTTCTGCATGGGAAACATACATGGTGGCTGGAACCCAGCTGCAGCTCTGGGAGTAGGAGGAAAAGGTATTTCAAGCATTGGGGTGCCTATTGCTTAGTCCTTATTCTGCTTTATCTCCCTCACTCCCTTGAAGATCTCTCCAAACCTACTAAATTTAAGTGTAGTCTAGCTGTTGACAACTCCAAAATTGGTATCCATACAGATCACTACTCAGACTGAAAACTCTTATATGCACATTCCACTTCAACACCGAGTAGGTCCCTCAAACTCATTATATCTAAAAGAAAACTTCAGCTCTTCCCTTTAAAAACTGCTCCATCTGAAGCCTTCATGGAAAACAATACCAGAGACAACCTCAATCTTTCGGGTACTCAGGAGGCCTTGGAGTCACCTTTAATATTTCCTTTCTCAAAATGACTCTTAAACTCTCAGGAAATCCTGCAGGATCTACCTTCAAAATGTGTACAGAATGTGATCACTCGTCACCACCTTCATATAACCCCACAGAGAGCCACCAATTACAACCTCCCTTCTCTAGATAGGTCTCGTAGTCTGCTAACCAGGTTCCTGCTTCAATCCTACCTCCTGTAATTTCAACACAGCCACCACAGTAGGATCCTTTAAGGTGGCAAACAGACCATGTCACTGCTCTGCCCAGATCTCTCATTTTGCTCTCATCTCACTCAGAAGGAAGACACAGTCCTTCCCACTGCCTAAGAAGCTCACATGATCTTCCCTGTAACACTATGGCCACTCCAGCCTTCTCTTCTCTTGTCTGGCCTCCCTACTCTCCTCAAGCATGCCAAACATTTGGGCCCTAACTGGACACTGCCTCCAGGAATCTACCGTATGACTCCCCTACCTCCTTCCAGTCTGCTCACATCTCACCTTCTCAACCAGGTCACCCTGAACTCACTCCCACCCAGCCCCAACCCTACAGACCCAATCTGAGCCATCTTGCTCCTTTTTCTTCCCTTTTCTTTCCCATATTCCCACCTTCCAATACTCCTTCATTTACTTCTTTGTTGTATTTATAGTCTGTCTTTCTCTACCAAGATATAAGTTCTCAATGGGCAAGGACTTTTGTATAGTAATGGATGGAACTGAAGCCAGTCCAGGATATAGCAAGCAAGCAATGCTTAGCTCCTGAAAATATGGGAGGTCAAGTCAGGCGCATCCTCAAGCAAAAGCCAACATCAGCAACATGGGAATGGCAAGTTCTCTAGAAAGCCATGTTGAAGTAGAGGTTAAAATATACCCATAAGTGATGTTGGATATAATGTCTTTAAACACTAGAGTGCAATTATTCTGGGGTACTCCTACAGAAAATGTATATTTTTAAATCTAATCGAGATGAAACAGACAAAACCTAAAAGAATATTCTATAAAATAACCTTTTCTCTTCAAAAATATGAAGGGCAAGGAAGAATAAGGCCCAGTAAGTCATTCACACTGAAGGAACAGGATAACCAAATGCTAGGATGACCTTTTGCTACAATGGACATGAGGACAAGTGGCGAAGTTTCAGTAAGATCTGTAAATAAGCTAACAGTAATGTATTTTTTACTTTCCAGATTTCAATAATTGTGCTATGGCTGTGGAAAAAATGCCCTTGTTCTTAGGAAAAGCACCTGGACATATTTAGGGGCATTTTCCCTCAAGAGGTAAAAAGTATGAACAGAGAGTAACAAAGAAAATATGATAAAAGGTTAACATTCAGGCACTCTTGGAGAAGCACTTATTTCTTTGTGCTACTCTGGTAATTTTTTGTAAGCTTGATATTTCAAAATAAAATGTTGTATATGAAATGTGTGTACATACATACATATGCACACAAACAGAAAGAGGGGGAGGGAGAGAGGGCACCCACAAAAGCTATTTGCCGCTCAATTCCAAATTTATGCTACTGCAGTATCTCCAGACTTTTCAATGTCTATTAACTTTCCTTCAGGCCAATCAAATGCTCAATAAGAAAATGTTTCTCCTGTTAAAGAGCCTAAAAGTACCCCTCCCAAAATGAGAGAAAAGAGGACGTGATCTTAACTCACTGACCAAAAATAATTTTTCTTTAATCACACAGATGGAAACAAAAATCTATAATGTATTTATTTTTATAAAATAAAAGATAAATGATCTGCTGATATAACCACTGATCACACCCGTCCTCTTATCCCATATAACAAGGCTTTTGGGCTAAGCTTCCTCTCCTTTCAATGAGCCATCCACCACAGATAGCCACATAAAATGGAAGTACAAGTTTGAAAATTTGAGACACTACTTAAGAAAATCTTAGCTGGTCCCAATCTTCTCTCAGAAGAGTTTCTGTCAGACCCATATTACCATTTCACCCAGACACAGCCCATCCCTCTAACTGATGTTTTTACTGTGTCCTGTCTTACTTAATACGATACACAATACAGCGGGGAGCTGGCTTCTCTCCACTTTGATTTCCACCCAAAAGCATGACTTTCGTATCAGTCCTGCCATGAAGGGCACTCACCCAGCCTCTGCAACCAGCCATGGGAACAGCCCAGATGCCCAGAAAGGTGGCCTGTGCTCCTGTCTATGTAAGAACATATCAGGGCTGAGTGTACTGAACTAATGCATCTCCATTCAGGGCCTTCTTCGACCCTACCACATCGAGCAGGACATATCTCAGGCACAAAAGCTGCCCTTCGGAGGAGAGAGCCACCAAGGGCTCTTTCCAAACCCAGAGTGCATGCACTGAGGATATGGTAGGTCTGGGTGAGAATCTCCACAGATAGATGGACCAGTTACCACACAAAAGGTGATGCCAAGGCCTATTGTTCTTTGAGCCATTCAGGACTCAGCAGGCAAGAAAAATCCCAATGACTTAAGGATGAATGTCTCAGTAAGGAGCAGAGAAGGCAAAGGAAAGAATGATGTCACAGAAACACTTAATCTGCTGGAAGACAAAATAGGTAAAACTCCTGAAGACATAAGTAAAGGAAAAGACTTTCTGAATGAAACCCTGTTTGTACAATAAATAATACCAAGAATAAACAAATTGAGTCACATCAAATTAAAAAGCTTCTGCACTGCAAAGGAAACCACCAACAGAGTAAAGAGACAAGCTACAGAATGGGAAAAAATTTTTGCTACTACTTAAACAAAAGTCTAACATGTAGAATACATAAAGAACTCAAAAAATTAGAACCCCTTCAAATTTAAAGACCCAGTTTAAAATGTGCATTTGAAATGAATAGACACTTCTCAGATGAAGAGATACAAATGGCCAATAAATACCTGAAACAATGTTCAACACCCATGGCCATTCAAGAAATGCAAATTAAAACAACACTGAGATTCTATTTCACTCCAGAAAGAATGCTTGACATCAGGAAATCAATGAATAACAAATACTGGTGAGGCTATGGGGAGGGGAGAAAACAACCTTCTTTGTTTGTAGGTTTTGTATAAACTGATACAACTACTATGGAAATCAGTTTGGAGACTCCTCAAAAAATTCTAAATAGAAATTTCATTTGACCCAGTTATTCTCCTTCTAGGTATATTCCCAAAAGAACTAAAGACATTACATCACAGTGATACACATATTCCCATAGGTACAGCAGCACAATTTATATCAGCTAAATCTTGGGAACAGCCTATAGATCCATCAATAATGAACAGATTAAGAAAATGTGGTATCTGAATAGGAAAGGAAGAAGTTAAATTATTATTTGCAGATATTCTCTACAAAGAAAATCCCAAAAACTCCACCAAAAGACTTCTAGATTTGACAACCAAATTCAGTGGTGTCACTGAATATAAAGTCAACACTCAAAAATCAATAAATTTCCTGTACAGAAATAACAAACTCACTGAAAGAGAAATTAGAGAAACAATCCTTTTTACAATAGCATCTTAAAAAGAAATTAAATACATAGGAATCAATCTGACAGAGAACTGTGTAAATAGTCTAAAATAAAGAAATCTAAGATGAAAGGAATGTCACAAGTCCTGCTTTCCTAACCCTGACCTCCACTCTTGTGGGCTGGAATAACTAAAGATAAACATCCTGAAAGAAAATGCTACATTTGGGTTAACACTGAATTGTCTCGTGATCATAATTTGTGATGGGAACTATGGGGACAAGAATGTCTTATCACCTAAAATAAGGTCATGATTGTAAAACTGCTATAAAAGGCAAGTTGCAACCCAGTCTGGGGTTGGTCATTTGGCACAGACTTTGGTGCAGACCAACCCTTTGCTAGCAAAGTAAAAGTTTGTTTCTTTGTTTTACCCACTTCTGTGTCTCTGTGTGTCATTTACCAGTTCCTTCCACAACATTTTGGTGCACTGACTGGTAAGGAAAAGGTTTACTGACACAGCCCATTTTGGGCCTTAACCCAAATTCCACCAGAGTGAGAGGTTGTCCGCCTTCTTGGAAGGGAAGAAGCGCACCCCAGGATTTCCTGGGTTCCCTTTCTAGGACTCAGGCCAGCTTGCTGGCAGCAGTTCCCTCAAAATTGGAACAAGAGACAGCAGGAGGAGGGCAGCTGAGTGAATGGAATCATCTGTCTCAGTGGTGAGACGCCCTGAGCAACCCCTAATTTGTTTTGCTTTTGCTTTGGACTCCTTGTTTAATTTTGGGCAAGATACAGAGTGGTGACCTGATCACCCTCCATTCTTTGCCATTTGTGAGGGTTTGCTCAGCCTGGGCTTCAGGGATATGTATACCCTCAATTTGTTATTGTACCTCATAAGAGGCCCCAGGGAGGGAATGTGTTAACTTCTTGCATGATAGTGTGTGTGAAAGAGGATGAATGGAATGAGCTACTGAAACAATAGGTAGTCTTGTCTGTGTACCAAGACAAAGGGAGGAGGCATGTACACTTAAACATCCCTCTCCAAGTTGCAGAGCTTGTGTGTGGCCTGTTTCTGTAGTTTGGTAGCCAGAGTCTAATATGCGCAAAATGGAACACTAATGTGACAGTGTTCCTTAGCTCGGATGGGGCTGAAAGTGGCCGAGAGGCCCCACGGCCAGGCAGGCAAGGATGCGGTCATTCCTTTGTGAGCAATACCCACCCTTTGTTCATCCTGCATCACTGGACAAGGGAATATCAAGTGATCATGAGAAATGCAAGTACTAAACCAACTGTTCTTGAATGTATGATTCAAAACTTGATACAGGCTTTGTGGAGGACTATGGGGTAAAATTAAGACCAAAGATGCTCAAGAAATTGAGCTATCATGGCCTCAGTTAAGCCAGTCTTGGCCCGTAAGAGGGAACTCTAGACAAAAGAAAAGGCTGATTTGGAACAAGGTTACCACCCAGGGGTGAACTAATCAATATGCATATATAGATACCTGGTTAAAATTATGGATAAATATGCCCCTATGGCTCCAGATGTGTGCAATGAATAAGGCAGCCCAGCGGCTCATTGTTAAGACCCAACCAGACCCTGAGAAAGATGCACAAGACTTATAAGATTGCCCCTTGCTTATCAGGTAGAGGCTCCTGGAACAAATGTCCAAACTTCTCTGGCTCCTGATAGTTCAGGGCAGCCTGTGCCTGCCCCACATGGTACAACCATAGCTCACAGAACTAGGCCTGCAAAGCCGGGATTAAGCCTCCAATGTCATTGCAATAATACCTAGGAGCAGGAATCATCATTTTTGTACACCAGCCTTTTAGCTCTACTGACCCAGTTAATTGCAAAAAAGAAACTCCCCCTTTCACAGAGAATCCAACAAAAATGTTTCAGTTATTTGAATCAATATTTTGTACCCATCATCCCAACTGGGAAGACTGTAAAGAACTCTAGGGTGATGTTAACTACTAAAGAGATTCAGAAGATTATAAGGGAGATAAAGATAAATGCCACCCAGGACACAAAACCTTGATAAATGGCATGAACAATAATTTCCTGTGAATGCCTGCCCAAATTGGGACCCAAATACCCTGGCTGGGCAGTGTGATCTGGCAAACTGTACAGCCTCCCTTTTAACAGAAATGAAAGACGCTAGCAAAAAGCCCACCAACATGATTAAAGTAATGGAAACCCTACAAGAACCAGATGAAAGCCCAAAAAAGTTTTATGAGAGACTCTATAAGGAATACAGAATTTATACACCTTTTGATCCAACCGCAGTAGAAAATCAACAACTAGTGAAACTGCTTTTGTAACTCAATCTGCTGCCAATATCAGAAAGTACAGAAGCAGGAAACTTGGAAAAAAAATAAATATAATTCGGTTGTTGCAGCTGGCTAGAAAAATATATGTGAATAGCCCAAAGGCCACCACTGTGTTATTAACCTGATGCCAGAACAAAGCCAGGAGAAACTGCAACTGTGCTTTACCAGACATCAGGATATTTTACAACAGAAATCAAGTTACAAATTTTAACTACTCGATAAATGTATCTTTGTTTCAATTTGAGTTGATGTTTAATTGTTGTGCTTAAAATTTTTTTTCTTGTACATTGCAAATTCTTGAATTGTGATTATAGAGTTAAGTTGCTATTTTCTTCATTGATAAAAAACTCAAGGTTAATACTGTCTTACTGGCAGTCAAATTTTAAAATGTAACAATTTGAGAACAGAAGAAAAAAAGAGACCCTTTAAAATTTTAACAGCTGAAGGCGTTTGTTATAAAAGGTTTATAGTAAATGAGATGGAGGAAAAATATTAAGAAAGCTATAAGTAAAAGAGATATACTTTTGATATGAAAGGATTTTGTATGTTTGTCTTGTTAGAAAGATAAAGAGAGATATACAAAGACCAGAAGGCGTAGGTATATCGAGAAGGTATACAGAAATGATTTATCAAGGAAATGTATGTTTGTTGGTTTCAGGTTTGTTATAACAGGTTTACATTTACAGGCACAAAGAGACTTACATCAATGAATATTACTTAAATATGATATTGCAATATGTTAACATTGGTTGTCATCATTGTTGGGATCATGTACCATGAATGTAACTGTACTGTATCCCTAAATGTACCAATAAACTCAATTAAAAAAAAAAAAACAAAAAAAAAACATTGGTTGTCATCAAAGGGTAAAGTTCTAAATATGTTATTGTGATATGCTTACACTGGTCATGTTAAAAAGATTAAATTCCCTGTGGGGAAAAAAAACAAGGTTTTATTAAAAAGATGCTTTTGGTACCAAGTTACATTAAAGGTATAAGGTTTCGCACATATAATTATGATTATTATTAATTTTCTGACGTACTAAATGAATAAAAATTCTGCAGGGTACTACAAGACTGTTAAGAGGCAGGATATAAAGTTTCATGGAAAAAGGCTCATATTTGTGTGCCACAAGTCAAATATTTGGAATTCCAAATTACTAAGGGAATGCACTGCTCAGGGAATGAAAGAAATCAAGTAGTGAGCACCACACCAGAACCTAAAACACAAAAGCAGTTAAGAGAATTCCTAGGAGCTGCAGGTTTGTGCAGAATCTGGATTCCAGGATTTGCTATAGCAAAATTGATATAGCCAAGCCCCTGTATGAAGATTGAAAAGGCCCAGAAGGACAGCAACTGTTATGAGATTAAAAAAAACAGGAGTGGGCATTTAAAAGGTTAAAACTAACCCTCTCTACTGCCCCTGCATTGGGATTCCGGATGTGACTCAACCTTTTACCTTGTATGTGCGACTCAACCTTTTACTTGTATGTGACTAAAAGAAACCATACTGCCTTGGGGACGCTCACCCAAAAAGTGGGCCCCTGGAACTAGCCAATGGCATATCTGTCTAAAAATTTGGATCTAATTACAAAGGGATGCCCCCTTATCAGCTCTGGCAGCTGCAGTTATGCTGATTAAGGAAGCTGACAAGGTAACCTTAGGACAGGAAATGACTATTCAGGTTCCCCATGCCGTCCTAGAGCTGCTGAATAACAGAGGACATCAATGGCTCTAAATAACAGAGTCATGCAATAACAGGCCCTCATCTGTGCGAATCTCTGTCTACATTTTATTCCAGTTAAAACCTTGAATCCCACTACCTTTTTGCCTTCAGAAGCTGGCCCTCCTGACCATGATTATCTTAGCGTCACCAATGAGCTGTTCTCGAGTCATCCAGATCTGCAAAAAAACTCTTCTTCCTGCTGCTGATTTTGTTCTGTTCACAGATGAGAGCAGTTTCATTGAAAATGGGGTACACTATGCTGGCTATGCAGTGACAAGCCAGGATGAAGTGGTCCAAGCAGGACCCCTCCTCACCAGATGGTCAGCTCAGTAAACAGAGCTTTAAGTACTCATACAGGCTCTCTGATGGGCAAAGGAAAAGAGGGTAAATGTTTATACAGGCTCCCGTTATGCTTTTGCTACCTCACATATTCATGACATAATATATAAAGAGCACTGTCTTCTCACAGTGGAGGGCAAACAAATTAAAAATAAACAGGAGATAATACAGTTATTGGAGACAATGTGAAAACCCAATAAAATAACAGTGATACATTGCTCTGGCCACCAAAAAGGAAAAGATACAATAGCAAAAGGAAATGCTAAGACAGGGCCAGGGATTTAGCTCAGTGGTTCGGTGGCCTGCCTTGCAAGCGCAAGGACCCAAGTTCAATTCCCGGTACCAAAAAAAGGAGGCAATGCTAAGACAGATATAGAAGCCAAAAAGCCAGCTAAACAGAGACTTCAGGTGACTGTGCTCACCCATGCACAAAAGAGAAATTTAGAAATACAAAAACCCCTAACTACTATAGAATATTCAGATTAAAAAAAAAAAAACAATTGTCTAAGAAACAAGGACTCATTTGGATCCTACCCGACAACAGGATGATGATACCCGAGACACTATCATACTACTGGATTAAAAGATATCATGACTTGACCCATGGGGGAATGCTGGCCGGACTCCAAACACTGTTAGAGAGATATTTCTTCAGACCTTGGATTTCTGCTTTGTGTGAACAAGTCTCAAAAAGATGTCAAGTTTGTCAAAAAAATAAATCCAACCTCAGGGCCCAGAGCACTATTTGGAATACAATGAAAGGGCACCACCCTCTTTGAGGACATACAAATAAGACTTTACAGAAGTCTCCCCTTATAGAAGTTAAAAATATTTCTTGTTATGTGTTTGTACTTACTCTGGATAGCCTGAAGCCTTCTCTACAAGAACAGAGAAGGCTTCAAAAGTATACAAAGGTGTATTAAAGGAAATAATCACAAGGTTTGGTCTGCCTCTCAATAGGCAGCAACAATGGGCCAACATTTGTAGCAGAGGTTGTACAAGATCTAGCTAAATTATTGAATATAAAATGGTATTTACATACTGCATACTGGCCCCAAAGCTCCACTAAGATAGAAAGGATATATCACACTATTAAAAATGTATTAACTAAATATTACAGCACCAGGGCCATGGGTTGATTTGCTCCCTTTACCCCTTCTTAAGACAAAAAAAAAAAAAAAACCCAGGTTATACTGGATTCTCCCCATAAAAGATCTTATTTGGAAGACTGCCATGTATTTTAGGAGACTTTACTGGGAACATATCTCAATTAGGTTCCTCCACTCTGGAAGTACAATTGTTAAAATTGAAAAAAGTATTCCAAAATATACAGGGGCAAATTAAAAATAAGGAGACCTTCCCTATGTTAATTTCTGCCCATTTGATGAAACCAAGGGACCAAGTTTACGTTAAAAATTAGAAAAATACCCCTTTACAACCCATAAGGGAATGGCCATATGAGACACTTACAGTTACTCCCACAGCTGTCAAGGTGGCTGAAGTCCAACCATGGATCCACCACTTCAGGGTGAAATGAGTTTACCCAGAGGACTCCACAAACTGCGACCCCAAGAGATAGCATAATCAAAGCCCTGCTCCCAACACTCCAGAGGCAGACTACCAGCGTACAACTGAAAAATGAGGACTATAACCAGGATATTATGGACTCTCTTATTGTGTCAGAAGGTTATGGGTTGTTTTTGAATTAAAAATCTATAAGTTTAAAGATGATAGGTTTGATAAAAATATGTAACTTTTAAAACTATTAAATGGATATGTAAACTCATACACCAGAGGGTAACTACTGCCCAACAATATCAAATGCTAACTATGCATAATAATAAAAAATGAAATTAATTCAATGAAGGTAAGGAACTATCCCCAGAGACAAAGGGAGGAATGATAGAGAGAACTTTTATAAATACTTTAAAATAAAGAAATTACGATAAAAGGAATGTCACCAGTCCTGCTTTCCTAACCCTGACCCCCACTCTTGTGGGCTGGAGTAACTAAAGACAAACACCCTGAAAGAAAATGTTACATTTGGGTTAACAGTGAACTGTCTTGCGACCATGATTTGTGATGGGAACTAGAATGTCTTATCACCTAAAATGAGGTCATGATTGTAAAACTCCTATAAAAGGAAGATTGTAACCCAGCCCAGGGTTGGTCATTTGGCACAGACTTTGGTGCAGACCAACCCTTTGCTAGCAGAGTAAACTTTTTTGTTTTACCCACTTCTGCATCTCTGTGTGTCATTTACCAGTTCTTTCCACGACATAACAAAGTAAAAGACTCCACATTAAAAACAATAGTACACTGAAAAAAGGACATCAAAGAGGATATCAGAAAATGGAAAGATATCCCTTATTCTTGGATAGGAAGAACAACTATCATGAAAATGGACATACTTCCAAAATTGTTACATAAATTTAATGCAATCCCAATAAAAATCCCAACAGCATATCTCAAGGAATTAGAAAAAAACTATCCTAAAATTCATTTGGAACAAGAAGAGACCTAGAATAGCAAAGGCAATTCTAGGCAACAAAGGCAAGGCAGCAAAGTATCACAGTCCCTGACTTCAAATTATACTACAAAGCTACAGTGATAAAAACAACATGGTACTGGCAAAAGAACAGGCCTGGGAATTGATGGAACAGACTAGAAGATGCAGAAACAACTTCAGACATACTCAGCCACCAAAACATTGACAAAGGAACCAAATGCTTTCACTGGAAGAAAGATTGCCTTTCTAATAAATGGTGCTGGAAAAATTAGCTTTCCACATGCCAAAGATTGAAACTAGACCCATATCTTTCACCACACACTAACCTAAAATCAAAATGTATCAAAAATTTTAATGTTAAAATGGAAACACTAAACTTGCTGGGCAAGAGAACAGGTAGAATGCTTGAGGACACAGAAGTACCAAAGACTTCATGAACAAAACCCAGACTGCACAGGAAATACTACAAAGAATCAATACCTGGGATCTCACCTTACTGAGAAACTTTTGCACAGCAAGAGAAACCACCACAGAGTAAAGACACAACTGGAAAAAAATTTACCAGCTACTCATCAGACAAAGGACCATTATGTAGACTATATAAAGAACTAAAAAAAATCAGACCCCAAATTTAAACACCCAATGCAAAAAAGGAGCATCTGAAATAAAAAGACGCTTCTCAGATGAAGAAGTAGAAACAGCAAATAAATATATGAAAAATGGTCAATGTCACTGGTCATTAGTGAAATGCAAATTAACACAACACTGAGAGTCCATCTCGCTCCAGAAAGAATAGTTGTTGTCAAGAAATAGACCAATAACAAATGTTTGAGGGGCTGTGGGAAAAAGGGAACCCTTCTCCACTGCTGATGGGAGTGTAGACTGGTGCAACCACTGTGAAAATCAGTGTGGAGATTTCTCAAGAAACTAAAATTAGAGGTTTCATCTGACCTAGCTGTTCCCCTTCTTTATATCTTCCCAAAAGAATTAAAAGTATACCACAACAAAATATGCACATCCATGTTTATAGAAGCACAGTAATAGCTGACTCTTGGAAACAGCCCAAATGCCCATCAACTGGAAACTGGTTTTTCTATATAATGGAGTACTACTCTGCCATAAAGAAGGATGGCTTCAGATATTTATAGCTAAATTAATGGACTCTGAGACCATACTAAAGTGAAATAAATTGGATATAGATGTTGAAATATTGCATTTGCCAGTGTGAGAAACCAAAAGTGGAAAAACGGATTAAAATATATAATAGATATTATGAGAAGAAAATGTTCAAATGGGATAGGGAACGAGGGAGGAGGGAAGGTGAACAGAAGGGGACAAGAAAGAAAATGTTATTACACACAATAGAAAACTCTTCCACAAAGGATAAACTAGAATTACTTATAGGAAAATGGATGCACCTTGACAGCATAACATTAAGTAAAGTAACTCAGACACACAAGTTTAAATACCACATTATTTCATTTGTATTAAAAATTTAATCTATAAAAAGCCAGGCATGGTGGCGCCCACCTGTAAACCCAGGACTCAGGAGGCTGAGTCAGGAGGATCACTGTGAGTTGGAGACCAGCCTGGGCTACATAGTGAGTTCCAAGTCAGTCTCAACTACACAGCGAGACCCTGTCTCAAAAAACCAAAGACTTAATGTATAAATAAAGTACAAAATAAAAGATAATAGAAGTAGGGGGGAGATATTATAATATATCCCAAAGTGTGCCTTGACTTAGTACAATTGTTCTATGTGTTTTATATGTTTTTTGGCCTACTAGTCTGGATTTTTAATACGTATATATGATAATTAACTTTACAAAGTCTTACACAATAAACAAACTAATCTGATGCTGGCAAAATAAAAGGGAGTAGAGGGAAGTGGAAAAAAGAATTGAAATGCGTTACATACATGTACCAATTCCCTACAACCAATGTAATCATTATGTACTGCAAACATGTACTAATAAAAGTGTAAAAAAATGATAATGGCACAATTTAGGTCTATAGATAGGCTATTTCTGATTAAGACAAGAGATAAGAAAGGTGCAAGATCAACCAGCCCTTAGGTCTTACTTGATCAAATCATCAAGCAGCAAGACCAAATATTACTCAAAGAACAATCCTGCACAAATCAGAACTGGGTCAGTCAAGCTCAGGCAGTGAGAAAATCTGCAGACCATAAACAGTTCTATGGGAGGTAATATAAACCCTTCACAAATGCCCTGCCCTCCTCCAAGCAAACACAGTAATCAGCAATAAATTACCAGAGGACTGGGGGAACAGAATCTCACATACATACATGGAAAGAGGGGTAAGGAATAAGACCTCAAAACATAAATACATTTTTTCTGTTATTTTAAACTATTACACCATCAATAAATTCAGAGCAAAATACAGAGCATCTTAGAACCAAATGTACAAAAATAAAATCTGTGATCTGGTGATGAAAGTGACCACACAAGTTTACTTTCATGTTTTCATCAATCTGGAAAATCACAGGAAACAAGAAGGATAAAAGGCTCTGATAACGAAACAGCTGCATGTAAGGCTTGACTTGAGAGATCCCACCAATTAATTAACAAACACAACAGAGACAGTAGAAAACTGGAGCTTCCTGCAACTGGTTTGCAAGAGCCAATTGTTAAATTTTTCAAAGTCTGCAAGCCATTAGCAAAGTTAAATTTAATAAGCTTACAATTAAGTTTATCAATATAAAGCTCATAAATATTCAAAAGTCATAACTTCCTTATTGTTTTACTATCATCTATGCTCTTGAGGTTACTGAGACCTACTGGAAATACCATTCCAGTGTACCATTGTGCATCCCTTCCTTTTTTCTTTTCTTTTTCATCATTTTTATTAGTATCGCAAATGTTTGTAGTACATAATGTTCACATTCTCTGTGGGGAGTGGTACATGTATATAACACAATAATTCCTTTTTGTTGTCCCCTTCCCTCTCCTCTCTTCCCCTCCCTTCATCTCTTGATCCCCTTCCCATTTGAGAAAAATCTATCTCCCTACTTCCTATTATCTTTTTTTTGCTCTTTGTTTATTGTTTGGCTTTCTCACATAAGAGAAACCATGCACTATTTAAGCTTGAATGTCTGATTTACTTCACTTAACAATATGGTCTCAAGAAGTGCATCCTTTCCTAACTGCACATTTGGTGATGTAGCATTGGTAGTTTGAAATCAGCTATGGTGAGAAACACCAGGGAAACTGGCCCCCACACCTAAGAGCATTAATAGCACACCACTGCTCTAGAACATAAACCGCCAAAAGCTGCCACCTTTGGCAGCCACATGCTCAACAAAAAAATGCTCCTAGAACTCATTATGGAGAAGCAGTAAGGCCCATCACTAGTTCTACAACCCTGAACAAGTACTGATCTTCTATCTACATAAAGCACTTGGAAGAGTATCTGGCATACAGCAGGTACTAGTTGTAGCTCATCTATATGAGCAGTGGAATAGTGAAATGGTTAAAAGCCCAGAATTTCTTTTGTCATTTTTGGTCTGCTACTTGTAACCTCTGAAGTATTGCATAATTCTTTAACTCCTTTATGCCTTGTTTCCTAAATAACAAAATGAGAAGACAGTAACTACTTCATGTGTAGTAACTAGCAATGACTGAAACATACTAATACTAATATAATACTAATACTAACATACTAATACTAAATGCTCAATTAGTATTAGTTGCTTCCATTATTATCACTGAATACTGTGGGAATTCTTAAAGAACATTTTCAAAGGGAGGTTAATTACTAAATTTCTAATTCTAGTTTCTGCATTTTCACTTTTCCCCAAATATATTACCTTATCTGCTAAAGAGGATCACAGATAATTGTGGCTATCTCCAAAATTCAAATTTCTCCCCAAAGAATAAAAATTTGCCAAAACTAAAAGTGAATAAACACATATTCCACAAGAGAATTCAAAATAGGAATGACTAGAAAGTGATCACTTTGAAGGAAATCGCCCTGATAATATCTCTAAGTTCAAGTATCTCTAAGTTCAAGGTTTGAAGTGGGAGCATTGTTGTAACCCTGTACAATCACATCTTAACTATAAATACAAAATCGGTGTGATAGCACACAGTTTCACATGTCATGTCAAAGAACATTAGTGTTAGAAGGCATCAAGAGTACATAGATGAAACCAGTGTAAGCAAAAAAACAAACAAACAAACAAACAAACAAACAAACAAAAAAACTATAGATTCAAAGAACATTAGTGTTAGAAGGCATCAAGAGTACATAGATGAAACCAGTGTAAGCAAAAAAAAAAAAACAAACAAACAAACAAACAAACAAAAAAACTATAGGTGCCCATGACCATTTCAAGTGAAAATTTTACCCACAAAAACTGGCAAACTTCATCTCCTAAAGAGTACAAATAAATTTATGATAAAACTACTATAATATGCTATTGCTCTATATTTACTTATATCAACTCTATTCCAAAAAAGAATTTGAGGTGCCAAGGCTGTCGAATTCAAATCACTATGTTTTCCTTTGATAATCACAATGTCCTATAGCACTGTTCAAATGCAGAACCCTTTATTCCATTCAACAAAGAAAGCAATGGCCAGTGTTCTTGGGAGATGTCAGACCCCATGCTGAATATGTTCCATACCCCTTTCCGTTCTTGTGTCCCATTTGCTCACCAGCTATGTGTAACACAGCATCCCTGAGTAGGTGGTCAAGGCAGCCCACATTCAGTGGAGTGACTCCCTAGCATGGTCTCCGAAGTCCAGCTTCCCAGTTGCCTAGTGGCATCCGACCAGAGCTACCATACAAGAAAATCTACCACTGATGGTGGTAACTTCTCAAACATCCTGGCTCACCCTTCTCCCCTGTCCTGTTTTACAGCACCCCTTACTGAATATTCAGGTTACCTATGCTACCTACAGGCCAGGACAGCCTGCCAAAGGCATAGACGTAACTACAGAAGCAAAGAAAAATTTCCCTGGTACTTCTTGGATTCTCCATGGCTGAGAGGTTTGTCATCTGACAGACACTTGTCCAGGCTATCTCACAGGCTACAAGGGCCTTCTATGCTGCCCTCTCAGGAGTCCTAACAAACTCCCTACAGGACACCACAGCCCTGGGCAGAGGAGAGGAGCTGACCACAGCAGGAGGGGACAGCACTTCTAGTCCTGCTCAAAAGGGCTATCTCCCTTCCCATAACAGACTTAAAATCTTCCAGAAAGGGCCCATGATGCACTTAATGAGAAGCAAACTGAGATTACCAGTCTACAAGGTCCAAGTACAGTTTAGAAATGCCATTTAGGAGATCCCTGAATAGATTAAGTATATCAAGGGATAAGTTTTTAATCAGAATATCATGCAGAGGTAAAAAACAACAGGAAAATTCTACCTGCACCTACATGGAAAAAACTCCAAGACATGTTTTCATCTTGCATTTGTGTCCCTGCTTATCAAATTTTAAAACCTTTTTTAAGCCTGGCGTGGGGGCGCACGCCTGTAATCCCAGCACTCTGGAGGCAGAGGCAAGAGGATCTCTATGAGTTCAAGACCGGCCTGGGCTACATAGTGAGTTCCAGGTCAGTCTCAACTACATACTGTCTCAAAAAAACAAAACAAAACAAACAACAAAAAAAAACTTTTTTAGATACTTCTTTGAATTATCAAGATGACCAAGGGATTGTGCATATTATTTTCCAGATAAGGAAGGAAATCTTTCTCTTTCTCACACAGAGTTCTTATTCACACCAATTGAATCTTCCTTCCTTAACTATCTGCTTTTTAAACAAGACAGAAATCTTTCATTCCTCTGAACACAAGCATTCAAAGGATCCCACCACTATGTAGTCTCACAGCTTACTCTAGGAGTGAAGCGAGGGCCTTCGGCATTTTGTGGCCTATGAAGATGGAAATAGACCCAAACACCCCGGCAGAGCCCCAAGATGTGATCTTGGAGATCCGTGGTCACTGTGACTTTCTGCCCTGCACCAGCTCAGGAGGAACACCTACTCTCACCAGTACCAAAGGAGCTGCAGCAACTTAGAAGTCAATCCCTTGACAACCCCTTCAAGAACATAAAAGAGCAATACCACAAACATCTGCAGCTTCTCAAAAAAGCCAAAGTGCCCGTATATTCCCTTGTCTGGTGTAGAGTGCTTTTTAAAAGCATTAATCACTGTTATGGACTCTTCTGACAGTGTCGGACGCATGGTTCTGCTCAACAAAGGTTTCCTACAGGCCTCTGGAGGGTGTCACTGATACTCACAGGAGGGAGTGATGTAAGGTCCTCGTACTCGGCTTCGCTTGGGCTTTCCCACCAAACCTGCATAAGACTCGAAATGGACTCTGTGGCTTCCTGAAGAAGATGCTGTTTTGTCTTTCACATGTGAGCACTTGATCTCACACAAGGCTCACCTTTTCCAGGTACCGTACAGGATTTGAGAATCTAGCACAGTTGTAAGTAGGGTGAATACACATAAGCCAGAAAATGACAGAGTAATGAGAGGACACTCATGTCTCTTCCTCAGCACGTTCCATCCATCCAAAACTCTCTTCTCTGCCTTTTCAAGTCAGCACTTCCCAGCAGATGGTCCACAGGCAGGTGCGCAAACTCCACTTTATATAAGAAGCTCCCTGTGACTCGAAACTCAAGCCAAGCCAATGAGCCATTCCAACAAGGTTCTGTATGACAAGCATTTGTTCTGTGCCTGCCACCCCATAGAGAAGTCAGGCAGCATGGAACCAGCTCTAAAAGAGGCAGATGAAGATGGCTCCCCTATGGCTCTCAACAGTGGCTGACCCTCACCTGAGGACACACCGGCTTTGAAGAATGGGCACACCCTCAGGAGGCCAGAAGAGACAAGGCATAGCTGACCTACTTAGAGCCTGACCAGGGCTTCCCAGGGACAAAAGGGCATGGCTCTGTACGAGTACCCTCATATTTGAAGCTATTTCCCTTCAGTTCTGATGCATCAAGGAGAAGGTCCCATTGCGGTGCCCCACATAGTTTCCCTTCCTAATATCAGGAAGAGCAGACCACTTCTGCGGAGACTGGCAAAGGATGAGATACAGCTAGAATTCAATGATGCTATTGTGTCAACAACGAGTTTATTTTCACAGTTCCTTTCTGTTGGAGCAGATAATTGGTTTTCTGTTTACAGAAGGGCATAATGCTTTTGTTTCATTTCATAGGACAAAGACTAAAAGCTGATTTAAAGAGAAAGTATGATATAAAATAGGTAAGAGGTACATGCTTATAACTGAAACCATGCAGAAAGCGTGCAGGGAGAAAGTGGGGATGTCCCAAGAACCAGGCCTCTGATGGACTGAAGAGTCAGAAGCATGAGGGTAAGTCCACAAACCACGGCGGGTAAGCATGAGAGGCAGGTTCTAGGTGAAGAGAGAACAGCTCACGACAGAAGCCAGGGCACACGTGATGTGGTAGTAGCAGATGCGGCTAGAAAGATGCCAAACCCAAGAGAACCCTGAGGCTGAGCAGGGGTATCTGGGCTTTCACCTACAACCATGGTATCCGCTAGGTCTCTAGCCCACTCGTCTGTTCCCAAAACTGGAATGGCCTGAGGGAGAAGCAGAGATAAGTTTGGGGTAGACACAGAATCTGAGGAGAGGCCGAGGAAGCAACCAGATCAGCTTCGGACCACAGCCAGGCCTTGAGAAGGAGAATGTGGCTTACTGCAAAATTCTGTACCTCTGGGAGGCTCCATCAGGTGGAGAATGGAACAAAGCAAGATATAAAACAACTAACTTGGGAGGCAGGTGTTAGTCCAAGCAGGCCTCTGCAAGAGATAACTTACCACCATATATGGAGTGAAAACTTCTAGGGGAAAAAAGAAAAAAAAAAAAAGATTGGACTTGAATTCAAGGAAAAAAGACCTCAAGACAGCCTAAACAAAATGTACTAGGCCCCCATGGCTGCCTCACTGTCTGCTGGCCATATGGTGTGTGATAAGCCAGAACGCTTTTATTTATCTTCCATGACTTGTCTATGAAGCTGAGAGCCAGCACTTGTAGTAGAGACTGTCTCATGTTCTTCAACCCTGACTCACATCTCCCAGTCCCTAGTCCTGCTCTGGGAGGTGGCTGGCTGCAAGTTCCCTTCCCCCAGCCCTGCTGCTGGCCGGGGCCCGACTCAAGCCACAGCTCACAGCTGTTTTCCCACAACCAGTAAACCAAAGGCTATCCCTGTGCACTCCCTGGCCCGCTGAGCCACACTGTGGACAGCTAATTAACTTGTCAGCATTCGCCTATGCCCATACTGGATACCATTCACCCAGGTCCTTAGCTATGGCCCTGATGATAACTAGTAGGAAAATCTTTCCCTGTGGCTGCAAGGTACTGGCCACTCTGAGCATTCCATCATAGCAATTTTGTTCATTTCTTCCTTTTTTCCTTCCCTCTCTCCCTCCTTCTTTCCTTTCTGCATTTTTAGTGGTACTAGGAACTGAACTCATGGCCTTTCCACTGAGCTACAACTCCAGTCGTTTTTTTTTTTATTCTGGTACCAGAGATTGAACTCAGGATCTTGTGCTTATGAGGCAGACATAGTGCCACTGATCTAAATTCCCAGGTCCCAGACTCTTTTTATGTTTTTATTTAAGACAGGGTCTTGCTAAGTCATTAAGTTACCCAAGCTGGGTATGAACTTGCACTCCTCCTGCGTTGGGCTCCCAAAGTGCTGAGCTCACCGGTATGTGCCACCAGGCCAGGCTTTTGAACCATAAGGGCCTTGGAGTTTCTTCCTAGTGCATCCCACCACCCCCATCTCTCACATGAGAATCACTCTAGGCCCCAGTTCTCTAAAGTGGGCCTGCCTTCCTTCTCTCCCTAGTGTACAGGAGCCCTGTTCTCAGCCTTAGATTCTTCTTGAAACCATCTTCATCTTCCTTCTGGGGAGGAGGTTCTGACTGAGTGGAGTAGGGCCACAAGAGGTGGAAGAAAATTACTACAGTTGAATCTGCCAACAGGATGCCAAGTTAAGGGTAAATTTCAGGTAAACAAGAAATTGTTCCTTTGAGACACAGTCCCCTCTTGTCCATGGGATATATTCATATTTCATGGATATGTGAAAACACGGTGAATACCAAACTTCATGTTTTTTCTTATACAAATATGGTTAGGTTCAATTTATAAATTAGGCACAGTCCAACAATACACTATAGTAAAATTTACTTAAAAGGTATAATTTATGAAGTGTTTTTATTTGTTTGGGGTGGTAGGGTTTTTTGTTGGTTATTTGTTTTTCTGAAACAGTCTTGCTATATGCTAGGCTGGGGTCCAATTGTGATCCTTCTGCCTCAGCTTCCTATAGTACTGGGATCATATGTCCCCTATCATACCAAACTTGAAATGTTATTTCTGAAATTTTCCATTTCGTACTTTGAGACCTCAGCTGACCTTGAGTAACTGAATACCCAGAAAGTACAACCATGAGTAAAGGGGAACTACTATACTTACACTAAAGAAAAGCATTCAATGTTTATCTGAAACCAGATTTAACTAGCAGGCCTATATTTTTATTTGGCAAATCTGGCAAAATACCAGGAAGTGGCAAGACACCTCCCAGGAAGTCCTGCTTTACCCCAATATCCTCAGTGGCCACCACAGAAACAGCCCTACCTCAGCCCATACCTCCCCTCTGCTGTTCTCTAAGTGTACTCTGCAAAGGCCCACAGGCTGTCTACGGCCTCACCTTGAGTAGGAACTTGGTAGCTATGAACAAAGGACAAGAAGTTGCAGAAAGTCCAAAGGGAAGCAGGTTGGGTGGGACAGATCTAGCACAAAGAAGCACAAGAGAAGATACCCTGTGTGTGCTGCGTATGAGAAGACATTGAGGACAGTTACTCAAAGGCCTGGGAGCCATTGCACAGAAGCCTTTTCCTGAGCAGCCTCACACCTCCCAAGGGCACCCACGAGCCAGTGGAATCTGAGACCAATGGGGGCAGGGGTTGGGGGGCTTAACATGAGCACGGACAGCTTTAAAAATGGCCAGCACTTCAAGCCCAAGGTCAGCTGGTCTGGGCAGGCCCCAGCATGAATTCTGGCAGATGACATAGCCCAACCCCACTGAAAAGCATCTCAAGGGCATGGATGCAAGCTCTGGGGCAGCCAAGTGCCACAGACATAGGGGTATTTTTCTACAGGCAGCCCACAGCATTTACAAGCAGCTGTTGCCCCCGTTCAGGCACCAAAACAGCAGTAATAGATATTTCATCTCTAAATTACAGATTATTTTAATTATTGGCTACAAATCCTCTAGCTAACAGTATTAGGTTAAAAAAATACAACTGCCATTTTTGTAAATAAAAATGTTAAAATATTGGCAATTATGTACAGGCCAACCAAGTAATAATAATATTGAGTTCCTATTGTTTGTGAGACTCTGTGCAAGGTCTTTTAAGCATATTCATCATGCAGTGTTTAATTCTTATGACCACTTTCGAGGAAGGTATTACTGTGTCCATTTTAGAGAACCAGAGACCAAGACACAAAGACATCAGTGCTCATCCAGCTGGATACATACGGGGTTTCTGTGCCTTAAAACCCATCATTCTGCCCACCATGTGGCCAGGGTTATGCAGTCCTTCCACCTCCTTGCTCTCTGGCCATGTGAGCTGGTAAGTGCCTGACCATTCTTGCAGCGGCAACAACTTCCAGGACTCCCACTCTGCACAGAGGCCATTCTGTAGCTAATCTGAGCAAGGCCTCCCAAATTAGCAGTAAAGTATGTTAAACAATTTCAAGAGGAAAAATAAATTTGAAGGTTTAATATTTAGAGTAAAAAGGGAAAGAGGCCTCCCTAAAAGAAATAATCAAGCAAGGAAAATCTAGTCTAACCAGTTTCTTTTTTTCTAACCAGTTTTTAAATGCCTTAACTCTGATTATGAGCTAACATGTGCACCACTGAGAAAGAGATCAGGTATGGTGCTATCCAGCATCACTACAGACCCAGACTCACGTGCTGAGGTGCTTCCCTCAGAAGACTACTAAGCTTCATAGAGAAGAAAGACTGAGAAATCTCTCAAAAATACAAGTCAAAGTCAGGCTGCATCCCTGGAGAACTGGACCCTGGAAGCTGAGACCCACACAATGAGATAAATAAAGTGCTGTCAGACCCCAACTTTAGAAGAAGAAATGGATATTTTCTTCCCCGTGAAATAGAATTTGAGAAGTCAGAGCACATGTAATGCACAGTAAAAGCAGCTTCCACGAGTTCCAATCAAACATGCAGAGATCAGAATTTGAGGATAAAAAGAGGGGACTGACCTTAACATGGGCCACGTAGTGATGACACCGTTCCTCCATGTGGGCCAGCTGCAGCTTCTCCAAGACCTGGCCGACAGTCTCTCCCAGCAACACAAAGTAGACCCTAGGCAGCTGGCCCTTTTCCTTTTTGGCCACATCAGCCGTCAGAACATAATTCAGGCCTGCCAATAAATGAGGTCAGGATGTCAGCAAGACAGACACACAGTGGCAAGGCCACCTCTGCTCCCCCACCACAGGGTGCCGAGCCCTCCACCCATAGGTCAGCGGCCCCGTGTCAAGATCTCCTCAGATGGGAGCACGCAGCCACAGGAACACAGAACTGAGAGAACCTACATCCCTGCCTTTCCAATGATGCTCTGTGCGTGTTATCCCTCCTGATTCTCCCTGACTTAAACTCTGTGCTAGCTTGAGGAATCAGTGGAGCCACCAACATGATCACCAACAATCATCTGTATCAACACAGACTAGTACTCTGACAAGCAAGTGTCATGGCAAACCTATACAGTGTTCTAGAAGCTGGAGTGAACAGGGTGCCATGTAGTATTAAGCACAACTATATATAT
>NW_022900940.1:17663524-17756027 GCF_012274545.1 Fukomys damarensis
ATATATATATATATCTCCAACATAGGGGAGCAATCACTACTGACAATTCTACATCATCTCACAAATGCCAAGTTTAGATCCAGCTTTACTGAGCACCAACAGTATGCCAAGCACCACTGTAGGCACAAGGGGAGATACTGACGAACAACATGGGCAAAAATCTGCCTTCACAGAGGCCAGGCTCTCAGAAGGCTGGGCCAACTCCATTCCCAGGGAGATCTGCATGGTGATCAAATACTATGTGATTCCTGTTCTTCCAACAAAACCATGGCCATGGTGACTCAAGTCCACTCCCAAGAAGGAAATCCCATTGCCTACACCTGAACATGTAATGCCAGGTGAAAGAACATCTGGGACTTAAAATTTGATAGTTTCAATGTCAAATGTAACCTGGATGAACTCCAAAAGCTTCACCTCCAGTACTTCAGAGTTTAAGTAGATATATAATAATACATGTTTAATATGTACATATGAATTGATTTAGTTAGTGGTACTGGGGATTAAATCCAGAACTTTCACACTGAGCTACATTTCCAGCCCTTTTTATTTTATTTCAATTTTGAGACAAGGTTGCCCTCAGTGGCCCAGCTGGGCTCTAACTTTCAATCCTCCTGCCTCAGCCTCCCAGAGTACAGAGACTATAGGTATGTGCCACCACACCTGGCTTAAATGTGGTTCTAGCATCCGTAGATCCATTTCACTGTTTTTCTGTGTCAGAGACCAGCCCTCTGTAACCCTTTTTGTTTCTTAACTGTTTTGTGGATTTAGAGAATGTGGCATTTTTTACAGTGAGAGAACAGGAACCTCTGTCCCTAAAATGATTACATGAGATAGCTGAGCAGAAGGAAAGAGGACCCTTCTCCCACTCATCTACATACATCTGCCCTTTTGAAGCCAACATCTTTACACCAAGAGAAGCAGCCTCATGCTTGCCAGCATTTCACTATGTGAAGTCGGGTGGCAGGGATGGCTCTGGCTTTCAACATCAAAAGAACCAAACCCTGGTGTGGGGGTGTCTAGAAAGGGAGAGAGGAAGGTGACATGGAAAGGCCTCCTGTGATTATGCCTAGACATCTTACTGCTGCATCTAATAGCTTCCCCAAGCCACTGCCATACCAGGGATCTTGCCAAACTGAGCTGGTGGATTCCTGACCAGGGAGGGAAAATCTGCCCCAGCTTGTTTATTCCAGCAACAGCTGATTTCCAAAGCAAGGCTGGTTTACAAGGAAGGAAGAGGGGCATGGATAATCCCAGGAGATAGCTGGAGATATCTGAAGAGGAAAAGAATACAGGAAAGCACATGGGAAAGTGCTTCAACAGCAAAAACACGCATGTCCACACAAGTGTTAAACATCACCCCAGTAGGGTAGAAGTGGAGTGGACTTGCAGCTGTCAAAGCTTTAAGGCAAACCCAGAGGCCATCTAGCTCAATCTTTTGTTTTTAAAATAAGGAGACTGGAATCCAAAAAGGGAAAAGTCTTGATCCAGCAAGCCATCCACTACAGAGCAAGGTGAAGAGCTCTACTACTCTCTCCTACAGGGTTGCTCCTACCACAATGGCCTTGGGCATCTTTTACATGAAATGACCCAACACTGCTATTTTTTGAGTGTAGAAATAACAGAACCAAACACATACAGAGATCCTGAATGGAACTCTGGACAATTTACTTTCTATTGACCACAACTTCCCTGAAGAGCCCAAAACTAACAAAGGCTACATTTAAATGAAGTGAGTTAGGGCAGGGGATTTAGCTCAGTGGTTCCACCACCTGGCTCACAAGCGCAAAGCAAAGATCAGAGTTCAATCCCAGGTACCCCCCAAAAATGAAGTGAGTTACCAGAGCCCAGCCAACAAGATCATAGCTGGAGATGCACCCCACTAGGAGACAGCTAGAGGGCGCTAGCTGGGTAAACTGATGCTAGAGTTCCAGCTGCCAGGCAGCCTCTCCTTTGAGGCTTCTGTCCAGCTCTCACGCAAAAGAACCATAGCTGCCATCCCTCAGAAATGGTGACAATGGAGGGAACCGCAGAACCAGGCTGTCTTGCCAGAGAGGAGCTGTCTGAGCTTGGAGAAGAACTGGGTAGATAGGAACACAGGAAAAAAGAGGATGGTATCAATCCTCTACCCACATTCTCTTGGCCTTTACCATTTCTCTACTGCCAGCACCTGTAGTCCTTTTCCCAAGAACTTTCTCTAGTAGCTCTGGCCAGTATGTGCATGGTGAACCACAGCACCAGGGAATTCAAGTCCCTGAGCAACTTTCCATAAGGCAGGAACTCAGATCCCTCCCCGTTGGGGTGGCATACCTCTGAGACACTGTCCATGCTGACTCCCAGGTTTCTGCAGCAGGTCTAAGTTCCGGCTGCCCACAGTGGTACCTGCTCAGTAACACACTCTATCAGGCTGCCAGGATGGCTAATTTTATGTGTCAACTTGGCTGGGCCACTGTGACCAGATATTTGGTCAAGTATCAACCTAGGTGTTACTATGAAGATATTTTTAAATGAGATTAACATTTAAATCAGTAGACTGAATAACGAAAATTACCCTCCATACTGGGAGTGGGCCTCATCCAATCATTTGAAGATCTCAGGGGGGAAAACCCTATAGTTCCTTCCAAAAGACAAGAATTTTGCTTCTAGCCTGCCTTCAGACTTGAGCTGCAGCTTTAACTCTTCCCTGGGTCTCCAGCCTACTGGCCTGTCCTACAGAATTTAGGCTTTGCCAGGCCCTATAATCTCATGAGCCAATTTCCTAAAATCAAGCACCTCCACCCTGTTCTCTCTCGAGAATAACAACTACTATAGCTGCCTACCTGTGCTATCTCACTGTCCTCAAATTAACACAGGGAAGGTCAGAAAAAGGGAACAAATTCAGCCTTCAACTTGTGCCCAGCACTGAGCTGTGTACTTTATAAGCACCATCCTTACTCCTCAAGGCCCATCCACTGCAGAACCACTGACACAGTATATCCCCCTTGCAACTCAAAGGAGGAAGAAAGAGCCTGAGGCTCAAAGAAGTGAAGCCAAGGAGGAGGTAGCTGCAGTCTGCTACAGGTAGGGTGTGTGTGTGCCAGGAAACTCTTAGCAGATTTTGAAAGTGATAGAATACACAATCACAGACAGACTAAATTATCCAAGTCACTAAAGACAATCATTCTGGAAGCATTTCATCTCTAGAACTACCTTAGTCATCTTCCTTGACTTAAATCTTATTTCGACATTTTAAATTACTCAAAAAGAAGTCAGTTCTATATTGAACTCTTCTCTAAAAGAAAGCAAGATTCGAGACCCTACCTGAGTGAGGAGGATCTCTTAGCTGCCCGAGGAAGAAATACAAACCATTCCAAAGCCCTGAGCGCTCCTGTCCCCAGGCATGTTGGGAAGGAGCTCGTAGAAAGCAGCGTCCGTCCTCAACAGTGAAGCTGCCAGCTGGCTTGATGTGGGGGGAGGGTCCCCTCGGGTTGCCAGTTGCTGCAGCCACCCCTAAGGCGAGCCAGCCCAGCCAGCCCCGTCTGGGTGAGGGTGCTGGTTCTGATTAGGGCTTGCTTCCACGGCACATTTCACATCTTCAGGTTTTTCCTTCTCACAGCTTGTGTCCATGCCATGTCGAATGATGTCATGGTGATGGAAAAGCTGATCAGCCCTAAGTAATGCTTTCCGAGGCCTCCTTTCCCTGCCCCCAGCTGCTTCCCAAGGGTCCCCCACACAAGCCTAGGCCAGGAGGGGACCAGCTGTCTTGCATCAACTCTGGCTCTGGCCTCTCCCAGTCAGTTCTGAATCATTCCCATTTTCCAGCAGAACAAGATTTCAGAACAAGATTGTATGAGCAAATTCTCCTTCCACAGTTACTCTGAGCTTCCCAGTAGTAGGGGAAAAAGGATATTTCCACTTTACTTCCTAACATTCTCCCCCAGGAATGAGGTATTAATTACTAGACTAGGTTGCCCCTTTCCTCATGTAACATGGATTTCCTTCATTTTCCCACCTCCACACTTCTCAAAGGACCAGAAGGAGCTCAAAGAACAAATGCTCTTGAGCAGAAATGCACTCCTAACAGCAGAAAAGGCACCTGATGACAAGTTGGCTGGTTTCTCTATTTCTGCTACTGGTGTGAATGACCTTGGTGCTGGCTGCCTTGATGTGGAGTCAACAGTTCGTCCAGAGTAGAGTAGGGTAAGCATCTCATCTTGCTCACAGCTTTGTCAGGAAACACAGGCACCCAATCAAACGTTCCTGGTTTCCATTTATCACTCGGGTGAGAATCCAGAATCGCCAGCTTTATTCCCACCCTCCAGAGAGGGACACACGAGCTTAGGCTTCGGTCTGGCCAACAAGCAGATATAAGCACAGCCCATGGGTAAAGGAGAGAGCCAGAGGAGGCCCTGACAGGCCCTCAGCAGCTTCCCAGGCCAAGGATGAGGAGATTAATGATGTTCTTTGGGACAGGTAGGATTCTTATTTTAAACTGCTTAAACATGTCATAAGCCTGCTTTCAGGGAGCCCACTGTTGGAGTGAGGAATCTGTGTCTGCACACCAGCACTCAGCACACAGTGCCTGTGCCACCAAGGGCCTCAGCACATATCTAGAAGAGCAAGCCAGGGAGCCTCCCTCCCACTAGAATGCAAGCTCCATGCCCTGTGCCTGTGGTTAAGTAGAGTGCCTGGCACCTTGTAAGACTTCACAACTATGTGTTGATTGAAGAACCCAAAATAACATGGATCTGTCTTATTACCCAATCCCTATGTTTCTCAAGAGACCAAAATCAGCTCAGAAAATTTTCTCTCCATGCAAACCCTTCAGTAGAAATGCACTCCAAATGCTTCAGTGGCCCAGGGTGACTGGATGCTTGCTGTGCTGGTTTAGGAAGCTGTTGTCTCTCAGATCCAAGCCTACCTTTGTCTACTCTGGTGTGATGCTGGGGTATGTGGCAGTCAATCTTGACTGTCAACTGAGTTTATCAAGAGAGTCCTGAAGAGGTGACTGGATTGTGAGGGCACTAATCTCATCAGTGGGTTAACCCACTAAAGCGTTCAGTCCTGGGGCTGGAGGTTTAGCTCAGTGGTGTCAGCACCTGCCTGGCAAGCACAAGGTCCTAAGTTCAATCCCCAGTTCCAAAAGCAAAAATAAAATAAGAGCTCAGACCTGAATGGGCTCTTAGGAGGTGTGGCCTAGTTGAAGAAAGTGGATCATGGGGCCTACTTGGGAACTATATTTTGGCCCTGACCCCTTCCCTCTCTGGCTTCTTCCCTTGCTCTCTGCTTCCCAAATGCCATGAGTTGAGCAGTTTTCTTCTACCCTGCCCTCTGTCATGAGGTTTCTGCCCTGGAGCCAGGCAACGATGGAATGAAACCTGTGAAACTATGAGTCAAAAGAAACCTCTCTCTTTCAAGCTGTAGACATCAGATATTTTGCTCCAACAACAGGAAAGCTAATACAGGCTGGGACCCCAAGGACCTACGTCTTTTCTGTTTTGCCAATGGCTGCCTATGAGCCTTTGCAAATATGGAAAGTGTAGGGGTGACTGAGAGGCTGAAGGAGAAGACCCTTGCTCCTTAACAGCAGCTTCCTATTCCTGTCCACTTACCCAGCAGCAGTTTTTCATGGCAGATGGTCCTAACAACAATGAACTCCAATTTCTTTTTTCTTCCTTCACCACTCCCCAGTCAGGCTCACTGCACTCCCCTCCAAGTAGCCAGCAGCCCCCACCAGTGCTCCCTCCTCAGAGCTTCAGTCCCAGCTCCACAGGAACCTTTCTCCAAACCTGAAGTTTCTAATAACTCCAAGGAATTGATTAACCCCAAGTATACTCTGTCCAGTGGGTCTCAAAGCTAGGCCACCTGGAGGCTCATTAGAACACAGTTGCTGGTGTCCATCTGGAGTCTAGAGACTTGATCATCCCAATCCTGTACAACCACTAGGCTACTTATGTGCTGAACCCTAGGACACCCACCCAGTCAGGCTATTCAGCTCCTGACAAGCTGCTTTTCCCCTTCACCTCATTTCCCTAACAGTCATCCACCTTTCCCTCCCCAGACTCTCCGTTACACTGACAGATCACTTTCACACCTCATGCATGCTGAGCACACTCTTACCACCAAGCTATACCCAGTCCCAAATTCATTCTTAAATGTGGGGAGAGATTCTATTTGAACATAAAGAAATATTTGATTTCATCAATGAACCCAGGTGGAGGATAAGGAAGTAACCTAAACGGCAGGTGCACACTCAGGAAGAACAGCTTCCACCTAGCTTTGTACATTAGGCAGCTTGCTCATGCTGGCCACAAGACACATGACATCCAACAGGCTTTCTCTTCCATTACTTCAAGGGTCATAGCTGAGCGCAGGCCTTTCACCCAATTCTGCCTAGTAGTCACTGAAAGGCCAATACCTGGCCAACACCCCAGGAAGGGCCACTGCCTGGAAATCGAAAAAGGCACCTATATCTCTTCACTCAGCTCAAGAACTTTCTCATCAGTAAGTTCTACCACTTATCTCAACCTCTGAAACCACTCCTGATCAGATTTACATCTAAGTTTATTCTCTGTCCCTATTACCAGTTTATCTTCATTTTTACAACAATGGTGACCAAGAGTCTAAAGGCTGTGCATAATGATTTAAGATCAAAACAGAAAGCTTGGGGTGGTGGTGCATGCCTATAATTCTAACACTCTAGGAGGCTGAGGCAGGAGACTCACAAGTTCAAACACTGTCTAGGCAACTTAATGACTTAGCAAGACCCCCTCATAAATTCAAAAAGATTGGTAATGTAGCTCACTGCCATGGTCCTAGGTTCAATTCCCAAAAAAATCAAAAGAGTAGACATTCTTTGTAACTCCCTTTAGAAGTTCTATGAGGTCAGAACTGACATTTCCAGTACCTAGCACATGAAGACATACAAATATTTCTCAAATTAACACACACATGAACTATTAACTGTTTGCTTTTTAGTGTTCTGGAATAATTCATGTGCACCAAAATTGATATCCAGAGGCTGGAGGTGTAGCTCAATGGTGTACCACAGTGGTAGACACATATAGCATGGGCAAGTCCATGGGTTTGATCCCAGCACCAAATAAAAAGAATATTTAATCATTCTGTGAAATGTTTGTCACTGGATTCCAACTACATCATGAGCTGGTTTTTGTTTTTGTTTTGGTACTGTGGATCGAACTCAGGACCTGGCACTTGCAAAGCAGGTGGTAGAACCACTGAGCTAAATCCCTGATTGGTATTTGATAAAAAGACATATGAGTTCCAGGACCATCAGAAACTCTTTTTCCTTAAAATGGTGATGTCCTACATAGTTAGGGAGGTGATGAGAATTAGCTAGAAAATACAGCTTTCAAATCAAAACAAAGAATCTATTAATCTGCACAATGCTCCAGACTCATGTCCTTCAAGTACTCTTCTTCTTTTTGGGGCGGGGGGGCATACTAGGGATGGAAGTTGAGACCTTATACTTTTTCAAAGCAAGCAGCAGAACCACTGAGCTAAATCCCCTGCCCTCCCTTCAAGTACTCTTACGCTATGAGTTCTAATCAATACTAACTCTATCTTGTTCTGGGGATCAATCCAGTCTCTGGAGGTGGGATACCAAGTAAGACCTTCCCCAGAGAAATAGCAGGAACAGCTACCACCTGGCCTCATTTTAATTCTCTGAGCTCCTAAAGCACAGCTCCCTTTATTGAAAACCCAAGCTTATGAAAACTGCATCCTGATACCACAGTAAAGCTCAAGGGGGAGCTTCTAAAGTCCCATCACTTCATTTCTTAACCAGATGGAGCATTCAATTAGGACTGGGCTTCAGGAACAACATTTCCACCAGTCCAACAACCCATCTTACCCCTAGTCCAGTGTGTTTCAGTTTCTTTCACATACATTCAGGGAAAGGATGCCTGGGGTCCAACATTTTCCTCTTAGAGCTCAAGGATGTGTGAAACTGGGTACATGTAGATGAACAGGAAAGAGAAGGGAGGAACTTGAGGGGGAAGGGTGCCCAGCCCATGGACAAAGCCAGCCAGGATACGTAGCAAGAGGGAACTTCAACACAACCCCAGCTGGCCACCACCCTGCAATCCTACTTCAGCTAAGATGGGCAGCCCTGACACGGTGACTCATTACCGATTTCCCCCGGAACATGTTTGCCATGGAACCTAAAGCAGACCGTGACATTCAGGCAGTTCATAGGCTGCTGTCCATCATGACACTGAGGCGCTGTGATGTTGATGGAGCCTGGTAGGAAGATGGAGACATCCACCGTAATGACAGGTCTGGCCCTGCAGGGTAAAAGCAGAAGATGACTCAGTCATGTTAAGGAGCGGCTCTTAAAATCAACAGGAACTACACAGACAGGAAAAGATCCTAGGCCTTCAGCCAACATTTACATAAAGAATGAAATGAACCAAGAGAAAAGGACTAATATGCTCTATATGTACTTTTTATGGTTGTAAAAGTAGCACATTTCCTAATAAACAAATTAGCTTCCCAGTGATAAAGGCAAGTTAGCTGTTAAGAAGACATATGTAGGGGCCGGGGATTTGGCTCAGTGGTTCTGCCACCTGTCTCATAAACACCAGGGCCCGAGTTTGATCCATGGTACCAAAAAAATAAAATAAAAGATCCAGTTTCAAAATAAATTTTTTTAAAAAAAGAAGACATATGTAAAAGGCAAGAAGAGAAAGGAAAGATTGTGAGAAATGGAAAAAAGTCTTTGTGAATAGGGATGGTGGAAGGGTTGAAGGGTGGGCAGGGGAATGGGGAAAAAAATAACCAAGATACATCATGTAAAGGTGCAAATTCCCAGTGATGAATGTAATTTCACTGTACACCTAAAATGTACCAATAAACTTAATAGAAAAAAAAAAAGACATATCTAATCAAAGCCATAAGTGAATTACGAGATGCTGGGCAATTATTTAAAATTTCACCAGGGCCAGGGATTTAGTTCAGTGGTGCTGGGCCTGCCTTGCAAGCACAAGGTCCTAAGTTTGATCCCCGGTACCAAAATAAATAAAATTTCACGTTAAGTTCTGATTTCCATTTAATTGGGAAGATATGAATGTGTTTAGAAGCCATGATTCTACAACTACATCCCACTCAAACGTCCCCCAAAGCGTTCACTGACATTGGAAGCATGAACTACAAAGTTCTCATCAGGTTGGACAAATCTTTACTTCATTTCCCTCTATCAATTCACTGAGTATTTTTTCTAAAAGGACTTGACTAATGGAGTTCCAGCTGCTAACAGTAAAGTATTTCAAGAGCAAAAGAAATCAACCTGCCTGGCCTCAGGACCAAGTGAAACCCAACAAGCATTCATACTCCTTTCACTGACATGGACCACCCCCAGTTCTTGATGGATGGACAGCATCCAGGGACTGCCCTGGGGCAGTTAGACAGATGCTAAGACTGAATTACCCCATTCTGTGCTCTTTGCAAACATCTGCTCAGGAAGGCTCCTCCTAGGCTGCAGCTTAACCTCCCCCCAGGCCTCACAAAGAGACCCTTTGACCTCTAAGGAGCCCCAGACCTTATGGAGCCACTGCCAGGGGTAGCATAACAAGATTAAGGAGCATTAGTGGCTTGAGAACAATGACCTCGCTTGTGTACAGTGCTCTTTCAAAAGTGCAGAAGGTGACAGGACAGATGAGAATAGTGGTCAATTACTCCAAAAGGAAAAGGCATTAAGGAAAAGCTGGTGTGAAACGGAAATGAAGAGACAATCAGCACAGATGAACCAAAGGGAAATCTGCTGCTGTCACCATTTCTGGGACAGGAGGGTCAGCAGAGGGGCAGCTGTGACCAGGGCAGTAAACTGTGAAGCTGGCTATAGGGCAAAAGGAAGTCAGACAACAATGGTGCCTGAAAGAAACCAACATCTTGGTCTTTGGGTTTTGGTCTAGATTTATCCTTAGAAAATGCTAGAAATAATTTAGAAAGTGGATAGTTACTCCTGGTCGATGCAACTAAATGGATGCCAATGGATGGGCACTGTACAAAGCCCCTCTGACCGTCAAGAGCCAGCTCCAGTGTCTCTCCCCCAGGAAACCTCCTGAGGACCCTTGGCTCCTCTGATTCCAGCTCTATAGATGCACCTCTGCCCACCTCCCTACCAGCGCAAACAATCAGATATTTCCAAACATGCCTGAAACACCACCACCACCATCTCCCCCACCTTTTGCACCCCACACCCAGGATCTGGGATTCCAGCACATTCCTTTTCACTTTCTGAGGACAGCAGATGTGCAAAACCCTTGTTAAGTAGATACTAACTTCCCCGGAGCCCAGGAGACTAAGCCCTATGAGTGCCCCTGACCTATCTGGTCCAAGAGCAGAAGAAAAGCTCAAGCCTCTCCTCAGGCCCAGGGCCTGCTCAGAGAGCTCTGTGAGCCAGGAGGCAGAGCGAGCAGTCCACATACAATGACCTTGACAAAGTTTGCCTAAACAGAATCCTTCAAAATGGCTGATAGGGGCCCTCAAAAGTACATCTCCTTTCAACATCTGTCTGATCAATTCTCTCAAACTTTGTTTCCACTCCAAGTATTGTGTTTGGAGGAGGAAAAGCCCAGAAATCTTTCACAAGCTTCTCTGATCACTTCCTTTGCCCTACGGCATCAGGCACTATCACCCTAATGCAGGACCTGCCTCCCTGAGAAAACTTTCTGAGGGCACAGTGGGGACAGCCCACATGCCTTGGGCGCAGCCTGCCTCTCACAGTCCTGCTGGCCTATGTGCAACCTCTAAGATGAAAGCAACGGGGCCACCTAAGGACAGCAGCACAAGCATTTTCAAGACTTGAAGGAGGTAACTGGACTGCTTTTTCTGATGGCTCACAGTTCAAATCCTCACATTCCAGTCCCAGGTAAATCATGAAAGCAGTCAGGGTATCCTTTGACACATTGCTCAAATATCCTTGGCCTTTTGTAGGGCACAGACAGGTGGAGAGATACACAGCCTACATCCTGAGTGATACTATTGGCTACTAAGCCAGCCCTAGGGTGCCTACCTCCAGGAAACTTGTTTATGTTTACACGGTTTAAGACACTCTTGGTGGGGTTTTATTGTAGCTACAGCCCAAAGCACTCCCGCCCACACATGTCTCAGATACTCAAATCCCTTGAGACAGTCAAATATAAGAGTGTAGGATACATTTACATGTGCGTGCACACACACACAGAGGACTGGCCTCCCCTTTCCTGGTCTGAACCATAATCGGAGGCAACTCAAAAGTCTGACTAATTGGCCCATCATCCAGGCCTTGCCTGAGTCCCCTACTTAACTTAGTCAGCTGAAACTTCCAGGCCTCCTTGTTCCCTGTCGTCCAGCCACATCCCAGCACCTATACAGCAACGGATGTCCCCCTGCCTGGCCCTCAGAGATACTTGATGACTCTTTTTCCTGTCCCTCCTTATTTCCTCCCTGAGCTCACAGCTCAGCTCAGAAACTTCCTCCTCTTCCTGGTCCCCTGCCCCCCCTCCCGGAATAGACCAGCACGGTCATCCTCAGTCACGCTCCTCCAGATCCCAAATCGAACTAGATCTGACTCTCTTCCTACAATGGGACCCCCTTGCCCCTAGCCTATGTGCTACATTCCATCTCTGTTTCTAATCTCATCTTCCAGCAGCAGCCTCCCTCTCCTTCTTGTATCCCAATCTCTCCAGGCTCCAACAGAAGAACAGGGTCAACACATTAGGGTCCATGTGATTAGAGTGACCACCACTGATCCCTTCCAGGAGGGTCAGGAGACTCAGGTGATAAGAAAAGGTCTCAGAGAAGTTGGCCTAAAGGGTGCAGAGCTTTCTATCCTTGAAACATCTGCCAATTGTATCTGCTCCCTGCAAGCCTGGCTTCTGAAAAGGTGATGAAGATTCACTGTTTTCTTGCTTCTTCTTCCCTCACCCACCTAAAGCCATCTGGTATCTGCTCCATCATTTCTCTACAGCCAAAGGCACAACTGATCTGTCACTGCCACCTCTGATGGGACTCAGGCTTCACGGGGCCCTCTCTGCTAAACTCAACACCTGTGCCCTTGGCCACATGACCCTGTTTTGTTGTCCTCACAGCATCATCTGGAATTACCTCTTTTTTCCAAGTTAATACAATGTGCATATCTCTGGTCTCCTCACCCATGGGGCTAATAATACCTAAGTCACAGAGTTGTTAAGGAGACTAAAGGTTAATACAAATTTTGCAAGCAAGGAAAAGGGTGAACATCCATAACATTCAGAATAATACCAAAACATGGATGAATCTCAAAAAAAAATGATGAAAGAAGCCAGAAACAGTATATACAATATAATTCCATTTATGCGAAACCCTAGTGATCTATGGTGACAGAAATCACAACAGTGCCTATCTATTGGCTGGGGGTGTGACTACAAAGAGCATGAGGAAACTTTCAGAGGTGACAGAAATGTTCTTTTTCTTAATGAAGCATTAGTTACACAGGTGTCTACATTGGTCAAATTTATCAGGTCATACACTAAAACTGGTACATTTTATATTCTGCAAAGCATGCCTCCATACAGAAAGACAAGAAGAAGGAATGAGTATACAGTCATGTACCACATATGACATTTCCATCAAAGGCAGATCACACATACCATGGTAGTCTCCCATGATGATAACATAGCTGTCTTAGTTTGTGTAAGCACACACTACTCCAGAGTTCACATAATGACAAAATCACTTAGCATAGCATTTCTCTGAAGTTCCCCTGGGGTTAAGTGATGCATGACTGTATGTAAAAGGCTTACATAGTGCCGGGCATACAGTAGGTGTTTACCAAACAGTAGTTGCATCATTAGCTACTTTTGTATGGCTCCTTGGTTAGAATATAAAGTCAAGAACTACGTCTGCCATGTTTTCTTACAAATCCTCATGATCTAACATACACGATCTGCATTTTAACCCATCAGGATATGTTAGCTGAGTAAATGAGGGAATGGACTTCCTGTGACCACAACATCCCCCACACATTCCTCGCTGGGTGGCATGGCCTTATGCTTTTCCTGGGCCTTCTCCTTGCCCTTGTCATCCAGGTGGGACACCCCCAGTTCCTGTCCTAGACCTCTTCTCTCCAGTAATGTTCTTCCCAGCTTTCTCCTCAAAGAACTTTACATTTTTCCGTGTTAAATTTCACCTCAGCAAATGCAACCCTTCATGCCAGGCTAGAGATCAGGGTCTCCAGTCCACTATAGAACTGCCTCACTTTACATTTCCATCCGTGTGGGAGAGAAGATCACCTGCGAAGGTGAGAAAAAGAAAGAGCCCTTTGGGTTGGAGCTCACAGGTGGAAGATGATGAAAGGCAAGAATGATGGCACGGCAGAACCTACACAAGAGACCTCAAACCAGATGCTCCCAGTATTGAAAGGAGGGCCTGTCTTCAACTGTGGAAAGCCAAGGGATGTGTTTTATTTGAATGCAATCCTAAAAAACCCACATGCACTGCTCAGGATATGAAAAAAAGTGCAAACATGACAAAAGCATCAGAGCAATCCATATCCCAAGTCTAACTTCCATCATTTGGAGCCAGGAAAGTCATCTACCCAAAAGGAAGAAGTGACATAGAATGGAAAATCCAGTCACATGAGGTGATACTTAAGAGAAGCAGGGAAGTTGGATCTTAGAGAGCTATCACCAGGGGACACAACTGTCAATTTCAGATACTAATAGGCTGCTGTGTAGAAAATACAAGACAAGAAAGCAGATTTTAATAGAGGCAACCAGTCCAATTTACCTAAGATCTGCTAATGCCTAAGCACTTACACCAGGTACTGAGGCAAGCATTTAACATGTACCAAATCATTTGTTATGGTTAAGTACTACTGTTATCCTGTTTCATAGGCAAGAACCCTGGAACAGAAAGGTCAGGGGCCTTGCCCTGGTAGCTTACTTTGTAAGGACAGAGGCAGAGTGTGAACTCAGGCCACCTGGCCCCAAGGGCAACCTCAACCTCAAGGATATTCTGCTTCATTAAAATTCAGTAGTTAGGAGTCCAAGAAATTGAATGATCTCTATAGTGAAAATTACAATACTCCGGAAAAGGATATCAAAGAGAACATCAGAAAATAGAAAGATACCCTCTGTTCCTGAACTGGCAGAACCAATATAGTAAAAAATGGCCATACTCCCAAAACTTACACACACATTTAATGCAACTGCAATCAGAATACCTCACAGAACTGTAGCAAAAAATCCTAAAATTCATATAGAACCAGAAAAGACCCAGAATAGCAAAGTAATCCTGAGTAGCAAGAGCAAAGCAGAAGGCATCACAATCCTGGATTTCAAGTTATATTACAAAACAACAGTGATTTAAAAAACAAACAAACATGGTATTGGCATAAAGACAAACATACAGATCAGAGACACAGAATAAAGGATGCAGAAACAACCCCAAGCACATTCAGCTATCTGATCTTGACAGAGAGGCCAAAAACATACACTGGAAGAAAAAGAGCTTCTTTAGCAAATGGTGTTTGGAAAACTGGTTATCCACATACAGAAGACTGAACCTAGATGCATATCTCTCACCATATATTAAACTAAAATCAAAATGCAACAAAGATCTCAATGCTAAAACAAAAACATTTAATCTGCTGGACAATAAAATAGTCAAAACTCTTGAAAACACAGGCATAGACAAGGGCTTTCTGAACAAAACCACAAATGCACAAGAAATAACATCAAGAACCAAGAAATAGGATCATAGCAAATTGAAACATTTCTGCACAGCAAAGGAAACAACCAACAGAGTGAAGAGTCAAACTATAAAATGAAAAAAAAAAAGTTGCCAGCTCTTCTCCAGAGGACTAACATCAAGAATATATAATAAACTCAAAAAATTAGAGCCCACCCCAAAATAAAAGACTCCATCAAAAAATGGGCCAATGCAATGGATAGACTTCTCATAAGAAGTAGTACATATGGCCAATAAACACATGAAAAGATGTTCAACATCTCTGGACACTAGACAAATGCAAATTAAGACAACACTGAGATTCTACCTTACTCCAGAAAGAATGGCTGTCATCAAGAAATTAAATAACAAATGCTGGTGAAGCAGTGGGAGAAAAGGGACCCTTCTATGTTGCTGGCAGAAATGTAAAGTAGTACAACTACTATGGAAATAAGTATAGAGATTCTTCGAAAAATCTAAAATCTAAAAATTCTGTGTGACCCATCTATTTCCCTTCTAAGTATCTTCCCAAAAGAATTAAAGACCTTATATTACAGTGACACATGCATACCCATGTTTATAGCAGCACATTCATAATAGCTAAATCTCAGAAGTGGAATATATGCCCATCGACAGGAGAATGGATATAGAAAATGTGGTATTTATACACAATGGAGTATTACTCTACTATCAAAAAGATTATCTCCAGCCATTTTCCTAAACGGATGCACCTTGAGACCATGTGTTAAGCGAAATAAATCAGATACACAAGCTTAAGTATGAAATGGTTTCTCTTATATGAAATCCCAAAATAAAGAGCAAAATAAAAGATAGATAATAAGGAATAGGGAGGTAGATTTCTGCAAATGGGAGGACTAAGAGATGGTGGTAGAAAGGGGATGAAAAAAAGGAATTCAGATGTGATGTGTACCTGTACCAACTTCCCACAAGGAAAGTGATCATTGTGTGCTGCAAACATATACAAATTAAAATTAAAAAAGAAATTCAATGATTAGAGTCACCTGGGGGTCAGCTGTTTCCCTTAGAAGTTACTGAGCCCCCAACCCCAGGCAACTCATTTAGAAGAGGCTGTGTGTCCCTCTGGGGGAGACTCCAGCAAAAAGGGCCAACTGAGAAGAATCTGGGGCGGGGAACCACATGGCCTCTGGGATCCCTTCCAGCTCTAAGATCCTACTAGTCTATTTCAGGACATTCTGCCACGAGGTTATTAACAAAACCTAAGAGTTGGCTCCCATTCCAAAGTGTAATTTTGCCTCCTCTGACTCACTCAGACAGAAATACTTGGAGAATATTCGTGGGTGGTGATGGCAGCCCACTGGCCTCTAAGGACAGATCCATGCTATCCCTCCCTCCTCTCCACTCACCAGAGAATGAGCAGGAGGCTCTCAGTTCCGGGGATTGAGGACAGGCTGAGAGAAGGATGCTAGGGGCAGAAACCAAAAGTAGGATGTACAATGGTTCCCAGCCCTGACTGTCAAGGCACCCGTAGAAACAACAGTATTTATACTGCACTTTAATGAAAGGGGCTACTCATGGCCAAAGGCAAACAGCCCTCGAGTATAGGACAAGTCACCCCAAACCCTGTCTAGATGTGCCACAGAAGTTATCGTCTCCCACCAATAAGCTGTTCAAGGCCCACCAGATGGAAAGATTGGGATAGAGGAAAATAAGAGTGAGAAAATGAAGGCAGCATTTCCATTTATAAAGCACCTCCAGCCTGCAAGGAGCAGGGCAGAGGGAAGAGATGAGTGATGGTAAGTTACTGCCCCACATGTCCCCCACTGAGTTCTATCTCTCACCCATGAAGAGCAAGAGTAAGGCAGCTTACCTTAGAAGAACCACGCTGTCAGACATGAAGGCACCAATGGTGACATCTGAAAACAGTAAGTCACAGCATTCAGACACTAGTCAAAGCCCACCAACGACAGTCCCCACCCAGCACGGTGCTCTGCAGAAACTGAGGCCCAACCTGAGTCAGGGAGCCTTCCAACTGCCATAGTCTGGACTGTGCCAGAATTAAAACTACATTGTCCTACCACACGTGGACATTAAATACCACATGTGGTATTAAATCTTTGAAATAAGGCTGGTCCGAATGGAGATAAGCTGAGGAAATATACCATATTCCAAAGATCTAAATAATAATTTTATATTGATTATAATCAAAATAATATGTTTGTTATATATCATTAAAATGAACTTCAGGTATTTTATCTATACTTTATGTGGTTACTAGAATACACATGTAGCCTGCTTTATTTTTTTTCCTTTGATATCAGTACAAGGAGAGATACCCAGAATTAAATAACTCTTGGAAAATGACCTAGGGCAGTGGTGGCAAACTTAAGGTACACGTGCCACAGCAGGCTGTTCACATCACTGAAAGCTGTAAAAGGTCTGCTGTCACTGACCTGGGGTCTGTCAACCATGGGGGTCCTCACCTCCCACCCTCACTCCATGAGACTTCAGGCTCTCTCTGCATCCTTGCCTGTAACGTAGGGAACCTTATTCCCAAGACTTTCTTCCAAAGCTGCCAATATTTTATATTTAAATCATAAAATATTTATTAGTCAGAAAGTATAACATTTATTAAGTAATCCTTAAGTATATGAAATATGTTTTAGGATTTATTAGATATGATATATCTAATGATACATCATTATTAGATATATCAAATCAGATAAATAATGAAAAATATAAAATACTTGATAAACTAAGTAATGCTTGGTAAACTAAAATACAGGTTTAGTTAGTAATGTTTGTTGCTTTGTTTTTATGGTGTGCTAGGGATCAAACCCAGGGCCTCACACATGCTAAGACAAGTGCTCTACCTTTGAACTACACCCTCACTCCTTAGTAACTTTACTTCTAAATAAAGCATTCACTCATCCAATACCTCCCTGCCTTCTTTCCCCTTCAATATAAACCCCTTAACATTGGGGTTTCATTAATAGTTCAAAGAACCAAACATCTGAGTCCAAGAGAGTCTGAACCCATCTGTCACGAAATGAAAAGATGTATACAATGTCCTCATGAAGGGAAAACAACAGCAAATCCATAAATTATAGAACTCCTAAAGTTCCTGCACTTAGGTGTATTTATTAATTTTATTGCTCTTCAATAGTATTAAACCCTTGCATGTTTGAAACTAACCAAACCTGACAAACTTATCACTTTTTTTTTTTTTATGAAGAACACAAGCAATGAAGTTCAGATCCCTTGTGAAATGCGAACACATCTGCTCGACATGCATTCCTACAGCAGCAGCTGAGCCACCAGGAGACCTGAGTCCCTGCTGCGCCTGCAGACTCCAGTCATCCCTAACTTGCTCTGATGTGCAGCATTCTCGTCCAGAAAGTGGGGGACGTCCCCTCCCTGCGTGCCAACTGGCATCCATGTGAGTTGGACATTGCAATGTGGCAACATTTTACACATTTTAAAGTACTCAACCCATATAAGATTATTTGGAGATGGCCTCAGGTTGCCTAGTACAAGGAAAACTGCATTCCCAAACTTATAAAGATACAGGACAGCCTATCTTGGAGCAAAAGCTTAAGCAATGACCCTTTTTTATTCTACTATCCCTGGCTCTAAAGTCTCAAGGGTGTGCAAAACTTCTATCTGTAAGAAAATACAAAATTTGGTGTCCTAGGACTGTACTAGTTTTTACATATTTTAAGTATAAAGAAGTATTTTTCAAAAGTAAGATGACTATATATTTCTGGAAATATTTTCTGAACTCCGTAATGATCTGAAGTTTTTTCAAATTCTTACCTTTGCTTTCTCACCTCACTCTGCTGCATCTTCAAACACCTAAAGAACCACTATCCTACCACCTAATCAATTTGACATAAATTGGGTATAGCCTGGGGTCAGGTTGAAAATTTCATATTTTCATTCAATTAGCCTCAACCCCCACATTGTACTCATTCACCCCAAAGACCAGTCAGCCTCAAACTCAGAAGGGCTGTTTGTCCACCAGCAAGGCGACCTGGCTCTCTCCTTATCCAAAGCACTTTCTGTAATTTTCTTTTAGGAGGAAAGGGGTGACTCCTTTTCCCTCTCAATAGGAAGAAGTCTCTAAATATGAGTATGGTTAAATATAAAAAAACAAAATATGATACAATAGTTTATTGGTTTTACTGTTACTAGTCCATGTCTGCAGTATATAATGACTACATTCACTGTTGGGAATTGGTACATGGACATAACACATTGCACTTCCCTCCTTCCTCCCCCCTTTTTATTGTTCCAGCATCACCTTTTAAATATGTACCATTTTAAATGGACAATGCTTTTTTTCATTAGAAATGCTGCCACAGAAATTACTGAAATTCTAACCTCGTGGTATTTAAACTCATCAAAATAAATCACTTTAAAGCTCAGAAATGAACATCAACAAGTATCTGTACCTTAAAATCAAACAGCAGACAAAACATTCCATCCTGTGTGAATTTTCCTAATCCTAAACAGAGGAAATAGCTGCTAACCACACTAGAAATTAGCCCAACTCATGCACCTATCTTTATCTCATGTGCCTTTAACAAAAACAACTTACCAGGATAGCCATTTCCATCCATATCAATGCCTCCTGATATAGACTGCCCAAACATCCGCAGGACTGGGTTTATCTTCTGCCCAGACAATTTCTGAAACAGAGAATAGGGACATGGTTTCACTAGAAAAAAAGGAGTCACTAATAAAAACTTGAGATAGTTTTAACCAGCTTCCCCCAGCAGTATTTGGTCTTAAATTGTTGAAAGCGGCGGGGGGGGAGCAACTCTAATTTGATCAGGAAGCCTTTAGTAGGCAGTTGAAGATTCCTTTATTATAATTATTATTTGTCTTGGCCAAATTTCACATTTTGAAATTTTGCTAAGTTCACTGCTAACAAATAAATCTGCCCAGACTAGTGTGATTTTTTTTGACATGCTGAAGTTTAAGATGGATAAAGTTTAACTCTCATTTCTAACAGGTTCTGTTTTGTTTTGATCCAGGTATAGCTGGCTAAAATTCTAGGAATACATTTACTTCCTATCTCTGTACCCACACAGGTACCAAATACTTAATATTCCTCTCACAAGACACACAAGAGTCCTGCCCTAGACAGACAAGAAATTAACATATCTGACTGGAACTATGGCCCTGTGGAAACTGCCTCTCCAGCCAGCCAACTAGGAAGTCTACAGACTCCCAAACTTCACAACCAGGATTAAAGAGTTTTATCTAATAAATCCAGAATTCTGTAGTCCTGACCTTTTACAATCAATAGGAAATCCACAAGAATCAGCTGACGCCGTCTTCCTGTTAGACAGCCCTCAACCAACCAGTCAAAGTTCACAACTCCACCACCCTGCACACATCACCTACCATCGGTGCTTTTTATTCATCATTAAATTCACCACATATCAACACAGGTAGCACTGGCTCAAGAATATTTGCACAGCCAGCGCTCATCATGCAGAGCTGTGCATCAGCATTTGTGTGGCACAGATCTCCACAAGGCACTGAACTTCCTGAATCAGAAAAATTTCATCTTCTGGCACCTGAGTGGCTCCTCCCTACCTGTATCCCAGTCTCCTTGTGGAGTCTCACTGGCCAGTGCCCTTGTTTTCATGTCTTGAAGGAAAATCCACAGTAGATTTTCATGTCTTAAAGGAAAATCCACAACAGGTTTACAGATATCAGGATCACTTTGTCTTTATTTCCTCAGTAAGGAAAAGCATAAGGAAATAAAGACAAAATGATCCTGAGATGTCTCCCCATCCCACTGCTGCTGGTAACTGCAAATAATCTTCTCATAAATGATCTGAGAGCCCCTCTTGCCATTTTCCATTACACCATCCAGCAGGAAATTTGTATGCATCAAAGTACAGATGAGGACACTGTAGAAGAAATGCCTCTGACTCCCAGGCAAAGCCTCACATCCCACATGGCTCTATCTAAACAAGCATGTGTGTCTGTACTTCTTACAAGCCATGCTTTGAAGAAGGCCATCTCAGCTCTGAAGGCTTGCCCTGGGTTTGCATTTCTAAGGTATGCAGTGGCTGGGACTGGGGGGTAGAGAGAAGGGGTGGTCTATCTGGGGGTGGCAATGCAGGCTTAAATTATCTGCAGACATCTGCAGGCCATTATGCTATAAAGCCAGGAAGATAAGTCTGCTCAGTGCTAATAACCCTAAATGGAAACCAGGAACCTTGGAAAACCCCCACTTGACCAGGTTTATGTGCAGTGTCCGTTTGGGCAGCAGAAAGATCACAGGGGCCGCCACGACATGCCCGGAGGGCTTTCAAACTGGGGCAGGCACACAGGGATGTTAAAAATCAACACACTTCGTGGTAAACTCAAGGAAAAAGAATGAGTTAAAGAGTAATGTGGAAGAAGCTGAGGGGCCTGATCTCACCATTTATCCAGCAGAAATAATACCAATCTGGGCCAAAGAAAAGCAATAGTGTTGCCCAGACTTGTTTCTGATTTCTTCCTCTACTTTGCACACACAAAGCTCACTCTGTTCAAGACTTGGGCCCAGAAGGATCTATCATTAAAGGGTTTTTTCCCTTTTAAATCATGGACCTTATCATATATACATATTAACAAGCATGGAAAAGTATAGTCATAGTTGTTTTTCTTTGTCTCTCTTTCTTTAAAAAGCCCAAAACCACTTCTTTGTCAAGGCTGACAAGCCGACATGCCTGCTGACAAAGGCAGGGCGGTCCAGCTGCTGATCCCGCTTCCTACTAAAGACACCCCATACTAACCACAAGATGTATACTCCAGCTTGGCGCAGGGATTCCACCCAGCAACAAAACAAAACACTGTAGAGCCCTGGAGGAGGGGAAGCAGGGGTCTTGCACAGGTTGTCCCCTGTGTGATTAGCTTCCGAGGTCCAAGAACAAGCTTCCAGGAGGATGTATGGAGAATGACCCTGTCCTCTGCCCAAGCATCAGGTCCTTAGATGACTTTCAGCTTGTCACACTGGGAACAGCATCCCAGTCTAGGGTGGCTCCTGGGATGCAATGTGGTCCCCACACTGTGCCCAAAGCCTCTTCATCCTGCCATGTCAGCTGGGATGGATTAAGAGCATATTTCTCTCATGTTACTTACTTATTTCTAATGAAAAGAGGATGATCCACATGGACAGAGGCTCCTTGTAGTATGTGTGCTTCAGAGAAAAATGTTTCTGTATCTCCAAGTTTTTCTACTGACTTGAGTTAACCCTTTTCAAACATAGAGCTGAGGAGGGTGGTTATGAGCAGTTTCAGGAGTCAGACTGTGAAAGTTTCAACAGCCATACTGCTGCTTACTACCTTAGGCAAGTTAAAATACCCTCCCTGGGTCACAGGTACCTCAGAGAAAAATAGTGGATAATCAACATGCCCCCCTCACATGGCTGCTTTGAAAGCTCGCAGCAAGGAAAGGGCAGAGCAGGCCCTCAGGAAGCAGCCCTCTTCTTCCCCGCTGAAACGTCTTGCAAAGGCAAGATACTGAGCCGAGAAGCCAGTCAGTGGACAATGAACCTGTACTTTTTACATACTGCTGCTTAAATTTAAAATATAAATGCATGCATATAAATACAAAGGAAGAACTTAGCCCTTAAGAGCTCGATAAGTATTTGCTGACTGAAAATTTCTCCATGTGCATTGTCCTTTTTTGGTCACTGACCTGGGAGAAAGACACAGACCAGTGCCGATCTACACACATTCACAGATATCCTGACTATGCTTCTGTCCAGTGTGACTTCCTTTTCTCCCATGGGCTGGGATTGACACCGTCAGCAAGACTGAATACAGAGCTGACACAGCAAAAAAGAAACACATTTACCACTTCCATTTCCCAACTCCAGGGCAAGGCCAGAGCTTTGACCAACTCCTGGTTTTAATGACAATTGTGACCAAAGTCCATGATAACTTTCAGGCCCTCCTCTGTGGACCAATCTCTCTCCAGATTGTAATTTCACAATACTCCTCTGACTTAACACATAGATGGTCTGTAAAGGAGACACTGAAAAGAAACTTGACTTTCTCAAGTAGCTCGACTTCTGAATAAAAATATGGTTATTATTTTCTGAAGGCTAAGTGTATCCCTGAATGTGAGCAATGTCAGGACCCTATGAGTACTGTTTTATATTTAATAGGCAACATCAATTTTTTTCCTCTTTCACCAGAAGGTAGGTGCCTAAAGGCAAACCCAGTGTCATACTTTGATTTGTAGTCCCAGAATATGGTACACAGTGAAGTTCCATGTGTGTCTGTTGAGTGGATGTACACACAGTGACCACACCATTCTCACACCAATTACCATTGAATACTGGGGGACCATCCCACCGGCATCACCGTGATAGATATAGACTGCCCCTGCAAAGTCGTCCTCTTCAGGTGCACCAATGGCCACATCTGAGGGAGAAAAACGACTATGGGTCAGAAATGCCACATGGAATAATATGTATGGATTCCCTAATTCCAGTTATCATCATGTCTGAGGCCCCCGATCCAAGAAATTTTTGGCTAATCATTCTAGCATTATATAAGGCATATGATCTCTTAGCAGGGGAAAAGGAAAAAGAAAAAAAAAACATGAAAAGAAAGTTAAAGAAGCTGAGAAAACTTTAGTCCCAGAAAAGTTTCTATCTCTTCCTCTTAAGAAAATTGATATAATGAAACAGACCCAAGTTCAATCCCTGGTACCAAAGAAAAAAGAAGAAGAAAGAAAGAAAGACAGACAGACAGACAGACAGACAAAGACAGAAAGACAGAAAGACAGACTAATATAAAGAAATACAAGCCAGGGCCAGGAATTTGGCTCAGTGGTTCCACCTCCTGCCTCTCAAGTGCAAGCACCCAAGTTCAATCCCCGATATCATTTAAAAAAAAAAAGGAAAGAAATACAAGCTGATGTGAGGTGATTCACTCCTATAATCCTAGCATTCTAGAAGGCTGAGGAAGTCTGGGGAACTTAGAGAGGTCCTGTACCTGTCTCAAAATTTTAAAACGGCAGGGGATATTGCTCAGTGCAAAGATCCTGGGCGAATCCCCAGTACAGCAAACAAAAAAACTTTTAAAAATTATATAAGAAATATAAATACATAAACTACCCACCCTAATCTCTATCAGAGAGGGGAATTCCACAGACAATGGTTATTGCATAACTCAGAAAGCCAACTCTATTCCTAGATGAAGGAAATGTACAGACAGAGTGTAATTAATTTCCCCAGAAAGAAAAACCAGTGTTACTCTCACAAATGACAGCTCCTGGATCAAAGCTTGAATTTTCCCTGTTTTCCCTTTGCTTCTGGTAAGAGTCATGTGTCTGAAGAAGTGTGCTTAAGGGCAGAGAACATGCATTCCCATGATCTCAAGATAGAGGTTCATATCATGTGCGTGCGCTCTCCCTCCCTCCCCCCTCCCTCTCTGTCTCTCTCGCTCTTCTTACCTCCTGCCCTCCTGCCCTCTCTCCCTCTCTCTCTCTCTCTCTCTCTCTCTCTCTGAATGGTGCCCACTGTGGCCAGTGGCATGAGGTAGCAATGGAACCCAGACACCTGGCCTGGGTAAGAGCAGCACCCCAGCCTTGGAGATGCGGCTCTCCTAAGCCCTAATGTCTGTACACTGTGCATACAATGAGGGAAGAGGTACTTAACAGGCCAGAGGAGAAGGGGCTGTGAAGGATCCTGGGGTCCAAACAGACGTGGACATCAGATCTCCACACCACTCCCCCATAATGCAACTTCAAAGCCACCACTATCAGGGACAAAATGTCTAATTCTGTCCTCACTTATTTCCTCCAAAACATGGCAGATCATTATGGAGCATCAGAGACTCAGAAACAAAAATAACTGGTGACAGGAGAAAGCTCATCAAACTTCTCAGCCACTTGAAGCCCAAAGGACCCATCCTGAGGTTTGTTTCCACTGCAGAGACAGCAAAGAGGGCAGAGCTGAGAGGATGTACAGGAGTGAAAGTTCTGTGGGCTCAACACTCAGCTCTGGGTGTCCACACAGAGAACATGCCCAAGACTTTCCTCTCTCCCCATAAAATGCTGATGGACTTTCAGTGTGGACCAGGAGCCCCAGAAGCAGGTCACGACGAGAGGACAAAGTCAGAGAGCAGCCGCCACTCTGACTCGGTCTGACTGCTGCACTGGAGAAGCCCTGCACTCCAGGGGAGACCCCACTCACCTGAGAAGCCATCATCGTCAAGATCCCCCAGGCTGGCGATGCTCTCCCCAAAGTGCGCATTGTAGGCCCTATCCCCAGTCAGGGCGAGCTGCTCCTCAAGGGCTCCCTGGGAAACAGGACAGAAGAAAAGATGGGGGAGGAAGTACAGGGCCAAAACATTTTTTTAATCTAAAACTTAAAAATTTAGAGCTCAGACTGCTGCCCTCCTAGATCCCACTCATTGACAGGAAACACCTGGACACAATCACAAGACCCCAAACTTCTCTCTCCTCACGGCAAAACGAGTGCCTTCTCTGGTGTAGCAGGAAGGTCTCCAATAGGGGAGATATGTTTCAGAGGCAAGGAGAGTGTCACCTTGGCCAATGAGTACTACTCACTGTCCCACTACTACACAGACAAGCAAGTCCACCCACCACGCGTGCCTACAGTATCCCCTTGGCTTTTCTTAAGGCGTCACTCAGGACAAATTCATAAAGCTGTTTTCCAAGGTACCTGATGAAGATTCAGGCACCCCATTTGAACAGAGGTAGGATAAATCACTATGCTCGCTGCCATGCATGGCTCAGATTCAAAATTCCTGAGCAAACATTAACTCACTGTGGGGGGGGTCTCAGTGGTGTACAGTGACAGTAAAACCCACCCAAGGATACCCACTCTGCTCCCAGCCACTGGGCACGTGAATACCAGAGTATTGAAATGCAGTGTGATGTTTTAGGGAGTAAGAATGTCTAAACCTTCCCCAGTGGAGAGACACTCTGGACCCATCAGACATACACGAGCCCTCTAATGAATGTCTAGTTTTTCTCACGACCAAATCTCTTACACTATCAACACAATTTTCAACTTAAAAACAATAAAGATGTGATGATTTCTTCAGTCAGTGAAAGCCCCACTCCAAAATACAAATAAGAGTCACCCCTTAGTGTCTGTGAGGGTGGTACCAGGACCACCTGGATTCTAAAGTCTGTAAGTATATATAAAATGTTATTATATCTACATACAACTTATGTATACCTTTCTGTGTACTTTAAATCATCTCTAGACTATAATATCTAATACAATATAAATTTATTAAAATAGTTACATCACTTAGGGATTAATGACAAGAAAAACAGTCATCATCAGAATAGACAATTCTTTTTGTTCCCATTAGTTCAATACATGGTTGCATGAATCCGAAAAAGCACAACTCAAAGATCCAGAGAGCTTACTACATGCAATTTCTTTCTATTACTGTGAGGGGGAAGAGGAGAGAGAAACACACACAACTGATTCCTGTTGTGTAACAAGCAGGGTATATCCACACCGTCATTTATGACCTTTCCCACTGTACAGCTGGGAAACTGAGGCACTGACTACAATCTATTTGCTCATATCACACAGGCTACAAATTGGAAAAACCAAGATTCAAACTCAGGTCCATCCACTCCGAAGTCACCATTTTTTTCACTTCTTCACTTTACCTTACAGTTTCAACAGAAACAGAACACTCTGGAGATTAGGGCATCCATACATCTTTAAGGCACATTGGGCTGGAGGCAGGGGAGAGGCCACACATGGCTGCCTCATGCTCAGAGGAGGTCTGAGGAGAATTATCACGCTCCAAGATTCCAGCCCTGGCTTGGTCACACAGTCAAACTGCAACATCTTCGTTCTCCTACACATATAAATGTAGACAGCCACTGACTGCCCACCATTCTCCTCTGTACAATGACCACTTCGCTTCTTCCCATTCCCTGCTCCTAGAATGTCAGTGGGGATGCAGGTATCAAAAGTTATTGCCTAGGATACACACTTGACACTTTTCTTTAAAAACATCAATAGATTTTCATATGCCAATAATGAACTACCTGGGGGGGGGAATCAGGAAAACAATTCCAATCACAGTACGTTAAAAAAAAAATACAATCACTGGGAGTCAACCTAACCAAGGAGGTGACAGACCTCTACAATGAGTTTCAGAACACCACAGAAAGAGATTGAAGACAATAGACAGAAAGTGGCTAGACCTCCCATGTTCACAGATTGGCAGAATTAATATTGTTAAAATGGCCACAATACCATAAAGCAATCTACAGATTTAATGCAATCCCCATGAGAAGTACAATGACATTATTCACAGAACTAGAAGAAAATCCCAAAATGTATATGGAAACAAGAAACGCAGAACACCAACAGCAATCTTAAGCAAAAAGAGAAAGGCTAGAGGCATCACAATACCCAATTTTAAATTATATTGCAAAAACACTGTAACAAAAACAATATGGTACTGATGCAAAATAGAAATAGACAGCAGAACAGAACAGGGAACACAGAACGTGGGATTTGGTGGCACAAGCTCAGCACTGTGAAATTACAGGAGCAAGAGGGACCGCAAGTTCAGACCCAGCCTGGGCAACTCTGCAACTTATCAAGACCCTATTTCAAAATTAAAAAATAAAAAGGGGCTGGGGATGTAGCTTAACGTAAAAGTCCTACGTTCAACCCCCAATACCCTCACCCAATACACACAAGGAAAAAAAAGAGCACACAGAAACAAACCCACACAACTACTGCCATCAGATTCATAAGGATTCAAAAATAAACACTGGAAAAAAGACAGCCTCTTTACCAAATGGTGCTTGGAAAACTGGATATCCATATGTAGAAGATTAAAACGAAATCCCCCACCCACCCCTCTCGTACCAGGGATCAAACTTGGAACCTTGCACTTGCAAGGCAGTCAGTGAAACCACTAACTCCTTCTCTTTCACCTGGTACCAAAAAAAAAAAAAAAAATCAATTCAAAATCTATTAAAACCTAGGGATAAGACCTGAAACTTTGAAATGTTGAAACTTTGAAATACTTGAAGCCATAGGCATATGCAAAGATGTCCTGAACAAGACTCTAATAACACAGGAAATAACAGCAAGAACCAACAAATGGGACTACATCACACTGAAAAGTTTCTGCACAGCAAGGGAAACAATCAAAAGAGTGAAGAGATAGCCAACAAAATAGAAGAAAACCTTTTCCCAGATATTGCTCTGACAAAGGATTAATATTTAAAACATATAAAGAACTAAAAAAATCAAATAGCCTAATCAATGAATGGGCAAATGAAATGTATAGATACTTCTCAAAAGTACTATAAATGGTCAATAAATATATGAAAAAATGTTCAACATCTTTAACCATTACAGAAATGCAATCAAAACTACACTGAGACAGGTTTGGTGACACATGCCCATAATCCTGTAATCCTAGCACTTGGGAAGTTGAGGCAGGAGGATCACCATGAGTTCAAGGTCATCCTGAACTACACTACACAGAAACCCTGTCTCAAACACATACATACATACACTCACTATCCCTCCCTCTCTCTCTCTCTCTCTCTGTGTATGTATGTATGTATGTATGTATATATTTTGCCTCACTGAGTTTCCATCTCATTCCAGACAGAATGGTTAGCATCAAGAATACAAAAAAAAATTTTTTAAACCATAAATGCTGACAAAGATGTGGGGGGCTTCCCCCACACCTACTCTTCTGGTAGGAATGTAAATAAGTAGAGGCAACATAAAAAGCAGTATGAAGGCTCCTCAGAAAACTAAAACTAGAACTGCCATAGGACCCAGCTGTCTCACTCCTTGACAGATACCCTAACCAGTCAAAGTCAGCACACTACAAGGACACCTGCATATCCATGTTTACTGCAGCACGATTCACAGGAGACAGAGTATGAAACCAGCCTAGATGCCCATCAACAGTTGAATGGGTAAAAAAAGGTGTGTAATACATACCGTGGTATTCAGCCACAAGAAAGAACAAAATTCTGTCATTTGAAAGAAAACGGATGGATCTGAAGACCATCATGTTGAGTAAAATATGATTTTCTGTGATTAAACAATACACAAATGTTCACAGCTTTTAAATGTATTCCGGTAAGAGACAAACTGCCAGGAATCCTCCTCAAAGTGCTCCTTGCTTCAAACACATACGACCCATCACTCTTGCTACTTTCTGAAGCAGTTCTAGAAATCTATTTTGTGTCTTTACTTGTGCTGTCATGGCTGCCTTGAGGTCCTCAATAGATTCTAAATTTTTACCTTTCATAGTCTTTTTGACTACAACGAGCCACAAGTCCCACAGTGCCGAAGCCAGGAAGAAAGGTGAAGGAGGTTACGCTGCAGTGTTTTCACAAGCCTTCTTTCCACTGCATGGATGATTTGGCAGCAGAATTCATCACATTTTTTATCACATCTCAGAAAGATACAAGACAGGACTTTCAGAAATGCTTCAGAGAGCGGCACAAATGGTAGGATAAATGCGTTTGAAGCAAAGGAGGCTACTTTGAAGGGGATTAATGGCAATGTGTCTTCTAGGGTAATAAATTTTAATTTAAACATTCACTATATATTCTGATCACACCTTGTAAGCCAAACTCATAAAGACAAAGCATGCCAGTTTTGAAGCAAGCCAGATTCAAATCCCAACCTTTCCACTTCTCAGCTATGTGGTTTGGGCTACATGTAACTTAACCTCTCTGTGCCTCAGTTTCTTCATCTGAAAATGAGAGACCCTTGATATCACAGGGTATCCCACTAAAGCCTTTATAGAAAGCAGGACAAAACAGCGCCTGGCACACAGGGCTCAAAAACTTGTCAGGAAGGTTTCTTCCTGGCCTCTATACGCCTGCAGTTCTCACACTGTATACGACTTTCCACCAACGGACCATTAGGATCTCCATAGCAGGGATTAGGCCATTGCACCTCCTCTGGGTAAGGTGACCCCATGCACACCTATAGAGGGTGCTCAGTCACTCCTGGCTGAAAAAATGCCCCTTCCTTCCCACATCCCATCCCCACATTGCCCACCATACTCACGTTTCCTCTGTTGATGTAGACAGTGACCTGCCCCTCGTCTCTGATCTCAGAAAACATAGGGGCACCCACCAGCAGGTCAGAAAGGCCATCCCTGTTCAGGTCAACTGCGCATAAGGAGGAGCCGAAGTAAGAGCCCATCTGCAACCAAGTCGAGTCGCAACAGTGTTCAGTGTCTACCCTTGCACACCAAGGCCCTCCCCGTTCTCTGGATCACTAGTTTCAGAAACACTTGCTCCTGGTCCCTTCAAGGCTGCACTAGCTGAGCTGCCCCACCCACCAGAAAGCCCAAGCAGTAAAGTACCCAGCACCCATGGGCCTTCCGATCATCCTGAGACCAAAACTAAGGGGCTCAGAATGTCCCTTTCCAGGAGCCCTATTTTTTTTTTACCGGCACAAAAGCGCAGCGCTCTATTTACAGCTCCAGCTGACACCTGCCCACCTGGCCAGCCCCCTGCAAGGGGTGTAGGGAGAGGGGGTCAGCCATGTCAGCAGGGAAAGGGCATGAGGCAGGAAAAAGACAGAAGGGAAAGTGGGTAGGAGCAGAGGGACAAGAGGAGAGAAGCAGCTCAGAGCTCGAGCAATGGGACAGCAGCAGGAAGGGTCAGAGAGGGACACCCTCTCTCCTCCAAGGACCCAAAGCGTAGCTGAGGAGGGGGACAGGCTGCAGAGAAAGGGGAAAGAGAGGCTTCCAGGAGCCCTATTAAGAAGGTAAATAAGCGAATCCCTGGAGAACAAGGTAGTTTTTAAAAAATGAAAGCTGAGGTTCCAAAGCCAGGTTAAAATCATGATAAAAGTGTCTGTACATCAGATATTTGACAAGACCAAGCAAGTAGGAATGTGACATCTTTCAGCACCTCAAAGACATGAAAACAAGCGTTACATGGCGAAACAGGATCTCTTCCCCCAGTCCAGTGTATAGACTGGCTATGAAGGCATGAAGTGAAGTGACAGGAAAAGGTACAAATCATAGACTCAAGAAGGAACAGAGCCAGATATACTGACTCTTTAAACATAGCTTAACCCAGTAACCTTTATTTTAAATCTGGGATCTCAAGCCAAATACCAATGGCATCCAAGCAGGAAGTTAGAAAAAATAACAGCGCAAGTGTGCTTACAGGTGGCAAGTGGTATTTCTTAGTGACATTTCTTCGGTGTCTAGGTGACAATAGGGGGTGGTGGAGACTGTAGCAAACTGGAGCCCACAGGCCCAGCTAAAGGAACAGCTACTACCTAGCAGCAACTCTGCTCCTACAAGGAAAGCTGACCCAGAAGGGCCAACCTCCCAATTTTCCCAGAGAAGCCAAAAAATCTAAAATTCTGTTTGAAATGCCTATTTTTTAAAATGCTGATAATTTAACATATAATAAAAATGATAAATTAATACCGAACGAACCAAACAAAAACTTTTGCAGGCTATGTGCTCTCTAAAAGCTGCCAGTTAGCAACCTCTAAAAACAACAGAAAAAGCACTATGCTTTTAAAATAAATGTTTTCAAATAGAGGTGCTCCAGCTCTATTGACCCGAGCAAGCATTTTCTCTTGCTGGTGGAGTGTGTTGGCAGCTGTCCCAGTGGAGTTTGAGAGGTGGGGAGACTCCAATCTACTTCCTGCAGCTAACGCTGGCACTGGAGGACTTTGCAGTGGCCACTCAAGAATCCTTCCCTACTCACATGTCAAAGCCAATCAGCCAACCTCAAGGGAGAAGGTCACAGGAGAGGTTTGGAATCACAGAGGTGGAAAAGACAGAAACCAAACTGCCAGCCACTAATTCAGTGGCCTTGCCAATCTATCTGACCTTTAAGAATAGAAACTGGCAAAACACAGACAGGACCCCAAAGAACAAAGCCAAACACTTATTTTTCTGGCTGAGCCCCACAGGAACTATTTGTTTCATTTCAGTGGGCTATTGAACTTGGCATCTTCATGGTTGTTAAATCAAAAATCCCTGTATGCAGAGTTGAAACACAAACACTTCACATACTCAGTTAATTCAATAAAATTTCAACATGGCTATGACATGCTTTAGGGTAAGGGTCCCTTGATCATAACTTCTCGTCAGCCTAGAAGTTCAAAGGAGTATGTCTGTTTTAATGTCTGAATTGTACACACACTAATGATTTCTTATGGATACTCTTTGCAAGGTGTCAATCAATAAAGACCAGAACCGGTTTTTTATTAGTATTTTTCCTTCCTAATGAGAAGCCAAGATACAATCTGACCAAATACTAGCCAAACGAAAACAGAAGTAAACTGATGATTGCTGAGAGTTAGAACCCTCCTCTTCGACACAGAGGTAAAGCTAAAGGCATCCTTTGAAAGTCTGGGGTCAGGTCCTCTCCCTAGGAGAGAATGGAGAAGTCAGAGAGCCAAAAACATCTCATTTGTTCTGGCAAAAAGCAGTGTAAGATGGTTACAGAGAGGTAATGGCCTATTTCAAAAATCAAAGGGGGATGACGGGTATAAAGCTAGCTGGAGATCTGGGAAAAGAAAGTGAAGGCCAGAGGGCTAGGGGGGTGTGTAATGATGGAGAGTAACTACAGAACAAGGCAAAGGTTGGAAAAGCAAAGCCCTACAGTAAAGGCAAGGCACACAGCTATAGAACTGGAGGGCAAAATATCTGTCTCTGCCTTCTGTCTCTACCTCAAGGAACCTGACAAATTTTGTCACAATAAGAACGTTCAAAGTGACAGGTAAGCACATCTGTCCCGGAATTTAACCACACTGAGTCCTTGGTAAGTTTGCAAAGGGGTTCTGGAGGTTTTCTGATCCCCTCACTTCACCCACTCTCAAATCCACCCCTAAAAACCTGACCAAGTTTGGCTCAGGTGGTGGCGAGGTAAGTTATCAACCGAACCAGGGGTCTTGAAAGAGAAGCCACATTCATTTTGCTAATTACGCCATGACAGCACGCATTAAAGGGGCCAGTCCTGGGAAGAGGTGGCAGGATGTGGAGGAGGAAGATGCTCAGAAATTAGGGTGACACTGTGTTTAAGCCCCATGATTCACTTTGAAGAATCCTTTAAATTTATGCTTTCAAACCCAGCTAATCTGAAATGTGGAGGGTGTTTGTTTCCACAGTGACACATTTATTCATGTTTTGCTTTTTGGAGAAAGATGTAAACTGTAGGCTTAGGGGTATTAAGGCATTCTGTGCTCATTAGGACCCTGTGCATCACAAAGCTATGTAGCTACTTCCTTCTTGCTTTTGGGATGCTTGGAAAGCCTTTTCTGGAAAATAGCTCCCAGTTCCAACGTTATTGATTTCAGTTTGGGAAATGTTAAAATAATACAAGCCAGCACAGTTCTCAGCAAAGGTAGAATTGTTGTGAGAAAAAATGCAAAATGAAATTCAGTGCTACATTTTTAATTCTAAAGGTTATGACAATTACACATTAAATGCACATATTAAAGTGTCTAAAAGTACAGTCGGCATGCCTGTAGTTCCAGCTACTCAAGAGGCTGAGGCAGGAAGATCATCGCTTTAGTTGAATTGTTCAGAACCAGACTAGGCAACATAGCAAGGCTTTGTCTCAAAAAAGGCAGAACCTCCCCCCCCCAAAAAAAAACCAAAACACAAAAATGTTCAGTGTAAGTGAGATTGTTGGAACTCAGAATACGGTTTATCATCCTGACAACTTGGAATGACTGCAGGCTGGCATAAGGCAGATTTAACTCAAAATTGGACAGGGAAAATGTGGCCAAGGAAGGAAACAATCACTTTCCTCCTGTCTGAAAGAAATGTAAGTAAAATCACCTTTTGGCATACTCCAAACTTCCAGAGTCTCCTTCCCACACCTCGGGCATCCCATGCTTTTCAGAGCCCACCAGGCCTCCATCAAAACCAGCCTCCTTGGGCCAGGGATGTAGCTCAGCAGCACCATGCATTCCTGGCAAGCTCGAGGTCCTGAGTTCAACATCCCACCCCACCCCTTTGTACCAAAATAAAAGGGGGGGGGGAAGAGGAGAAAAGGAAACGGAGGAGGGAGGAGGAGAAGAAGGAGAAGAAGGGGGGAGGAAGAAGGGGAGGGGGAGCAGGGGAGGAGGAGGAGAAGGAGGGGGAGAAAGGAGAAGGAGGAGGAGAAAAGAAGGAAGGAGAAGGAAGGGAGGGAGAGGGGGGAGGAGGGGGAGGAGAAGGAGGAGGAAGAGGAGGAAGAAGAGGTGGAGGAGGAGGCGAAGGAGAAGGAAGGAGGAAGGAGGAAGGAGGAGGAGGAAGAAGAAGAAGAGGAAGAAGAGGAAGAGGAAGAGGAAGAAAGAAAGAAAGAAAGAAAGAAAAGAAAGAAAGAAAGAAAGAAAGAAAGAAAGAAAGAAAGAAAGAAAGAAGAAAGAAGAGCCTCAAAATTACCCCACATAGCCCCAACCTAAATCATGCCACGCTGGTCTAAGCCATACTAAAGGGTGTGGAGCTGAGTGGCCCATAAAAATTTTTGTTTATTAAACAGAAGACTCTAACCGGGATAATGCTAGACTACAGGACAGTATGATTCAAACCTTCAGGAAACAGAGATTAGGGAGAGGGTGCGCATGACCCAGGCAGATAAACCACCTCCAGGACTAATGCAGAGCAGCCTCCTGAGCTATCTCTAAGAGGAACTGAATGGTTTTTTGTTCACATTTTCTCTTTATGACAACAGTTCCATGGGCAACAACATGAGGTCTGAGGACACAGGAAAAGAGGGCAGTAGCGGACTGATAAGGACAGCGAGAAGCATTCATCTACCCTCATCTTTCCCAATTAATCACCTATGCATAACAGATCTGCTGCCTGCACTCAACTGTACCTGCTGTCTCTGGAAGTGCAGATGTGTTCGTATGAGGGAAAGAAGGAAGGGAACAAAGACAAGAAGTGGAAAAAGGCAGAGGGAAGAGCATGTAGTATCTGGATTACAGTGCCTGGACAGTGACAAACTTTAAATGCTGTACTATAATCTGGCTATGTACAACTCATCTTGTTACATGACATCTTCAAAAATGAGCATGAATCCCATGAAATCGGCAGGTTACACACATTGCTAAGAAAGAGAAGGCATCGACATGCAGATGGAACCGTCAGTAAACACAGGGCACAAGTAGCCATTCTAAGTCAATTTTCTACGCAGAACTGACCCTCATATGATCTCATCTCCCACACACAAAAAAAGTCATTTATTCCAAGAAGCTCACCTTTTTACCTGATGCCTGAAAAATCTTAATTAATGTGCCTGATCTTCGGTCAGCTCTAAAAATATAAACCTGGGGAATGAACAAAAAAAATCTAGTTAGGATGGAAGCAATGACCAGAGATATTTATCAGCATCCTACTGAGAGTCCTCTTTAAAAGCCAGGCACATGGCAGGTGTGCTTATGCCGGCTGATCTTAATGAACCGCCATCCTGCAGGAAAGCGTCCTTTAATCCTGAGGTAGAAGTCACTTCCATTGCTCCGAACCACAGAGTTTACAGAAGTCATACACAATCTAGGAGTTTCCACATTATTAGTGAACAATTCAACTCTCAGGAATACCGTTTCCTTCCTTAAAATAGTTCTGTCAATCCTATTAATTAGAGCTTTAACAGAAATAAGGCAAAGGCATTTTAGACAAAAAAATGTCCTCCAAAATGATTCCACATATTACAGCCAAGGAATCTGCTTGGGTGAACATAGGTTAGGCTTGGGAAATACAAAGTTAAACATTAAATAAATTCCTTCCCTGTCAAAATTTTCAGAGCCTTTGGTAGGGGTATTTAAATGCCATTGACATTTAACTTCCTAAATGTACTTCACTGTTTTTTTTTTTCCGAGTTACATTTTACAGAAAGAATATTTTCATGAGAAACAGAGTAGGGAACAAGGAACAGACATAATAGCATAAAGGGTTCTGTGCCCTGGTACGATAAATGAAGATCAGAGGCCCTTTCTGGGGTCCTTAACGATAAAGTCTGTGTGAGCTCTAATCCCTGGGAATGTGGAACAGTCAGTAACTTTGTCACCTATGGCCAGTTCCTCCAGTGCCACTCAGGTCATGCAACTGAAAGAAGCATGCTCATGTTGTGTTAACTGGATCCAGGACTCCCTCTGGCTGTCTCTATCAGTTATAAATACCATTCTTGTCCCAAGACCTGACAAGCTCTGCAGGTTGTCTGATGGGAAAGACTGAACAGTGATCACAATTATGCAGTCATCACAATTATTTTAAGGAGAAACAAAATCAAATGGAGTGTTTCTGTAATTGGCAAGAAAAGAAAGCCACTGTCACCAGTACAGAACATCTGCACTGCTGTAAACTGGGAACAGGCATTTTTAGCAACACCATGAAGATGGCTGGTGGCATACAGTCCCTCCCCAGAAGATACCATCAATTTGGCAATGTACACAGTGCTTCTCCTTCCCCCACTTAGATGAATTCATGTGATTCAGAAAAACCCAACCCTTTCTTCAAGTTATCGAAAGTTCATCTGCTTAACGCCCTGGTTTATCTGGTTTTGTTTTCAAGGACCTCTTTCCATATCATCAGAACTAGAGAAGAGAGAGGCACAAGCTCCAGAAATGAGTCAGGGGCTCCTGACTCCCACCCATAAGGGTCCATCAAAATGACCCTCATAAATATGTTTTAATCAAGCCAGTCAGCTGGACTCTTTAGCTCCCTGATCCTCTTATATCTTGGCTGAAAGCTCCCATTAACAGTAACCTCAGCCCATCTGGGTCTCTCTAGAATCCAGACCCATAAGATCTCTAAGATCCAGATCAAGATTCTCTAAGCCATAGAAGATGTAGCAGACTTCATTGCAGCTTTGCCCCTAAGGGCACAGAGTGGTTCATACCACTGTTCAGTCTTTCCCATCAGACAACCTGCAGAGCTTGTTAAAAACACAGATTCCTGAGTCATCCAGATCTCCCCCATCAGAGTTCTTGCACCCTGAAACGAAATAATCAACAAGCATAGCTCTCCACAATTTAGGCCCTAAGAGGTCATGATTTCCCCCAAGGAATTCATCCCTAGATCCAGGGAGGTCTGTTCTACATTCTGGGCAGATACTTAGAAAAAGCCAGACCCATATACTCCCAAGCCAGGCTTAGGCTCCACCAGTCTTGGGAACCCAGTGTTCCTTCTAAATGACTGGGGAAATAAATGATAATTCAGGCACAAAAAGGCCTTCTAAAGATACTTGGAACTAAATCTGATTCTGTGAAGCCAAAGCCAAGTCTGGGAAAGGTTTTGGAAGGCAGGGTGCCACAATGTAAAGAGTAGTCTTATAAAATAACACATACCCCAACTGCAAAAGTCTCAGAAGAGAATGTGCAGAGACTGGACAATGTTTATAGTATTCACACTCTGACTAACCTTCTTTGATAAACTATCAAAAGTGATCTGGAAAGAGACTGTCACAGGGTCCTCACTGTTGTATCACTAACCTTCCAGCAACCTATGAAAGTATTCAGGTGAAATCAGCAGGCAAACCTCTATAATAGCGGCAGATGCTCCCCACTTCTGTCTGCCCCACGTCACACCACAGGCTTTTCTCCTCACCTTTCCGATGCCTTCATCCTGTGGGGCACCTCCAACCACGTCGGTGCTGGATGGGTGAGAGAAGTGGCCAGCAGTCACTGCGTAACCTGAACAGGATGAGCAGAAATCAAGGACAGGTTGATAAAGACGGTCATGGAAGAAAAATATACACCAGAGGAAAAAGTTCCTCAAGTATGTCCCTCTTCCGGACATCATACTGCAGTAATTCTGGGAACTTAAATTAGATGGGAACAAATGGCAGCTGTCAAACTTCTCGTGCTTAAAAGGCTCACCGCACCAAAAGGCAGGTTCATAAGGACACTGGGGCAAGAAAGGGTACTAAGTGTCTTCTCTGGGACAGGTACTATGTTAAATACTGCTTATTTTTAAGATATAATTTTTATGCACACAGAGAACTTAAATGAAGTATAGAAGTTATTGGGTTCATATATATGTACATAATCCACACCTGGATCAATAAAGTGAACACAAAGGCTGGAGGTGTAGCTCTACAGTACAGTGCTTGCCTAACATGTGCAAGGCCCTGGGTGCATTCATCGACACCACAGAAAAAATGAATATAAACAGAGAACCATGACCCAGGAAGTTTGCTCATTGCCTCTCCTGGCTAATATCTCTCCACAGATAGTCATGACTCTGCTTTCTATCACTATACACTACTAGGTGTGCCTTGTTGTGAGGAGTAATCTGTTTCTATTGTTGAGTAATATGCTGTTGTATAAAGATAACATCTTTATTCTCTTGTTGCTGGGTGTTTGTCTTTAAATTGGGAAAATTATAAATAAATTTGCTATGAATATTTTATGTATGGCTTTAGATGCCATTATTTCTTTCAATGTAGCAACTCTATGAAGAAGCTAAGATTGATTCTTTCATTTTGTGAATTTGGAAATGGACAAAACACGGCCAAACAACATACCCAAGATCACACAGGAAGATTCAAATCAATCTGTGTGACTCCACAGTCCCTGCCTCTGACCATTCTGTCATATTTTTCCTCACAGAAGGAAAAAGAAGCCAACAAGGAATTCATGGATGGATCGGCAATCAGATAGTCAAGAACCTGAATACTAAAAGATCCAGAAACTAAGGGGAAAGTCCTCTGAGCTTAACCAAAATGATTCCCGCCTTCTGAACACCTTCCTGGCAGGCTGAAAACACTCTTCTGACTACCAACTCTTATGGACTGGTTGCCACACATTCCTTAAACCTTTTCATCACTCTCAACCTTTATGCTGTGATTATAAGTTGAATTTTGTGATGACATATATCATTAATTTTCACCATGTAATGATCCATTTGTATTCCTGCATGGCTACTTCTCTCAAACTGGCAGTTTGCATTGCCCCCAAGTATCATGAGTGATAGGTAAGGGCCTCTGTTTTGCACACAGGGAGAAACCCCAGGGCCCAAGATTCACAGGACCTGTCCTAAAGCCAACATCCAAACTGGGCCATCTTCTGCATTTTCCGATTCAATATACATGTGCTGAATTTTTTACTTATGCACCAGGCATCATAGCAAGCCCTGGGAATGTGACACAAAAATCCCACTTCAAGGTGCTAGCAGCCTTGCCAGGGCTTCAGTATGTGACAGGTGCTGTCTCAGCAGCATACACAGGAGAGGTAGCTCAGCATTGAACTCTTCATTAGAATCCAGAGGTTTACATGCAGCTTTGGGCCATGTTACCTGGGCAGGTATATAACTTCTTTGTACCTCAGTTTCTTTACCTTTAAAATGTGTACAATTATAATGGCTGGTTGCTTCAGGAATTAAAAGAAATAATATACAGGTCCAGGCACAGAGTAAATGCTTAATAAATGACAGCATGGAGGAGCTGGGTGAGCACAGGGGCAAATACCCCCAAGGCTCAGTAAAAATATTGTTGGGTCTGTGCTACTGGGTAAACCACTTGGAGTCAGAAGGGAAAAGACAAGTCACCAACTTCCTACTGCCACCTAACAAGGAAATTCCTAGCAACTCTCTATTCAAAAAGGAGTCAGGGAATTCCCCTGACTTAAGTCATAAGCAGTGAATATGAAAAAAGCATTGTTTTATCAGTATTAGGCTTTCCTAAATGTAGCTTTATTTTTAGCCCCAAAGTATAGTCTTCAGGGAATGAATTGCAGCTTGTAGTAGTGATTTACATAATAAGCAAAGACAGTCTGTATCTCTTCTTTTCTTTCTTTCTTTCTTTTCTTTTTTTTTTTTTTTTTCCTGGTACCGGGGATCAAACTCAGGACCTTGCACTTGCGAGGCAGGTGGCAGAACCACTGAGCTAAATCCCCAGCTTCAGTCTTCATCTGCTCTTAAATGAGCATGGCCTTGTTCCAACATGACTGCTACCTGATGGCTGCTGAATTAAATTGTATCTATCATCTTTCTAGAATGCTAAAAAGATTTACCAAGATAAGAGAAATTTTTCTGAGCTTTTAATTAAACTTCAGCATTAGGATGCCATCTGTCATGATCATTTCTGGTCTTTATTACTCTGATTTGTAACCGGGAAGCAGAGGCTCCATTCGAAGGGATGTCAGTCACAGGAAAGCTAAGATCCTTCAGCCCTCATTTGGATTTGACCATGTGAACTTGAGTAAGCACTGAAATAAGGAGATAAAATGTTTGCTTCTCTAGACGCTCAAACTGTCGTTTAAAATAAATGACACAGGTTTAACTTAGCTCCCTCCTTTGTTTTCTTCCCCACCTTCTCTATGTGGCTAGATGTTAAGGTGCTCAAGCAAAAAATGCAGCCAATTAAAATAACATGTCAAAGCTAAGAAGATCTCACTCTTCCTCCCATCAATAAAGCAGTAACTCATGACTTGGTGGTAGGGGCCCCCATCTTCCCTTTCTTACCTGTTATCTCCCCAGCTACTTACCCAGGTAGGTGTACCTCCTATTCATGACTGCTTCATCATTCAGTTTAAAATAGGTGTTGTCTGTGAGGTTCAGCACTTTGACAGTTCCAGACCAATAAAATGACCCTGGAGCACCCATTACCACCAACTCCTACAGAAAAAAATCCAAAGGTAAACAGGGGAGCGAAGGACTTGATTGGGGGATGCAGTGAGCACCAGTCAGAACAAAGAACTCAGAATTACATTCAACACACTTCACCACCAATTGTTTTCATCCTCTTAGTTATAAATATTTCACCAGATTCCCTGGCGTTTCTGGGTCTATCAGAAGTCTGGGATTATCAAGACTAAAGACATGAAGATAAGGGAGTAAGGGGAGAGAATGAGGGACACAGCACATCCCTACCCTATTCAAGCTGAGGCTGTACATAATTTCAACTTTACGCCAATAAGTTGGAAACAGCAAACAACTGACATTGTCCTGAATCACAGAATTCCAGGGAATACTGCTCGTGACAAGAGAGCAGTACTTTACCTCACCTGGGCTCCAACCCCACTGTCCACCCACTCCAGGTGCCTGATGCACATCAGAAATACCACAGTGATCGAAATCAAATTTGCAAAAACTGCATGCTAACAATCCAGGGAAATCATTCAGGTGCTCTCTTCTCCAGAATGGTTCTAAAGCCTGGTTGGTTTTCTGATCTCTGTAGCCTATTGAAAACTGAGAAGGACAAAAGCAAGAGACCCTAGAGGACAACTAGGGGAAGGACATAAACTAGAAGAGACGAGAGGCAGCAAGGGACTGTAGTACTATTAAAGACAAGCTCAAGAATGCAAAAGGCACAGCTTTCCACATTTACATTCGGGAAAACGTCCCCGCATCTGCAACAGGGCAGAGAGCCTCTTTGTGATGCAAAACCACCTAATCCTAAATGCTCCAAATGATCCGGTTATCTAAGGAAGACAGCAGGCATAGCTACAGACTGCCCACAAGAGGATTAATCATGTGCATAAAAAGTTTAAAACAAGATGGGAACACCCTGAAGAGCTAACAGTCAAGATTCTAAATTATGGTACATGCATTCCACAGAATTCGATGCATTATTAAAAAATACTATAGAAGGGGCCAATGATTTAGCACAGTGGCACCACACCTGCCCCACAAGCACAGTCCTGAGTTCGATCACTGTACCAAAAAAAAAAAACTATAGAAGACCTATCGGCATTATTGATGGGCACAAAGATCTGTCGAGTTAAAAAGTTGTACCACACAGAGTATTTGCTATTGATCATGTTTTGTAAAAGGAAAAAAGAAACATGAATACAGACACATAGACCAGGAAGGTAAATCCTAAAATATTTGTTTCTCTACCACTCCCACAGTGAGTGATGGGACTATGGGACTGATTTCCTTCTTTCCATCCTTCAAGTTTATTTTCTCTGTATTCTTCAAAATTTTAGAATAGATTTTTCCAGGCACACTGGGCTCCCATAAAATTTAGCACTGTCAACCCTCCCAGCCATTTCAGGCTCTGCTCTTGCCACTTCTCCCTCCCTCTCCACACTTAAGGCACTCTCAGCCAGCTGGGGTTTTTTACTCTCCATCCCTGCAATGCCCTCAGACTTCCTCTGCTCAATCCTTTCTCAGACTTCAAAGCCCAGCTGAAGTGTGGATACATCTTAGTCAGACAAAGTGAGGATGGGAAAGGATACAGTATATCTTATGATCCCACGCATGTGAAGTTCTAGAACAAGGCAAAATGAATCTACCGTGAGAGAATTCATATCAGTGATCACTCGGGTAAGAGGACTAGAACTGTCTACACACAGGGCATGAGAAGCCTCGGGTGGCAGAAATATTCTAATCTTCATCGAGGTGGGGATGACGCTATACACATAAGACAAATTTTTTTAAATTCTTCTGTATTTCAGGTAGGTATGTGTTAAGCCAGCCACAGTGGTGGGCAGCTGCAATCTCAGTTACTTGGCAGCCAGGAGGAGGAGGATTTCTTGAGCCCAGGTGTTTGAGGGCAGCCTGTGACACCTGTCTCCAAAAGGAAGAAAATATATTTAGGCTGGGGGTATAGCTCATTGCTAGAGGACCTAGGTTCAATCCCTACCACTGAAAGTAAATTAATTAAAGAAAGAAAATTGGTGTTTATATGGATTAAATATAATATACTGGATTTCTTAAAATTCCAGAACAGTGATTAAACACAGTCAAGGAAGTCATGTCATGAAAACACAAAACAGGCCTGTGAGATATCTTATAGGCACTGAAATGCTGATGCTGCACCAGGGTGAGAAGGAGGAAAGACATCCTTGCAGCCACTAGATGTCCCTGGCTAAGGTCCTTTCTTTCATAACAAGAAATCCCTCCTTTTTTATTATCTATATTTTCTAAAGTATCTACACTGCCAAAAGAAAATAATAAAAATTATTTATCAAGCAAAAATCATTAAACTTTTTACACATAAAGTGTTTGTAGATGGAGAGGGGAGGAGGGGGTAAAGGGAGGGCAGGGGTAAGGGGAAAAAATGAGAATCAAGACTTGTCATGTAGAGGTACAAGACTCCAACAATGAATGTGACTGTACTGTATCCCTAAAATGTACCAATAAACTCAATTAAAGCTGAAAAAAAAAATAAAAGCCCTTTTCACCAAAAAAAAACCAAAACAAAAAACAAAAAACTTTTTACCCAACAATATTTACTGAGTACCCACTATTATCTATTAGAGCTCACGCTAAACACAAAGATAAAAGTTCACTTATACGACATTCTGGGGATAGGTAGCACGGAAATGTGTAAGATATTTAGGAAAATATCTTTTCTAAAGGGTTAAAATAAGTACAATTTCTAGAGAAAAACCCCTCAGATGTACACAAAACCCCACAGATACAGGCTACGTAGGCTTGTGCAGACACGGGACATTGCATAGGACACATCTCTTGTGGCTAAAGTACTCTCACCCTCCCAACCACAAACACTGGTGTGTATGTCAGAAACAGTGATCTGGGCTAGCAGAAGCAGTGGGTTTCTCACAAGATCCTTGAAGCTAGATCCTGCCAGAGATACTGAATATCTCATGATAATTCATAGTCACCCCATGATTCATTCATAGGATGTCAACGTCTGCAAAAACCAAAAACATCTAAAGAGAAATTGAGAAGACAGAGCCTGCCGACAAGTAGGCAATGCTTCAAATCACCTGTGTGCTGTAGCCAATATGGGGACTAGGGTGTGAGCACAGTTTGGAGGAAAGGAGCACAGGGGGATTTTAGCCACCTATTTTAGGTCTGCTTTTGACAACTCACAAAGGCATGGGCCAGAAGTGACGACTGATAGATACTTCATTCAAGGCCCCATGACCCTCTGAGACAACTCAAAGGGAGATGCTAATGCTAAGCCAGATACTCTCAGAGATTCTCTGTTTATAAAAGTTGATCACTTTCTGTACTAAGAACTCATCAATGGAAAAATGCAGTGGCGTGTGTGTGTGTGTGTGTGTGTGTGTACATGTGTTCATTTATTGGTTCACTCTCCTTAACACACACCTGTGCAGTATAGCTAGGTCCATGTTGTTCTCAAGGGGTGTGAGAGAAACAAACCATCACTTCAAAGGGCAAAGATTCCCTTCCAGGCCCTGAGTTTGGAAAGGAACCTCTAATCAGTGCCTATATACAAAGGCACTGGAGAACGTAAGTGACATCCTTGGTACCAGTTGTACACAAAGCACAGTGCTTTCTCTATCTGTAGCTTATTATAAACCTAAGTTCTGAGAGGCAGTCTGTCAAGATACCAGGCACTGAGCATACCATTTCTGATACAGGGTAAAAGTTGAGAAATGAATGTCTACCATACACCTTATCACCTCTCAAACATTATAAAGAGGATAAAACAAAGCAATATTGAGTTGTGGGTGTAGTTCAGTGGTACAGTGCTTGCCCAGCCTGTGCAAGGCCCTGGGTTCAATTCCGAGTACAAAAGAAATAAAGTGATCTATTTCCTTAAAAACCTTTGAAACAAACACCTCTCGTGTTTTGCCTTCTCCTTTTAATGCCCACACTCCCCTTTGGTTTCTGTCCCAACTGGATGACCTGGGGCTGGGCCTATGACCCTCAGTGCTGGGTTGGGAAGAAAGTGTCTTCCTGGAAGTACCTTGTATTTGTCTTTTTCTGTTCATTATGGATGATGCATATGTACTTCTTGGTGCTGTTCACTAGGTGCCAGGAAAATGCAATCAATGTATAGCTCCCCATTACCCAAGAAACAGCTGATATTAATCCACACATGAAAATGTAAGCTTCTCCATAACAAAGGACACCACTGCCTAAATCACATCCATAAAATTCTCTGAGTAAGTAGTGCAGGCCTTTTCTCAAGATGTATTTATTAGTAGCATCTCCAGAGGTGCATGGACTTCTGGGTGAGCCTCAACAAAGCCACAGCCCTGCTCTGTATACTACAAGTTGGCATGACCAGGATAGAAGACTAAGTTTAGAAAATTTCCACCGAGACATCGCTACTTGTGGGGCTACCCAGCTCTTTTCTTGTTGCTTAGGAGTATCTATCACTGCTGTTATTCTAGTCTACAAAAATAAAGTTCCCTTGTCTATAGTGAGGGGTTAAAATTTATGTGGTCTCCATAACTCAGACAGCTTTGATAACCTCAGGGTCACCAACTCGCAGGTCCAGCAGGCAGCTTAGGTCAGAATGTTTTAGACCAACATGGCCACATCCAGAAGGCAAAAAAGCTCATGCAGCTTGGCAAGCAGCTCTCTATCCTGTGAGGGAGAGACCAGTTAACAGCAAAGACAAGCCTAAGTGATGAGGTCAGCAGGAGGGCAGAGGAGGGGAATGCTTCCTGTGTGACCCCTTCAGCCACATTTCCTGCTCAGTTACAAGCAGCTGAAGTTCCAGAAATGAGGGAAGAAGCAAGTTCAAAGACCTTTGTTTAAGGCGCCCAAAGCCTGGGAACCAAAGTAGAGGCCAAAGCCCAGATGGGCCGAGATAGCAGGCTGGGGTCAGAGAATTGTGCAATGGCAGGAGGGGCTGTCTTCCCACCCGCCACTGCCTAATCTTCTGCTGGCACCCTACACTAATGTCACACTATTATTTGTGATGAACAGAGCCAGCACATGCCAAGGCACTGATTCCCTCAGGCTCTGGATAACAGAATTTGGCATTTCAAGGGGTCTTCTCATTCTGTTGGTCACTCCAACCTTGCACGGCCACCTTCCCTTCCCATCCACCCTCTCCCCTTCCTGCTCCTCCTATCAAGTCCTCCTTCCACATAGCCCCATGTCTTTCCTAGCTTACAGACTGGTGAGGGCACAATACCACCTCACTCCCCAGAACTCTCGCTCTCTCTTAGTTTTACAGCTTAGATAAAAAATGCACACCCCATCGCTTCTCGGCCTTTTGGCTAAGATCAAGTGTAAAAATGCACACCCCAAAGACTCGTATGTTTAGAAGTAAGGCTTTGGGTAGGTGATTATATCATGGGGCACTGACCTCACCAATGGATTAATCCATTGATGAATTCATAGCTACACAGGCTGTTAGGAGGTGGAACCTGACTAGACAAAGTAGATCATGGAGGACCAGAAGAGGATATTCTTGTCCTCAGTCCCTTCCCCTCTCTGGCTCTTTCCCTGTGTCTGAGGCTTCCTGGTTACCATGTTAAGCAGCTTCCTTCCACCATCAAGTTTCTGCCTTGGAGCCAGCTGATCATGGGCTGAAATGTCTGAAACCATGAGCCAAAACAAATTCTTCTTCCTTTAGGTTGTTTTCCTTAGGTATTGTGTCACAGTGACAAAAAAGCCTAACACACTTGGTTCTCCATCAGTATCTCGATGAGTTTCAATTTCTGCCAGGAATTGACTCTATCCTCCCATCATCTATGGCAAGACTTCTCTTGATAGCCCCATGCTGAACACACTCATTCCCTCAGAGTTACCACCAAGGGTAACTCTAACTTGCCAGCTCAAGCTAGAGGCCAGGTCTTACACCTATTTGTCCCCTAGAAGCAGCTATAGGAGTGGCCCAGTATCACATACTTATGCCAATCTACTCATCCTATGGGTTCTTCCTAGCAGGGCCAATAGCATTCTTCAGGAACCTTGTACAAAACGTCTGTCATTACCCATCATGCTCGAGCCACTCAGCCCACTGACTCTCTCTTCCTATTCTCTAACTCCCACAATCTATTTTATTACTAATGTGTCACCCTAGTTACTTCATAGCTAAAGAACATCATGGGCACTTGCATGGCCTCCCTCCAGGCCCTCCAGAGTACTCAGCCCAAATAGCCTTTCCTACAACACCAACTAGCTGCCTGCTTGTGAATGCACAGTGATTCCTCTTGCTTGTTGAGTCAAGTCGTACTTAACTAGACCTACTGGAGGAACAATAGCCATAAAAGCTATAAAATCTACATGATTCATGACAGGGAAGAGTGTGAACCCAGTAAATGGCAGAATAGTATTTGAAATCAATGGTGATAGGAAAACCTGAGTAATAGACCAGCATCAAAACAATCAATTGTACATTCATGAAAATAATGTAACTTCTACTATACAAAACATATAAAAATGAATTCCAAGAAAATTAAACATACAATTTAAAAAAAAACCTATACACCCAGGCATTGTGGTACATTCCTAAAATGCCAGGTACTCAAGAGGCTGAGGCAGTAAGATCACAAGTTATGGCCAACCTGGGTAATTTAGTGAGACATATCAAAATAAAAAACAAAAAAAGAGTCAAGAATGTAGCTCAGTAGAGAGAACCCCTACTTTCAATTCCTAGTACTGAAAAAAAAATCTCTATAGAAGTACAGGAAAATATAGGTAGATATTTTCATATTCTTACAGAGGGGTTGTTCTAAGTAACAGAGAGATCTAGAATCCAGAAAGAAAAAGACAGATTTGACAAAGCATCAATATTTAAGGCCAATACAATAATGACACCTTCAGCACACTAAGAAATCAGGCAAAAAAAACTGGTTTTTGCAACACATATAAGAAGTTAGTGTAAAATGTGTACTAAGTTCCCACAAATCAATAAAATAACCACAATAAAACCAAAATAATAGGGCTGGGGATTTAGTTCAGTGGTTCAGCTGCCTGCCTCACAAGCCTAAGAACCCAAGTTCAATCCCCAGTACAAAACCAAAATAACGAACTAACATTAACAAGAAATTTTCTCAAAAATATTTGAAAAAGAGATTCAATCACACTAACAATCAAGTAATGGGACATTAAAATAAAATGAAATTTCCTTTTTTCACTGACAAAATTTTTAAATGTTGGTAAGAGACTACTGGGACAGATGTAAGTGGAACCAGGTAGGGCAGGTGGGGGGGAGTGGGTGTCAATCAGTCAATATTTTTGGAATGCAATGTGTCAGAATGTCTCAAAAGTCCAACTCTGAGTACCTTCAGACTCCACTACATGTCTCTTCTAAAGAAATGTTTGCTTACACAGGTCATTCTCTAAAATGCACCACATGCTAGCTCATAGAACAGGCCAAAGTAAATGCAAAGGAATTGAAGTTATCCCATATTAGACCATTGTGCAATTAAACTGAAGATCAATAGCCTAAGAAACTGCAAGAAATTCACAAACACATGGAAATTAAATAACACCCTGCTGAACAACCATTGAGTCACAGAGGAAATTTAGATACAGATGAACTTCCAAAATTGTATGAAGAAGATATAAAAGGTCTAAACATCCCAATTACATTTAATGAAACTGAAAGTGTAATTAAAACATTACCAACAAAGAAAAGCCCAGGTCCTGATGGCTTCACTGCTGAATTCTTACAGACAGTTAGAGAAGAACTATTGCCACTACTCTATAACTCAATGAAATTGAAAGAGAAGCAATACTTCCAAATTCATTCCTGGAAGCAAATATTACTTTGAAGGGAGAAGGGCCAGGGATTTAGCTCAGCGGTTTGGTGGCCTGCCGTGCAAGCACAGGGACCCGAGTTCAATCCCCAGTACCAAAAACAAACAAACAAACAAAATCAGGGAGAAAGACCCAACCAAAAAAGGCCAAACTCCCTAATAAACATAGATGCAAAAATCCTCAATAAGATACTAGCAAACAGAATACAGAAGATCATCAAGAAGATCATACACCCTTACTAAGTCAGATTTATCCCAGAGATGCAAGGATGGTTCAACATATGTAAATCAATAAATGTAATACACTATATTAACAGAGTCAAGGACAAAAAACATATGATTATCTCAATAGATGCATAAAAAGCATTCAACAAAATTCAATACTCATTCATGATAAAAACCCTACAGAAAATTGGAATAGGTGGTGTTTATCTCAACCTGATAAAGACTTTCTATGAAAAACCAACAGCCAATATCATTCTAAATGCTCAAAATTGAAAACCTTCATGCTAAAATCAGGAACAAGACAAGGATGCCCACATCACCACTCCTGTTCAATATAGTTCTGGAAACATTAGCCACAGCAATTAGACAAGAGAAAGAAATTAAAGGAACAAAGATAGGAAAGGAAGAAGTTAAACTGTCACTATTTGCTGATGATATGATAGTCTACATAGAAGACCCAAAAAACTCTGCCAAAAGACTTGTAGATTTAATCGACAGATTCAGTAAAGTAGCTGGACACAAAGTTAACACTCAAAAATCAATAGCCTTGTACACAAATAACAGGCTCACTGAGAGAGAAATTAGGGAAACAATCCCTTTCACAATAACATCCAAACAAATGAAATGTCTAGGAATCAATCTAATGAAGGAGACAAAAGACTTCTATCCTGAAAATTACAGCACTCTGAAAAAAGAGATAGAAAATGATACAAGAAGATGGATATAAGAAGATATCCCTAGCTCCTGGGTAGGAAGAACCAACATTATGAAAATGGCCATACTTCCAAACATCTATACAGAATTCAATGCAATCCCAATTGAAATCCTAACAGTATATTTCACAGTTAAGAAAACAATCCAAAAATTCATTTGGAACCTGAAGAGACCTAGAATAGCAAAAAACATTCTAGGGAATACAGACATGGCAGGGGGTATCACAATGCCCAACTTGAAACTATACTACAAAGTCACTATGATGAAAACAGCATGGTACTGGCAAAGAAACAGACCCGAGGATCAATGGAATAGAAGATGCAGAAACAACACCAGATGTACTCAGCTAACTCATCTTTGACAAAGGAGCCAACCATCCTCACTGGAGAAAAGATAGCCTCTTTAATAAATGGTGGTGGAAAAACTGGTTTTCAACTTGCCAAAGATTAAAACTAGACCCTTATCTTTCACCATGCACTAAACTAAAATCCAAGTGGATTAAAGATCTATATATTTTTTAAAAACACTAAAATTGCTGGAAGATAAGTTAGGCAGAACTCTTCAAGAAATTGGCATAGGAAAAGACTTTATGAACAAATCCTCAGTAGCAATGGGAACTAGCACAAAGAATCACCAATTGGGATCTCATCTCATTAAAAAGCTTCTGCACTACAAGAGAAACCATTAACAGAGCTAAGAGACAACCTACAACGTGGGAAAACATTTTACCAGGTGCTTCTCAGACAAAGAACTACAATCAAGAATATATAAAGAACTAAAAATAATCAGCCCCCCAAATATAAAGACCTGATTCAAAAATGGGCATCTGAAATGAACAGACACTTCTTAGCAAAGAAGTAAAAGCAGCAAATAAATGTATGAAAAAATGTTCAACATCACTGTCCATTCGAGAGATGCCCACGAAAATAACAGAGATTCCACCTCACCCCAGAAAGAATGACTTCTAACAAGAAATCAGCCAATAACAAATGCTGGCAGGGCTGTGGGGAGAAAGGAACCTTTCTCCATTGTTGGTGGGAGCGCAGACTGGTGCAACTACTGTGGAAATCAATACGGAGATACCTCAAAGAACTAGGATTACAGGTTCTATTTGACCCTGATATCCCTCTGCTGGGTATCTTTCCAAAAGAATGACAAGAATCATACCACAGTGATATATGTGCACCCATGTTTATAGCGGCACAGTTCATAATAGCGAAAACTTGGAAACAGCCCAATTGCCCATCAACTGGAGACTGGATAAAGAACATGTGGTTTTTCTATAAAATGGAGTACTACTCAGACACAAAGAATGATAAACTAGAAACATTTATAGCTAAATGGATGCACACTGAGGCTATACTCAAGTGAAATAAATAGGACACACTTGAGGAAATATCAAATAGTTTCTCTGGTGTGAAAATCTAAAAGTGTAAATAAGGCTCAAATGGTATAATTGATAGTGTGAAATAGGAAGAAAATGGCTAAAGGGGAAGTGGGAAGGGGAGGGGAAAGGAAATAAGGGAAAAGAAAAAAATGTGAAAAAAGTAAAAAATGGAAACAAAGTCTTTGTAAATAGAAAAGGGTGAAGGGTGTGAAGGAGAGCAGGGGTATGGGGAAAAAACAAGAACCAAGACATATCATGTAAAGGTACAAGATACCAATGGTGAGTGTAACTGTATTGTTTCCTTTAAATGTACTAATACACTTAATGGGGAAAAAATGTTTTAAAATTTTTTTAAAAAAAGAAAGAAATGTATGTATGCTTGAGCACAAAGGCGTGTGTAGGGCACGTGTGTGTGTGTGTGTGTGTGTGTGTGTGTCTCCAGTACAATGGTGCAGTTACTGGGCAGCATGTTCTACCAGCCTCTGAGTCTGGGAAGCAGTGAGTCAGAGGAGGCCAAGGAACAGGTGAGGGTGAAAGTCAGGAGGGACTGGGAGACCATTCAAGAAAAGGCATCTGGATTTAATTATAAGTGGATAGGAGGACACTGAGCAGTTCTCTGTGAGGAGTACCCTGATATTTTCTTTGTTTATAAAAGATGGTTCTGGGACACGTCTATCAGGAGGGAGGGTAGAAGCGGGAAAACAGGAGGGCTCTGCATTGGGTTGGGGTAAAACAATTGTGACTTAGATTTGTGGGGTGGCAGAGGATATGGAGAGAAATAAATGCCTTTGTGATAGGTTTTAAGGGCATGAGAGGTAGGACTTGCTGGTGCCTGATGGTAGGAAAGCAAGGTAAGAGAAGAATGGTTTTAGTTCTTGGCCTCAGTAACTCAGATGATTGGGGTGCCATTCACAGGGCCTACCACAGAATGATGTACATCCTTTAAATGACACTTGTGTTAATGGACATGAGAATTACTGAAGAGAGAGTTAGAAGGAAGCATCTTGTATTTACCAGCTTAAGAGTAAAGGATGGGATTTCTGACTTTCTACCTTTCCTTTTGTTCTCCAGATGAAGTGCTATTGCCAAACGCCTATTTTCCCTTTGAATTTAAACTACAGCTTCTGAAATGAAGGTGGACAGATTAGCTTCTGACTTGGAAGGACACTCTTCAGAAAGCTTGGAAATCAGAATACAATCCTCCCTCCATATCCTGTTCTTCCTCCAGCTCTCTGCTATCTTGGAGTGAAAGAAGGAGAAAGAAGTGTCCTCAAAGAATGAGGCTCATGGGTCAAGAGGTGGAATTTGGGACTTAATCTTTCACGCAATGATAAACAGTCAGAATGACTTTCAATATCCCTCAGGCGGGTGTGCAGAAAACACATGGTAGGGGTCAAAAATGGACACAGGTTGAGGCAATGAAAAAATGTCCTAAAACATGGGCTATAGGTGTAGCTCCATGATAAAGTGTTTGCTTAGTATATGCAAGTCCATGGGTTCAAGACCCAGTACAAAAAAAGTTCTAAAGCAATAGTGATAGTTGTATGATATTGTCACTGATATGTATACTTTAAAATGGGAAATTCTGTTATCTATAACAGACCACAGTATTTTTTAAATGGACTGAGGGAAAGCAATTCAGGACCAGTGTATCTCCAGGTGATGGTAGTGCCTTTTCTAGAAGTATGGTGGTGATGGTGGCAGTAGAGAAAATTTTTCATTTAGAATATGTTTGGGGGGTTAAAACTAAAGAATTCAGATGAACTAGAAGTAAAGTACTTTTTTATGTTTGGCCTACACAACTCAATGGTCAATGGACACTTACAAAGCCTAGCAAGGAACATTGGGCATGGCAAGCAATCATAAAAAAATGTTTGAGGAATGAGGTGTGGTCATGAACAGCAAACTTATAGATTAGACTCACATAAGAAAACAGTGCCTAAAAATGTTGCTGCTCAACAGACACATTCAAGCACAGGGTCCTTCAGAATTTGAGAAAAGTAGCAGCATTGCAAATGGAGTCTCACAAAACCTCCCTGAATACTTTGTGAGAATTTTTTTGGGGGGTACTGGGAATTGAACTCAGGTCCTTGCATTTGTGAGGCAGGCAGCAGAACCACTGAGCTAAATCCCTGGCCCTATCACTGAATCTTTTGTGCTTGATATATCTTCACAACTGCCAGTGAGGCTGAACTTCACTGAACATTGTTTGTTACACCCACACTCCTTTAATCAATCCCTTCCAAAGGGCTCAGAGTCAAATTGACCTCTGTAAAACCCCAGCCCACCTGCCCCTGCCCAATGGACTCTGGACAGCTAGTGCCTCCATCAGGTTTAAATAACTCTCCCTGATGTGAGGTCCAGAATCTGCTCAGCCCTGGTTTGTGTATCTGGAACACCTGAAGTCCAACCTCCACAGGTGGCCAAAATCATGGAAAGTAAGGAAATGAAGACCAAAAAGAGAAGAGATACGCCCACAGGCTGATACCTACCTCGGTGAAGAAGCCTGCTATCCCCGCCTGGCAGGAGCCATGTTCCTCACCATACTTCTTCTTGTACTCTGGAGCAAGAGGAAGGAAAGAGAATCAAACCACAGCTATGTCAGTACGAGCCTGTGGTGTGTGGAGTCCAGCAAGCAAGTTGCCACTTCCCCCAGTGCCTCTGGAGATGGATGTAGGGATGCCATCCAGACTGGGGCACAGAAGGGAAGACTATGGAATCCACCAGACCTCAAAAATCCAGGCTCTGGTGCCATTACGTAGTGAGGCTGCCAAGTGCCCCAGAGGACTTCCTCTGTTCAAGCAGGGAAAAGAGGAGCAGCAGCCACAGTAATTAAGTGGGAGGCTGGTGACAATTATTTAATTTACTTCAAAAATGATTGAGATCCCTAGTGGACCCAAGGAGCTAAAAACATGACCCACGAAATTGAATATTATGACCATCCTAGTGTGGAGTCCTCTGGAAGGAGACCAACCCACCCAAAATGACATTACAGCTAGAGGCAATACGCTTCCTACCATCCGCCAGAAACAAGCTGTCCACCCACAAGCTAAGGAAGAGGGGCACGTTGGACTGGCCCCAGAGAAAAGCTACACTGTCACACATGCCTCTGTCTTCCCTGTGTGGAAGGAAAAGGGCCAAGATTTCCCTGGGCCAAAATAAAACTGATGGAGAAGCTTCCTTGCCCCACCATCAGCTCCCAACAGTCCAAACCAACAAATGAGACCATTCTATTGTTGCCGTTTTATTTTCATATTGGCAAGGAAGAGAGGGAGGACACTTTTGATCAGGGTTTAGTGATCCCAGGCTTTGTGTCACTTGCCCCCATTCACATAATTCCATTCTTCCCCCACCCTGTGGAAACACCTCTCCCCATGTGTTAGCAGGTAAGAATACTGAGAGCCTCAGAGGTAGAAATCGTCCATGGTTATAGTAAGTATGAGTAAAGTCGTTCTTTCACTGCTGTAGCCTCTCAAAGGTTTTACAAAGTAAGTAAGTTACAAAACCAAGAGAAATGACTGGCTGTTTGAAATCACTTCATGGTTAGACAGAAGGTCAAGGGAGGTTTAAAAGGACTTAAATCACATGTGACACGGACACTGCTGGACACTCTCAGGCTGGAGCTACACAGTGACCCCTGAATCTCCCCCTGGGTTCTTGGCACGCCTTTAGTTCCATTAAAAGCAATATAATTATTTTTGAAATACAAAATAAATAATATGAAGGAACAATGAAGCTGTGATTGCAACACAGTGCCACTTCCTGCAGCTCGGGGAGTCTACTCCAGGCTGAGAGGGAAATGGGCCCTGGGGAAATATACAGAGTAACTCAGTTTCTAACAACATTCACCGCAGAGCCTAGTAACATTTTCCAGTAAGTGGCCATTAACCGACAGCTAAATTATAACAGAATGTCGATTGAGTTACTCCCCTTCCATGAGAGGGTGAAATCAGTTCCTCCGCCCTGTCCTGTTATTATTAGGAGAATTCCCAGCTTGCCAAAAAGCAATCCGGTGACCAATGAAACCGCTCGCTCCTGCAAAATTTTGTATGGGGGCTGGGAGTGGGGGCTTGTGTAAAGAAATAACCAGAATCAAATTGCTTGATGGCAAGAAACACAGATAGATAATAAATCCTGACTTGAACAGCACAATGGCAAGAAACACCAAACTACCCCAACCCAAACCGGCACTACATATTAAATCTGGAAGTTCTGGCAAAAAGCATATTCACCCTCACGAAATACAGAGGTGAAATACCCACTGCAACTCTTTTAAATAGTGAAATATACAAAGAAATTCTGATCCCAAGAACTGAGTGACACTGCCTAACACATTAGTCCAGATTCATAAATTTGACATAAATAGGAAGTATGCAGGAATCTTAACTCTTCTAAGGCAGTTTCAAGGTCTCTTTGTGACAGGGACTCCAAAAACAGTAGCTATAAGAACTTCACTGCTTTTCTCAATCTCCTACCCAAACTTGGGTGATGTTCTGTACTCTGAAACACCTGGAGTTTCTGAAGCCATGGCCTCACTGCAATCTGGGAGCTCCACTCTTGGACCCAGCTAAACGTGCGTGGGGGAGCCCTCACCAGTAACTCCACTTCCCCAAGCAGGCTGACCAGTAAGCAGTTTCAGACCTCAGAGCTCCGAAGTACTTAGACACATGTAAAAGCAGTCACCAGACCACTAGGTGTTTCTGAAACCCCCAGGTCTATACTTGCCTTCTCCAGATGCTCTAGGCCAAGAAATGAAATAACGCAGAGCCCCCAAGTGGTAACCATAATCCACGATTACCAGTTAGAGGACAGGCCGTGTTCCAGTCTTCCAGAAACTTCTGTGACTATATCATTAACTCCCTCAATGTGGGAAAGGAACTAGCATTAATCCTTCTACCTGTCCCATCTTCAGCACTCATACATTACGGGCAGAGGTGGGGCTTGGCAACTCTACTCTAGGAAGGCTCAACTGCTGCTTGTACCTTGGACTGACAGATACATATTCCAAACCTTCCAGTGTTCCAGGTGTATACTCAGCATCTCCATCCAGGTGACCTTGCAGGTAAAGGTAAATGTGATACTCTCTTCTATCACAAAATTGGTTTCTCCACCACAGTATTGTTTTAATACAAAGTTTATTCATCTCAGTGTCCTTAATACCAGTCCAGTTCCAGGTACCTAAATGTGCCTGGTGAGGGCATGCAGCCTAGTCATGTGCATGCACACTGCTCCATGCACAGATCAAGGCCCAAGTGGACACATAACAGAACTCAAAACAGTCCTCCTGCCATCAAGGGCTTGAACTCCCCAGTCTGCTTCCCGAAGAACTGAAATCCCTCTTACCTCTGACCTTTTGTCTTTCCTTCCTCCGATATGTAAGGTTCTTTGAGCTCCATCTAGTCCTGCTTGAGGACAGCTTTTATCCTGGGTTCTATATCTGGTGCTGGCTAAAGACCTAAGGACTATGATGGGTGTGGTAGAATTGGGACAAGGATTTGGAATTTTCTGGGTTTTCCAAGTCTAAGCGGGGCTGACTCTATCTTGGGCATGTCTGTCTCTTCATGGGCCTCAGGAGAAGCAGGACAGAACAACTAGATGCAGTTCTCCAATCTCTGCCCACTCCCTGGCATGAACCTTTGGTGACTGTCCTTGAAAACCTAAGAGTAGTCACTTGATGACAGATGGGAGAGCCCACATCCTGAGACCCAGGCCTTAAGGGTAGTGACATGCAGTCACCATCCTTGTATTTGAGTCTTCTCTCTTCGAGCAAAGCACTTGTCTAAAGCCCAAAGCCCTCTGAATAACTGATGTGAGCAGCCTTCACAGAAACCCTTCAGTGTGGAAACTCTTCAGTGCGGATCCTCATTAATCACATCTGGAGATTTAGCATCTCCACACAAGGACAAATAGCAGCCCAAAGTTCACAATGAGGGCCTAGCTAGCCTTTTCAATTAAAGCAAAACAAAAGTAAAACCACACAGTGCTTACTGGATACTAAGTGAGGAAGGATTGACGGGGTACTTGGGAAGTGAACAAAGCAACATGACATTTAACCTGACACCTAAGGTGCAGCTGTGACAGTCAGGGTTCAGGCCTGGGCTCCAGAGCCTTCCCAAGAGACACTGACCAGACTCGCCAGACGTGGGGCCACAGGCATGCTGCAACTGCTGCGAAGTGCTGATTCTGCAAGTTACAGGTCCTGCTTTGGGTGTGGGTGGGCATGTAATAGTGGGGATTGAACCCAGGGGCTTATGCATGCTAAGCAAGTGTTCTCCTAAGTTACATCTCTAGCCCTTTTTGTTTTTTAAACAAAGAATGAAGGGAGAGAGGGAGGGAGGGAGACTAGTTGGTTAAAGTTTCTCCCTAATTCACCATTCAAATGTCTTCACAAAGGCCTGTCTTCTCCAAAATGTACATACAGTTGGCCTCCAAATCCCTGGGTTCCACATCCATGGATTCAACCAACCCTGGATTGAAAATATTTGGAAAGTAGTTGTATCTGTACTATCTACAGGCTTTTTTCTCTGTCATTAATTCCTGAACAACACAGTATAGAAACTATTTACTTAGTATTTACATTGTACAGGGTATTATACATACTCTGGAGACGAATTAAGGCATATGGGAGTTATACGCAAAGACTGTCATTTTACACAGGGGACTTGAGACTCTTGAGAATTTTGTTACATGACAGGAGTCCTGGACCCAATCTCACAAATGCCATGGGGCATCTGCATGTAGAGTTACGCTAACGTACTTATATTCTGGGGGCGAAAAAAACTTGATTCTGCTTATCTAGATCTGAGACCACCAAAGCTATGAGAAGGTGGGTGGAGAGGCTAGGGGCCACCCTACATGCAACCTCCCCAAGAAGCAAAGTCTCACACCCTGCCTCCATTGAGAAGTCCAGGAAGTGCAGGGCGGAGGCACCAAGGGAGCAGATGTAGGACCTCCAGTCTGCTGTGTTCCCAGGAAGAACTTTTCCTGCATAAAAACAAAGGCTATGGGATGCAGCAGTTGGCTGATCTTAGGCATTTCCACTCTGCCACTAGTGACCCCACAGTCATGGCACAGAAGAGAGGACTGCGAAATGCTATCTCCCTCTTTGATACAGAATAAAACATTTTCCACCTCAAAGAAATGGGAAAACCAGACTGAATTGGACAGCAGCTCCCAGATACTTTAACAAACTTAACTGTTCCATTTTGAGACACCAAATCTGGTTAACAAAAGATGAAGCTGAACAAGGAGACCCAGAATTATCTGAGAGAAACTGGAAATAGGTTGGGGGATTTAAATTAAGTTGGCCGGCATCACATACTTTAATTCATTAAGTTGTATGGCTCCTCCATTCAAAAATGGTAGTATTTTCCTTGGTTTCACTGCTAGTTTTATTAAACTCTGCCCAAACAGAAGGCGATTCAGAGAGAGAAAAAAATATACAGTACCAGTTTCCAAAGGTTCACGGTCCTTGACCAGATGAACAGGGCATGCACTAATGAATTTTAATCCACTCAAGACAGCCCATGATTGGGTGGGGTCACTTCCTGTGCTCTTCCAAACATGCTGGGATGTAATTATCCCATGGAAATTCACATGTACGTGCACAGTGTAGAGTCTCCCCAATAATCATTCTTCCTATTACACAGTTTAGAACATTTCATCTTTCAAAGTCAGTCTTTATAACACACTTATTTTTAAATTAATTTTCCATAGTTCCTTAGCTTAATTATGAAATAAAATACTTAGGTAAAAAATCACTTTCCAGTTTTAAATTATTTCTGAATTTCGCCAAGGAGTGGCAAATCTAACTGATAATTAACAATTTAGGGTCAAGACATGTGGGCAGACATATCTCTAATAATAAAAATGAAAAAAGGACAGAACTACCCTCCATTATGAGGAAACACTGTCAAAATGGGAAAAGAAAAAGAAAGTAAATGATCTAAATAGCTAGCTTAGAGAGGAATGGAGAACAATTTATAAAAAATAATTCATGATTGAGCTGTGGTGAAAACTAAAAGCAAATTGCACACAGCCAGAAACTTACAATTAAGTAGAAATGGGCTTTTAAAGGGGTAAAGACTTAAAATAAATAAATAAATAAATAAATAAAGGGGTAAAGACTTATAGAGGAATCTAGTTATTCCACCCTTATCATCCATGAAAGTCTGCACAGACCCAACATTGTACAGATCAGGATACTATTGCTTGGATACAGCCAGTGGTTTATTTCAAGCTACACAGCTAATTAGCCTCAGAGTCAACCCTAAAGAACAGGCAGTGACTTCCTAACTGGCATACTTCCCTAAGCATATGTCCAGTGACATTGTTTCTGTCCTTCAAAAAATTGTTTTCCATCAACAGAAAAATGGATAAACAAAATGCAGTATATGCCTGTAATGGAATATTATTCTGCCTTTAAAAGGAAGGAAATTCTGATATGTGTTACAATGTGGCTATATTCTGAGAACACTGCTCTAAATGAGATAAGCCAGTCACAAAAGGACACATACTATATGATTTCATTTATACGAGGTCCCTGGAGCAATCAAACTCAGAGAGAACTCATGGCAGTTTCTAAGGGTTGGGAGACCAGAGGGTGAAGAATTACTGCTGAATAGGTAGAAAGTTTCAGATGGGAAAGATGAAAATGTTCTGGAGATGCATGCTAGTGACAGTCATGTGAATGCTTTTAATGCCACTGAACTATACACTTTAAAATGGTTACAGTGGTAGATTTTATGTTACATATCTCATATCAATAAAAATACAAGAATCATATAATGTTTAAATATTTCCTTCCATCCAAAATCTAGCAACCCATTTTACCAGCTCCCTCCTTCAGAAGACACAGCAAGAGACCCTACAGACACTTTATATGTCACATTTAATCCCCCAAAAGATGACCCTGACCATGGGACATCACATTTCAGTGAGAAGTTGAATGCAGAACTGAGCAGAATTAAGTAAAAAGTAAAAAGAATTAGAATTAAGTAAAGTAAAAAGACTCACAAAATAACAGGTGCTAAGGTATGTACCAAGTGCCGTTTGTATATTAAAACCAAACGTTTGGAGTAAAGAGCTACATAGGACATAGGGGCAGATCAGCATCCTGGCTGTGTTTTATCAGACTGACGACTACATCTACCCTATACCTGATCAATAGGCTGTGTCTAAAATAGCAAAACTGCACCATGGCTTCAGGAGTCTGCAGTCAAATGTCCTAAAAACTCATAGAAATATAACATATGAAAGATTTTTCTGTGATGGGTCACAATCCTCAGTAATCACAAAGAACACCAGCATCCCAATCAAAGAGATAGCTACAGGGCCGGGGATTTAGCTCAGTGGTTCGGTGGCCTGCCTTGCAAGCGCAAGGACCCAAGTTCAATCCCCGGTACCAAAAAAAAAAAAAAACAAAAACAGAGATAACTACACTGACACCTCGTCTGAACTTCAAAGACCAAAAACTCCTCCCCTGCCTAGTCACCAACCTCTATGAGCCCCAAATTCCTTACCTGTTCAACAGAGAGAATACTCAATAATAATGTAATAAATAATGTAATTATACAGTGCAATTATAAATACTGAGTTCCTAGCACAATATCTGACACCTGATAGGTGTTCAATAAATGTCAGGTAAATCCGAATCTATTAATTTGTCAGAGAAGTTCATACCCCAAGATATCTGCTACCACACAGAAAGCAATTTTAGAGGAGACTCATGAAAGTTGAACATTTCCAAGAGAAATCTTAAAGCTGCACTTCAAGCAGTCAATAAGTTCCACACGATGCATGGAAACACATTTGTAGGACAGAAGACATTTTTACCTAAAACTTCTTTAAACAACAACAACAAAAGAAGCCTGGTGGGGCTCCTTGAGCCTGGAGAGCCACCACCAAAGAACCCTGGCCTCCTTCAGCCTGATGGTACCCTTCAGCTACACTCCCTGTAACCCTCTCAGGTCCTTCTCCTCCTTCACTGGCCATAATGCACAACAGTATTTTAATGTGCTATATTTATTTAAATGAGATGACATTTATGAAAGCTCTTTGCAAACCATAAAATCCTACGTAAATGTAGAGGTCTTTAATAAAAAAATTATGGAGTTTGTTCTGAAATTTTAAATGGATCAATTTAGCTCTTTACTGTTCTCTAATACTGTTCTCTAATAATTTCATTGCTTTTCATTTATAAATGTCTCATGATTGATTTTTATCCTCTGTGGAGACACAGTCTTCAACATTAAAAGGAAAAAAATCTTCACACTTCAATGAGTGGATCTATTTTCTTCCCTAGAAACAATCACTGTCTTAAAAAATACAGAGACACACTAAGAATAAAATGATAACCATCCTCTTATAATAAAGAAGGTATTATTGGAAAACTTTGCAATCAATGGGGTGATTTTAAGGCATAGTAAATTTTGACAGAGCCTAAGCAATTCCAAATTTATGAACATTTAAACATGGCATGAGTTAGATCCTGTATAGAAAAAGGGAAGAGCTAAACAAATAAACTGTACAAATACAATCTTCAAAGGTACTTTCTAAATTATAAACTTTTTATAAGCTTTTACTAAATTGTTTGCTCATTTTAGTAATATCCAGCTTTCTATCCTTATCTGTTCACTAAAGTGGGATCTATTTGTTAGATACCTTAGGGAACATGTAAAGATATAACTTGAAAATTAGACATTTAGATTTATTGAGCAAACATGCAAGAGCCTGGTACTATGTTAGGCACTTTATATACCTCAAATACTTAAAGAGATATCAATCTCCCCATTTTACAGATGAGAACACTGAGGCTTGTGGAGCTTTCCAAGGCCACCAAGACAGAAAGTAGGAGCATATAGATTCAATCACAAAGAATGAGTGGTAAAAACAGATCCTGAAAGTCTAATACACTGTGGTACGGTAATTGCTTCTAATTGCATTTCTTTAGCTGTATTTCCTCTTGAACATTTCTTGTTAATTTAGCAAGCTGCTTCTAAGTTATTCCATTCTCACAAGATCATTCTGTCACAATAAAAAAGATGAGTTGTTTACAGTCTCACATCTGCCAAGTTCTGGCTTCTTGCCTCAGTGGACTCAAAGACAAGGACGAAAGGAAAGCCTGTAGTTGGTTTTATCACGTGCAGTAACAACTTTTGGGAGCCCTCAAATAACATGGATTGGCTAATAGTGCTCACTCCAGTTCACAGTTTTCCCCCAAGCTGTGACCTGGACTCTCATCACCTCACACGTTCTGATCAACCCAAACAACAGATCGGAGCAATGATGCTGCTGTCATACGAGACAAACGCAAACCAAACTATTTTACTGGAGGGTCTGTGCCATGAGTTTATGTCCTAAACCCATTTCATGCCCCATATCCTCTACATTTCCTGGTTCCAACAGGATATGGTGGGAGCCTCTCCCATGCAACTAGAAACAGGAAGCACCTGAGAAGCCATGCGAAAAAGGTCTGTGTATCAAACCAAAGTCAATATTTTAAGAATGAAAAAGCCTGGCACTGGGGATATGGCTGGTGGTAGAATACTTGAGCGTGTGTAAGCACCTGGGTTCAAGCCCCAGCACTGGAAAAAAAATGTTTTAAGTTTTAGATATTTTGGAAAGATGTCCAATTTAGAGTGTTTCCTCAACCCCACCAACACTCCAGTGTCCTACAGAGAGCACGGTTGGCCATCATGAGGCCCACAGCGAAGTACCAATTACAGAATAACCAATGGTCTTCTTGAGCATTTCACCTGAGTTTTCTCATGAGCTCCTCACAATTGCCACAGAGGTGGATGTGACAGAGGCAAGGCAGTATCCACTCCCACTGCTGGGCCAAGCAACCAGCCTGAGGCACAGAAAGTGGGGGAGAAGAACCGGCTTCCACCAAGCTTGCCAGCCTTCCATGGTCTGTCCACCACCAAACCGAAGCACATCCAGAGCCAGCAGTCCCTTCATCCCCTGCCCTGCACCCACCGTGAGCAACAGTGTATTTTCACCATCTTTTCATTCTGTGGCTTCTCAAGGCCAAAGTGGGTTTCACTATTTCCAAATGTAAAAATGAAACAATTCTCCGCCACCTGCCTCACAAGTGCAAGGTCCCGAGTTCGATCCCCAGTATCCAAAGGGGGAAACAAAGAAGAAACAATTCCACTTCAACCACCTTGTATGCAAATGAAGTTCAAGTCCCTGGGGAAAGGCGCCCAACTGGACACCACCAGCAGGAATTGTCTCTCCACATTCACTCCAACTTTCAAACAACGCAGTTCCTGCTTCCCCTTCTTAACAGCTGGGCCTGTGTCATTCGGATTTTGTCTATCTGGGCTTACCAGAGACTTAATAAAATTAAGTGGATTCTATTCTTGGGCCACAAGCCACCGACCCTATAGTGATTAATAAACACTTGCTTGGGATATAGCAATTAGAGTATAACACAGTACATTAGCATATGTCTGCTTCTTAAAACCTCACAAGTGTTAAGTTAATCCTCTTCACAGCCCCTTGGGGTAGGTTAGACACAGAGAAGTCAAACAACTTAGCTGAGTTTTCACTGCTAATAAGAAATGGCAGGGCCGGGGATTTGGCTCAGTGGTTCTGCCACCTACCTCGCAAGAGCAAGGTTGCAAGTTCGATCCCCAGTACCAAAAAAGAAAAAGAAAAAAAAAAAATGTGGCAGAGCCAGGATCTGACCTCTGGCATTTCAGATCCCGAGTCTATTCCAGTCATCATGTTATCTACCTCCCTATTGTGTGGCATGTAAAGTAGCCAGGCATGGTGGTGCATGCCTATAATCCCAGCACTCGGGAGGCTGAGGCAGGAGGATTGCTTTGAGTTCAAGACCAGCCTGGGCTACATAGTGAGTTGCAGGTCAGTCTCAACTACATAGTGAGACCCTGTCTCAAAAAAACAAAACAAAACAAAACAAAAAGAAACAAATGAGTAGAAAAACTCAGGCTTGGAAGGGCAAGCATCTCGCCTCTCTGGACCTCAATACAGACAAGAGGCTGGCCTACGTGGTATCTGAAAGGTCTTGCAAGTTGATACACTTCCACTGTATTTAACCATAACGTGACCCCCACCTGGAAGAGAGAGCTTGAGTTACTGATATTTTCCACATAAAGATAAAATAATGGCGGCTTTTAAAAGCCAAAGTCAGTTTAGCTTAGACCACAAAAAAGGGAAGTGCATATCTCCAAAGCCAACAGAGCACGGGCAAGAGCCCTCTCGCACTGTGGCCTCCTCCCACCTTCCCCAACCCCTGCCAGTGCAGACACCTAGAGAAATCCGAGCATCAGCAGCCCCTCTTTCACAGGACGAAGAACACAGAAACTTGCTGTCTAGGACCCTAGTTTCCTAAGGGGCTGCTCTTGTACCCCAATACTTGCCAAACCAGCCCCCACTCCTTACTGCTGAAAGAACAAGTCAGAATATGGAAATGTGTGTGCCCCAGCGGGGGAAGATTGCATGGGGACAAAATCATGTTGCTAATTTTTTTTCTGATTCCACCTGGCTATCGTGAAGTAAAAGAACAATCAAAACAGAGAGTCATGGGCCACATCCTACATAGTGAACCTTGTACCAGTGAGCTATTACTGCCTAACAACCCTGAAATCACCACAGCAAACAGTAGGAAGGCGGATTTCTCACTTGTACAACTGCATGTGGGCTGAGTCTTATCTAACTGAGGTGGGCTCTGGCTGTAGTTTAGTTTAGATTTGCCCCACACGTTTCTCCCTGGAGACCAGCAAGCTCTGCGGGACATGTCGCAGGCTCAGAAGCACGGAGCAGAACAGGTGGAAACACGCCGACAGCAAGGCCCAGCTCCAAGCTCGTGCATTCTAATGTGAATGAGGGGCACATGGGGCAGACCTGAGCAGAACCTGCCACCCCACCTCACTGCTGATCGCCTCAGCTCACACGGGCATCCACGCTCCTGCCAAACGTCACATCAGAGCCGCCAGCATAGAGGAAGGGGAGACCGCCTGACTGGAGAGTAATGACATGCAAAATGCCACATTTCCCTCACCTTGCGCTTCTGCCTTTAAGACAGCTCCAACATCATTCTTTCTTATTTTGTGAGAGTTGTTTAAAAGCTCTCATTTAATTATCACTTTAATTGGAAACACCAAAACTAACTGAAATTACTACTATGAGAACATAAACGGTTTGCTGAGTCACAAAGATACAAAATGTAAAATCCAGCTCTTACTATCTGTGGGCATCTGACTTAGGCTCTGAATCTTGGGTTCCTCACCTGTACCGGGACAACAGGGACACAGAACCTGGCTTTGGAGTACTCTACCCCCTGTCCTCAGCCCTCCCTACTACTGTGACATGGTCTGAGGGCCAGCTGCCACCACCTGCATCTGTGCCTAAGGGCTTTCCCAGCCCACACACATGGCCCAGCAGGACATCAGGTGTATAAAGACTCCAGCGGGGTAACTTGAGGTGTGTGCTCTACGTAGGACCCCACCATCACCCCCCAGCTGTGTCCCAGTTGCCTGCCATCATAACTTGCCAGATAGCACATCCTTCATGGGCCGCCTTCCTTTTCTTTCTCATTATCCCACATTCCAACGGGTGTCTTTCGAAAACTTCCAAAATCAACTACTTATAGACAAACCCAAGCTTAAGAAAAATTTTTTTCAAAAAGTTTTGTGAAGCTTAAGTGAAAGAATCGGTAAATCCCCCAGACCAACACTTATGTACTGCTAATCCCACAACTGCTTTAGAAAAGTTAGAAGTGTGAGCCACAGAGGGTACAGAGACATGGATATGGACACTTCACCCCAGATACCTCTTCAAAGGACTGGCCTTTTAGTTTCTGGTACTTATGTGGTATGCAGAGGAGCCACTAGGGATATCCATTTCACAACCCATCATTTTGTTTGAAAAATCAAAGTGGTGGTCCTACTGCATAACGAGTTTGGGTTGAGTAACCCCTGCCCCCGTTGCCCCTTTTGATTCCTCACTTTCCCCAGTTGATGATCTCCCAACAGGTTGTTCCATGGACCTCTCCCTTTCTTCCCAAGGAAAGAGGAAGCATGAGCTGGCACTCGCAACAGTCTTGACAGGTTATATGTGCAAGCCTAAGTATCCTTCCCCTGACTAGTTATACTATTTTTAATATGAAATTTTCTTCTGACTAGGAAAACAGAGACAAACAAGGTCAGAGTTCAATTCCCCTACATGGCCCAGTCAAAGAAGGACAAGAATCCTGTAAAAGGCTAACCCTCACAGGAGAGGGCTTGTGTCTTCTGCAGGGAGGGTCTGCTTGGGGGCCACCTGAGTTCCAGAGAGCCAGGAAGGGACCTCCACAAGGTAGGAACAATGCATTATCTAGACAGGATTTCTTAGAGCCTCTTTGATAGACACAAAATTTGAAACCTGGGAAGCCCAAAGACAACATAGACTCAGGCCAGTGAGATATCTGTCCAAACAAATAAACTATGAGGGATTAAAAAATAGCCCAGCATATAAATAGGGACCAGATTCCAGCTCATTAGCACTAAGCCAAGAAAACCTGAGTGTAGACGTTATCACTCCTAAAGAAAATGAATGCTTTCTCTGAATCCCTAGAGTTCAACTTCAACTGGACTAACCAGCAATCAACTCAACCAACCCCAATGTCTATGCATTTGAATTTCTTTTGTGGGAGGGGGTGGTTAAGATAGGGTCTCACTATGTAGTTGAGACTGACCTGGAACTCACTATGTAACTCAGGCTGGTCTCAAACTCACAGCGATTCTCCTGCCTCAGCCTCCCAAGTGCTGGGATTACAGGCATGCACCACCATGCCCCACTTTGCATTTGAATTTCTAAGCAAGGTGCCTGAAAGGACAGTTTCCTCACAGATCCTAAGTACCCTTCGGTAAGGAGCTCTTAAAATTGCATTGTGGAGCTCTCCCATAGCTGTCCAAGTTCTAGGACCACACAGGAAGAAAAGTTGGCACACTCAGATGTCTTGAGATGACTTCATGCCTGGCTGTGGTAAATTTCTGTCATATTGTTACTTTATGAATCCTGGGTCTTCTCTTCTCCCTGCTTTAGGTCATCTGCCCATAGTGCATCTAGAAGCTCTGTGGGAGCCTAATGAGCAGATGTACAAGGCTGGAGAGATCATACGGGATAATCCTCAACCTTTCAGGGAAGGAAACTGAAGTGCAGAGTGAAAGTAAGTTTTCCAGGTCCCCACAGCATCTAGAAGTGCAAGAAAATCAAGGAATCTGTTCAATTGCTTGACGGAAGTTTAGTGAATTTTGGTCACTGAAGCTTTGTTAACCTTGGTAAACACTATCAGCTCTAGACAGAGATGAGGCAAGGTGAGGCCAGATGTGGAACTACTGCCCTCTCTGCATCTGTCTCTTACCTGGGCCAGGCCGTAAGCATCATAGCCCATGTAGAGGCAAGTAGTGCTACCTCCCAATAGCAGGTGGGAAGCTGGCAAAAATGTTCAAGTGAAGGTACATTCGGAGAGGATGGGGAGTGTTTTGAGGCAAGAAGTGGACAGGAAAATGCAGGATAATTAATTCACACTCACCTTCATAGCAAGGGATCAGTGTCCTGCCTTTGGCCTGGAGGTTGGATGGGATGATGTAACAGAAGCCATGAGGTAAGATATGATCTGTTTCATAGAAGATGTTCTTCCAGCGGTGGGCACAGGCCTAAAAAGGACAGAGGAATGAAAGCAGGAAAGTCAGCCTCAAGAGCCACAGTGCTGGGCGACTGTGCAGGACAGAGGAGCAGAGGGGACAGGAAGCTGCCTTCTTTCCTGCTCAGCCGTACCTTCACACCGGGCCCTGTTCAGGGCATTAGAAACTGCATGAACAGCAGCAAGACCCTGGGAGGCTATGGGAGGAGGCAGGCAATACTAGATTAACAAATGGCAACTGTAGCACAGGGAATAAAAAGGACTGTGGAATAGAGAACCTACCAGTAGGAGAGACAGTGTCCATCTGGAGATCAGGGAAGGCCTGAGAATGAGAAAGTGCTTTACACTAAGCACACAGGGAGGAGGGATCCAGAAGGAGAGGGCATCAGGTGCAGAGGATACCAGGTGACATAGGCTTGGCGTCCAAAAGGAAGCAAGGAGGAGGGTGGGGCTGGCCTGGAGTGGCTTTGGCAGGAGGATGAGGTCATACAGGGGGCTAGGAGGTGAAGGGGATCTTGTAGACTCGGCAGATGACTGTGATTTCAGCAGCCATGCAGGGAAAAGCCTCACATAGGTGGATGACACGATCCGAGTTATAATTTGGAAAGATCACTCAGCTGCCATGTGACTAGAGGTCACAGGAGTAGCAGTGAACATCCAGGTCAGATGTTCTTGGCCTGCATCAGAATGGGACAGTGGAAGTGAGAAGGGATGCTTTAGGATGTCAGAAATACAACAGGCCCAAAGGGATGGCTGGGTGTGGGGAGAGGAGAAAAGGGAGGAAATGCCCATACCAAACTGATTTTACCTGCAGAGAAACTTCTGCATGCATCTCCTTCTCTAGAAGTAAATGCTTTATTGGTGATTCTTTTACTGAATAAAACTGGCATATAGAAAAATGCACAAATCTCAAATGTACCAATTAACACATAGCGACAAATGTCCATGCTCTTATCACAAAAGCCCTAGCAAGACAGAATATTTCCATCTCACCAGAAAGTCCTCTGGTGCCAGGAAGTGGCTGGGTTTGACAGCCAAGTCAGAGAAAGGCTACACAGGGAGGGCGGAGACCACCAGGAAGGTCTAAGGCAGAAGGTTCCCAGGGTGGAAGAGACCCTATGGGGGTGTGTGCGAGGAGACGAGAAGGCCATCAGGGGGCCCTCTGCCAGCTCTGCAGCAGGGCAGTTCTCATCAGGCCAGACCTCACACCCAGCTCATCCTTCCATGCCACTGAACGTGCCCCTGCCTCCTGCTCCGATGTGACACCTGCCCCAGTGCCGTGTGCATATCTCCACATATCCACAAACCCCAGCACTGATGAGGAGCCCACTTGCTCCCTTGGAGGGCACGTGTTCTGCCCAGCCTAGTCTGCCTCTCCTGGGCACTCACTTCTAGTATCAGTTCACCTCATTCTGGCTAGTGGATGCGTTTTCTTAAAATACTGAGTCTTAAAATAATCAGAGATTTTAATGTCTTGGTTTCCTCCATACACACAGTTTCCAAGGGCTCCAGCACTCAGCATTCCTATACTCTACCACTGACTTTTTCTGCAGCCCTGCAAGATAGGCAGAGGAGGTATCCTCAGAACTCTCATTTTCTGGATGGGCATGGAGTATCCAAGAGGACTCTGCCTGAGCTGCATAGCTGGTATTCATGCTGCAAATAGGACCAAAATCCACAGTTTCTGAATCTTGTCTCACCATAAAGCATTTTGCATCCTAAGACCCCTAACTCTTGCCCGAGAAGCCATCAAAACCCACCCTCTGGTAACTTAATTGTCCTGACAGCCTTCCCCACTGGTTTCAGCACCTTAAAGTAACCAGATGGGAAGGAATGCAATGCCTGAGGCCATGGGGGGTAGGGGCCTAAACCTGGTTCTCCCTGATATCATTCTATAAAATCACTGCCTTCTAAGCTCTCTGTTCTTCATCCCTTCAAACCAAGTGCCATAGGAACCCCCTGACAAGCCACTCTACCCAAAAGAGGACACACTCAGAATGACCGGAAAACTGCTCTTGTCCACACTCTACCTCTTGTCTGAAAATATTAAACACTATTACCACTCCTTCTACTCTAATCCACCTCCATCTCTCCCCACTTGGTACTGTTTTGTGCTAATATAGCGTGTTTCTCAACAGACGGACATATGTGATAAGGAACTAAAAAAACACCACTAAGCAGACAGTCCCCTTTATTGCTACTTACAGTCATCCCCCTGTATTCATGGGGGATGGGTTCCAGGATGTCCCTCAGATGCCAAAATATGCAGATGATCAAATCCCTTACGTACGATGATGAAGTGTGCACACAACCTTCACACATTTGCCATATACTTTAAATCATCTCCAGATCACTTACAATGCTCACTATAATGCAAATGCCATATAAATAGCTGTTGTACTACATAACAAGAATTAAGGAAAACGTTTGCTCGTATTCAGTACAGATGCAATTTTTAAAATGTTTTCGATCCATAGTTACAGAACCCACAAATAGGAAGGGCTAAATGTAACTGACATTTTATTTTCAACTCTGACTCAATTCTGATGGCTCACAATCAGCAAAATCTGGGGCTTGGAAGCCTCACCATTTCTATCACACTTCCGGGCTGAAGAGGCAGAAGTCCATCACGATGCTAACAGCCAGCTGCGCACTGACACACATCAAGCAGGACTTGTTCCATTTAACATCTAGTATATTATCTATTCAGTTTTTAAACTTCCTAACCTACTTAGGAATGACTGGAGAATTCCCACAAGATCCAAATATTCCATACTAATTTAAAATTAAGGGGCATTGTGGGAGGCCAGAGAGCAAAGTGTCAAAGGCAGGCTCCACGTGGGAAAAACAACAAAAAGGGTCTCTGAATATAAGTTACAGAGAGAAACACTGCGCTTAGCCCGATTATCATTATGCATTCATGTCCATCTGACCCCCACATCAAAAATTTCCAAGGGATTTTCTGCAAAGTATCAATAACTCAATACAACACATTAATACAGCTGTTAAGTGGCTACTCCCTAATTCCAAGTATTATTCATTTATTCTCTCCTGTGAGTTTCTAGAAGAAGGGAGCGCAGCAGGGAAGAACAGGAAGAAAGTGTTCCCTGGAAACAAGAAGACGTGCACTAAACAGCAGCACAGGGGTAGAGTGTGTCTCATTACATGGCCCTGAATTCAATCACACTCAGCCTGCAAATCGTCCGGAGAAACGGGGAAAGGGCCTACCACCGCCCAAGATCTTAGAATCTAACATATTTCAAGTGAGAAGGTTCGTTTTTCCTCCCACAGAATTCAGAGAAGTAGAATACAAACAATTCATTCCAAAGGCTTTTTTGTTACATGGAGACAGCACATCTTTCCTTGGGGGGTGGGTTCTGCATCTCTCCAGGCCGCTCAGCCACAAAGACCTCTCAATCCCCACCCCATGCTCTTAATGGACACTGACCACGTACAGATGGCCAAAGCCTCTCTCACACTTCCAGGTGCACAGCGCACAGCCACGACCGGCTCCAGGCCCCCGGGGACAGTGTGTGGTGGACACAGGATTGAAGTGAGACTGGGATGCCAGGAGCCTTCCCCAAAGGGGCTCCCCACCCGAGAGGGGCGGTGGCTGGGGAAGCACCAGGAAGGGAGAACGTATTCCAGAGGATGTTCCGCTAATGATTATTCAGTGAGGTGCACTCTGATGATTTATGCACTTTTTCTGTATGTGTGCAATAAAAAGTTCATACACACAAAAAAAATCAGGAAACAGCAACAGAAGTAAATGCAAAAATGTACTCTGTAGTTTTTTTAAAAATGAACTCATGGAAAGCAGTGAGCAGATAAGGACAGTCCTGATGTTTACAAAGGAAACAGCAGAGATAGAACCAGAGAACACCGTTTCCAGTCAGAAATTATCTAGAAATTTAAAATATTTGTTGTCTGATCCTCAGTAACTCTGACTAAAAGGAGCAACATCAGACTTGAACATTTCGAGCTGCCCACCAAGCTGGGTTTGTCCTGTTGTTATGCAAGCAATGAGTTTTCATCCCCTATTTCTTAAAGAAAATCATCGGCACACCAGGACCCAGGGAGAGGGTATGAAAAGACAAGGGCCTTGCCTCCAAGCCTGATTTACACAGGGGATCATTTGTTCCTTGGAAGGTACCGAAAAGCTCAGAGCCCAGCCGTGCAGGTATTAAAGCAGTCCGCCCACCAGAGCAGCCTGGCAGAGCTGGTCCAGACAATACCGTCTGCCCCTGAGACCCTTCACTTTCTGTCATCACAGCTTTCTTTCAAATGCCCCTTCTGTTCTTCACTTGGAAATCAGCACCACCCTTTCAAAGCAGGTGCACCACCTCTTCAAAAGCAACCTTGAAATCAGTAATGTACTGCAGTCCCTGAAGACACAGGTCTCACCCCTACAACCCTAGGCACCTCTCAAACTCACAAAATGTATCTGAACAAAACATACCTTCTCTATTTTTAATTTTAAAATACTTGCCCCCCCAAAAAAAGCCTTGACAAAGATAATGGAGACACTAAAGAAAATGCAAAAGTCCTCAAAAGTGTAATTATGCACCGAGTGGCCTCTCACTGTGCTTTGTTGTCACACCTTTCTAAGGGGCATTTACAGGGTCCTGCCTGGTGTTTCCAGCAGTCTCTTAGAATCAGCCACCAAGAAAAGATGACAACTCATTTGGTTTCTGATTGTTTTAACACTGACACTCCTTTCTTACTATTTAAACATGACTTCAGACACCATTCCTGAGGGAGATGTCCTCTGGGCAATGAGAGTAAAAGTGGTTTCCATCACCAAGTGACTTCCATAAAAGTGGGGAGGGAGGGGTTTCACATAAACGCAAGATATGTCACACACACGATACAAGGTAACAGTGTATGTAGAGTTCCTGATGACACCACAGATTCTAAGCTTGCTCCCGATAGCCTGTAACAGGCTTTGTGGAGGAGGCAGAGCCTGAACTGGCGAAAAGGGGGGAAGTCAAACAGCGTAGGATTTAGGACAAGCTGGACCTAGCAAGCCAGCACACACGAAAAAATACAGGAGGGCAACTCAGCGACAACGACAGACAAACAATCCAACTGAAAATTGGGTAAAGACTTAAACATTGCTACAAAGATATACAAATGGCCAACCAGCAGATGAAAAGATACTCAGCATCACCAACTGTCCCAGAAATGCAAACCAAAGCCACAATGAAATAGCGCCTCACATCCATTATGATGCCACTATTTAAAATAGGGCAGGCGGGGGGAGCGTCTCAGTGGGAGAGCATGTGTACAGTATGTACAAGGCCCTGGATTCAATTCTCAGCCCTGGGGAAGAAAAAAACAATACTTACAGCAATGTGGTGAAACTGAAACCTTTGTGCGCTGCTGGTGGGAATACAAAATGATGCAGCCTCTTTGGAAAACGCACGGGGAATTCTCAAAAACTAAAATTTCTTTATGATGCAGTAGTCCTACTGCTGGGTATATAAAATCCAAAGAACTGAAGCAGGATCTCAAAGACAGATACATATTTATAGCAGCACTATTTACAACAGCCAGAGACAGAAGCAACCCAAAAGCCCAACAGTGAATGAAGAAAATGCAGCACCTACATACAAGAAGTATTCCAGCTTAAAAGAAAGGAAATCCTGTCCTATGCTCCAACATGGATGAACCTTGAGGATATTATACCAAGTGAAAGAAACGTCACGAAAGAACAAATACTGCACAGCCCACTTACATGAGCTCTAACGTAGTCAGATTCTTAGCATAGAAATTTGATTGTGGTTTCAGGGGCCAGGGGAAGACAGAAAAGGAAGATGTTCTATGGAAATAAAGCTTTAGGTTTGCAAGATGGAAAGACTCTACAGTTCTATTTCAAAACAATGTGCATACTCTTCCATGTACTTTTTTAAAAGGTCAGGATGATACACTGTATGTTACAAGTTTCTGATTATAATTGGAAAGAAGAGGTATGAGAAAGGCAGATGCTCTCAGGTGCCCTCGCCTTCTCCAGCCCCCATACAGAGTGGCTTACTGATGGATGATGTGATCACTGAGCAAGACTTAAAACAAATAGCTCTGTGTGCAATCAATTAGATAGGGTTATCCACTGCACCGTTACATACAAATACTCAACTGTGCCTTCTTGGCTTCCTTGGCTGAATCTTCCTTGGGGCCCTCACTGCTGCTCAGGTCCCCAAAGACAGCCCCTTCTTGTATTTATTTGTAGTGATGCAGAAGCTCTCTCTTGCCCTTCTGGAAACAAGTTCCTGACCACATCAGCATTATCCATTCAAGAGAAGAAATGTCTTCACAAGAGCAAACTCTGGCTCTATACTCAGTGCATTAAGAACATCTTGCGTTGTGCTGCCACCAGTTCACCCCCTCCTCTCTGTTCTGAATCACAACTTCAGGCCACTCTGATTTACAGATGGTCAGGTTCTTCTCTTTTCTTTCCTCAAAATGGCAGGCAAGAGTTTAGGCCATTCTGGGGCCAAGTCATCCAGTCATCCATGGGGTCAGGCCACCATGTCTAAGGGAATGTGACAGCTTGGTCAGGGTCCAGGCCTCCACCACAACGATTAAAGGACTGAAATCCAAGGCAAACAGCAGGCTTAGGAGATGGGGACTCAATGGGACCTAGTGGGTTAGGAGACCCTGCAATGCTGGTGATAGCATCCAGCTGTTTGCCCCTTCCAGCTTCTGCCTTAGAGAAGTTTAGTACAAAAACAGATTCCTCAGAGAGGGGACAGAACCATTTTACTTCAATTCTCATGAAAAAACCTGTTTCTCTAGAGATTAAATATATATATATATATCTTTCAGCCTTATAGCTGTGGGCAAAGAAAACCCTCAATAAGTAGCAGCTAGTCTTACTCTCCCTTCTTGATCTTATGCTTTATGGTAAAAAATCTTCCTACAGATTTCAAGAAAAGCCAATGGCAAAAAGATGCCTACGAAGTCACAGCTGTCACCTTGGGAAGTGGGGAAAGGGGGCCAGGGTACGGACTGGCAGGCAAGGGCAGGAGGCCACTTGTGTATGAGCAGTGGGGATGCCTGGGCACATGTGTGTGAAAAGCTTTGCACTACAGCTGTATGTACTAACAGAAAAAGGGGAAACGGACAACAATACAATTTTCTAAGACAATGCAAATGTTCTCTCTCTGTTCTATCCAAAACAATATAACAAACAGTAGCTACTGATCACTTAAAATGTGGCTAATTTAGAAGAAAACTGAATGTTTAATTTTGACAAATTTAAATAAACTGTAACAGCTCCAGGTCACTGGCAGCCTCAATAGCAAAGAATTTCCTCTTTCCCTCAAAGCACCTAATGGATCAGAACATATTACATGCACTTTGGAATTCAAATAATGACTAATTGAAATAACATGTATTTTCAGCCAGGCTCAATAGCACATGCCCATTGTCCCAGCTACTCAGGAGGCTTAGGCAGGAGAATCACTTGATCCCAAGAGTTTGGGTCTAGCCTGAGCAATATAGGGAGACTCCCTCTCTCTCCTTTATTTTAGTACCTATTTTATAAAATGTAATCCTATATAGGAACAAATAAAAATGAACTACTAATAACACCAATATGGATGAATCTTAAACATATCTTCCTTTAGAAAATGACTTACACAAAAAAGCATACACTGTAAGAATGCATCTGCATGAAGTTCTAGAAAAAGCATAAGTCATGTATGGTACTACCTATCACAGCGGTGGCTGCCTCAGAGGTGGGCAAGTTTGCTGGACAGGAGCTCAGAGAACTTTCTGGGATGATGGAAATATTTTAGGGGTGGAGTCCAATTGCCAAAACCCAAAGTGCAATCTTAAGATCTGTGTCTTTTATGTAAATTATAACTCTATTCAAAGATATACACACAAAAAAAAATAAAAAACTTATAGAACGAATGATATGTAGAGACTTCTTGTCACATATATTTTGTCATTTTCAACAGCCATATTTCAGCACCGTGGGACAGACATTATTATTTGGCAGATGAAGACAGTAAAAAGATAAATTATTTGTCCAAGCAGCAGTGCAGGATAGGTAACTTCAAAGCCTTGCCCTGTCACCTTTCTAACAGGTCAAAGCCATGCACACTTAGGTGCCTGCCACCCTCTCTTCACGGAACCCCCAGGAGGCCTTACCAACACTCGGCCATCTGCCACGGGCTGCCGGGCCAGGGTCACCCCCATCCACTCGTCATCCCGGTCTTCTCGACAGGTCTTTCCACAGGGTGTACCCCGATTCTTCCCTGGAAAGAAAAAGAGAGAAGTAAGACTTGGATGGAGGAAGCAGCTCTGCTTTTCAAAGCCCACAACTCAAATTGTTTGTTATCTGTATGGAGTTAGGGTACTTCACTCAAAATGTTAACCGACTCTATAGGAACTTGTAACAAAATGTAAAGCGATGCCATCACTATGTACACTGCCACTCAGCTAATTTTCTTCATAGCAAGTCTCTCAATGAATGAAGTAAGGTACTGACATTCTGAAGTAACGTAAGGTTCTCAAATCAATCATTCTGAGTAGCACTAGAGAACACTACTAACGCCTTTCTTCTGCTGAAGAAAACTACGATGACTTTTATTTAATAATAATAATCATTAGAAGATTTTGATGAGAACAAACTTTAGAGAAAGGACTTGAATTGATAATAATAAAACAGCTTGCCTTTTTCAAGCATGGCTCTGTGTACTTGCCTCCATTGTCTCATTAATCTTCTCAAAGGAATCCTTATAAATAACCTGATCTTGGTTTTATAGGGTGAGTGACTTGAAACCCAACAAGCTACAGGACAGTCCCATTAAGTCCTAGCTCGACCCATTTGATTCCAATCTTGTATTTTCCATGAGACTAAAGTGAGCTTTTAAAAATATCCATTTAATCATATCTTCCCCTATTTAAAATATGAAACCTAAAAGTGATTCTAGTATCTCCCCACTGATAGAAAAAAAATTGTTAACACCTAACCCTGGCCCAAGAGGCCCTTGTGATACAGCCCCAGTCCACCTTACCAATCTCCTCTACTCACCACTCCAGCTGCACTGTCCTCACCTTGACTTCAAAATGCCATCCCCCTGCCAGGAGGTTCTGCCTCTCAGATCTTCCCAGCTAACTCCTACACATCCTTCTGATTATGTGGGAAGGTCCTCAGAGGGCCTTTCCTGACTCTCCAGTCTATGTTCAATCAAATACCCACCTTTTCTCCAGTCTTCTCTCAATTAGAACTGTTTTAATGTCTCTTTTGACCACTAACTTTCAAGACCTGGGATGATAAAACTTTTTTGTTCCTAGGAATATTTCAGTGCTTACTAGCTAGCAGGTACTCAATACATATCTGTGGGGGAAAGAGATGAATGTACAGATGGACACGGAGGTCAATGATAATGCCACTTCAGCAACAGAAAAGTGCAGAATCCGCTTCCACCTTGGCAATGATCTCCACCCACCTCGAGCCATGTCCAGTTCGGTGCATCTCCGGTCAGGGTTGGTATGTACACGGCACTTAAACACGGCCCCAGGGGACTTTACTGAAGTGCTGTATTTGGAATCTGCCTTCGGTGCACCCACGAGGACCCTGTGAATCAAGAGGGAAAGGCATTCTGTCACAACGCAATACCAGTGAAGAGGAAGCAGATGATTAAATACTCAGTATGGGTGAGCAATCTAAATGCTCAGTGAGAAGCCAGATTATTTTACTGTGTATCCACATACAGTAGTGGAGGGGTCAGTCCAGTTACATTAAAGGCTTAAAAGAGAACAGGTGATATGACTCAGAGGTAGAGCATTTGCCTAGCATACATGAAGCCCTAGGTTCCAATCCCAGCAACATTAAAAAAAAGAAGAAGAAGAAGAAAATGGAGGAGGAAGAGGAAAGAGAAAAAAAGAAAGGAGGAAGGGAAGGGAAGGGAAGGGGACTGGCTCAAGGGATAGGAGTGCAAGGTGTAGTTCAGTGATAAAGTGCCTGCCTAGTATGCATCCAGACCTGGGGGTGGGGAGCTTAAGGGATAGCTGGGAATTTGTAAAACCAACAAAAGGTTCTTATCCAGAATCTATAATTTCTATAAGCAGGCCTGGTGCTTCATGTCTGTAATCCCACCTGAGATAGGAGGATAACAAGTTCAACCAATCACAAGCAATTTAGGGACATAGGAAGACCCTGTCTCAAAATTTTAAAAATTAAAAATAAAAATTCTAAGGCTATAGCTCAGTAAGAAGGTCCTGGGTTCAATCTCTGGCATGGCAAAAAGAAAAAAGAAAAATGAAACTTCTACAAACCAAAAATACATACATATTCAAAACCCACACAGACACACACAGACACACACACACACACACACCAATAGAACAATGAGCTGAAGATTTGAATAGATATCTCACAAAGAAGACAACCACATGGCTAATAGATGAACTGGCTGTATTAACTACCACATAAATAAAACTGAGATACCATTCACACTGTCTAGAAGGCTAAAACCAAAAAAACGGAAAATGTCACAGGCTGACAAGGATGTAGGGCAACTGCAGCTTTTACACACTACTGGTGGGAGAGCAAACTGCTAAAATCACTTTGGAAAAGTCATCATGGGTTTCCAATAAAGCTAAATGTGTACCTACTCCATAACCCAGTAATTCAACCTCTAGGAATATACTCCAAGTAAATGCATTCACGTGCTTACCAAAAGACATGCACAAAATGTTCACAACTGAACATGTAATCCCCAAAAGCAAAAACAAGCCCAAAGGCCCATCAATGCTAGAGTGAAAAAGTAAATCATGGTGTAGGAATATAATGTGAAAGGCTTTTCCCCCCCAGTACTGGAGGTTGAACTCAGGGTCTTTTCACTGAACTACATAGGCTTTTTTTTTTTTTTTTTCTTTACTTTGAACAGTCACACAGTTTCCCAGGCTGGGCTTGAACTGGCAATCCTCTGCCTCTTCCAGTGATAGGATATGCAGTAGAATTCTATACACCAGTTAAAAAAAAATCAGGGAACAGCATTCATCTGCAACCACACAGATGAATCTCAAAAACATAATATTGAGCAGAAGATGTCAGACACAACAGCTTACTTATGGTCTGATTCCATTTATCTGAAGTCCAAAAGTGAAGTTCAAGAGTGAGAGGTCAGGATAATGGTTACCCCTGCAAAGAGGAAAGGGTTGTGCTCTGCACGCACTGCTGATGTGTTTTGTGTTTTAACCTGACTGGTGTCTACACAAATTCATAATTCATTTCATTGTACATGATATGGGTGCTTTCAATAAAAGTGGGAAATTTAAAGATGTCATTTCTCTTGTCTTCCCTCCTCCTTTCAACCCCACCACATATACAACATGTACATGTAGGAGAGAGGGGGAAGCCACTGCAGAGAGGAATTACAACCCACATCCTCTATCCCAGTGCAAAGTACTGCGGTCTGCATTCTGAGGAGCCCAAGAATGAAGCTCCCAAATTTTGAACCTCAGAGCCGCCCGGAGCCAGCCATCCCCAGCAGGGCCCTCCCTGGCCACAGGGAGAGACTGAGGCATGCCAGAGGGCAATAGAGTCAGGTCCGGGCCTGGAGAGTGTACAGCACAGTGGGGAATGGTATAAGTTCACCTCCAGATGTTATAAAACTAATTTCTCCCTACAGTTTTACGTATGGTTTCTGGGAAGTAGTCTGCTGAAGATCTATAGCAGAAAATACAAAACAACACTATCAGGCACAGTTTGTGCCGAGCTGCATAAGCCATTTGGAAAAGGTCTTCTACAATGAAACTTTAAAGAAAATCCACACTGATGTTCAAAGAGGAGAAAATTCCAAGCTACCACGCAATGAGAACATGAGCTGCTCCATATCTCCAGCTGCCTGGAAGGCAGACAGAATTCACTGTGCAAGGGTATTAGGCACATTATGAAATGTATCATATCCCACATGTCTTGGAATAGAATGGCTTTTCTACTAGGTATCTGCAGAAAAGGTGCCTGGCAGAGGTTAGGATGATCCTAGACAGCAGTGTTGGGGATCCAAAAGGCTGACCCTGGCCCCCCATCCCTCTAACCTGAGAGTCACTTTTATCTTGGGGTCTCAGTGATTCACCCTGTCACCCCCACCAACACTCTGCCTGGGTGGAGGAGTGGGAAACAAGCCATCCACACCACACAGCATATCCCTGAGACCCCCAAGGGGGATTTCAACAAAAGCCTGAAGATTTCACAAAGGACACTGTCACTAACCCAGCTCAGAGGCCTGGTATAAGGGTTCATGGGTGGGTATTGGCATTTTGTCTTGATTCTCTGTCCCTGTGCTCAACTCCAAAGGATGCCTAAGGATACAAAGAGACAGAGACGGCCCCACACACTTGCACAAAGGAGTATCTCTTTGCAAGTCAGTCTTGAAGGAACTGTATTTGCTTCTATCAAGATGCCCTGCTGGAATATAAAGGAAATCCAGGCCCCCAAGAGTGAGGAAACCTACCCCAGCGGGCCTGTAGCCCCTTGGGACTGCCCTGGGAAGTTGACAATTCTCTGGGCTCACCATGGCGGGCCACAGCTGAAGAATTTCCAAGCAGAAGCAGGGCTGGAACCCACAGCCCTTTGGAAAGCTAAGTGAATGCTTTCACAAGAAGACCACACTAGGGCAGTTTGGCTGGCCCTTGGCTGCTTTAACTCAAATGAGTAATGACACACAGAACAAAAACTACAGTGAGAAGAAAGCCACATGAAGCGATCAATTTCCCCCTTGCTTTTGGAGCCTCAGTTTTAGAGCCACTGGGGAAAGTTAAAGATTGTTCTCCATGCCAGTTGTTTTCACAAGTGAGAAGAATTAGCAATCTAATATATTTAAACTACTGAAACATCCTCAGCCTTTCCACATGTCAAATCTCAGTGGTGGGGAGCATGAAATACCTCATCTCCCCAAGAACCCAAGTCACAGGGCAGGGTCCCAAAATGCCCAGCAATTCCAAATTCATATCAGCACAATAAAAAACTTTGTAATTCATTTCATCAAATGCACAAGAAATAGAGGGGATGTAGCTCAGTGGTAGAGAGCTTCATATGCAAAAACCCTGGGTTCAATCCCACAGCATTGGGGAAAAAGGTGATAGGGGAAAAAAAGGAAATTTATCAGTTACAAGGATTGGGAAATGGTTAGAGGAATCGATATGCTGTTCCACTATCATGTCCCCAACATTGGAACTGCAACCCTAGAAACTTCAGATAGGGCCACTGTTCCAAATCACAGACAGATTCCTAGGATATTCAAGCTAGAGAAGATCTTGGACAGCTGAGTTGTCAGGCACTGCTTTCTCTAGCCTCGAGCCAAGACTAACAGGGGCAAAACGTACACCAAAATCTAAAGAGAAGGGACCTGCTGAATTCTTCCAAGCCCAAGGTACACAATGGCTCTAACAAAAGTGACTGATTCAAACCCTTATAACATCCCTCTGGTTCAAATTTTACTCAGCTGGTCACATGAGCAGATTTTTCCCAAATCCTGTGCAACAGAAAATAAACCATGAGATAAAGAGGCAAAGCAGGTGTGTGCATGCATGCATGGGGCTCACAGGATGGCACACCGGACAATGTGCTTGTATCTCTGTGTTTATGGAACACAGTGGCTTCCTCACAGCCCCGGGCTGGCTCCTTCCCTGGGCCACTGGCCAGGAAGACTACTACTACAGGCCCACCCTCGAGGCTGGCTCCTCTGAAGTCCATTCAGCTGGCTAACCTCCAGGCTGATCCTGAGAGATTACAATGGCTCAGAACTCAGAACAAGCCACTGAAAAGATGCCATATGCTTTTTCTCTCATTGTCCTCTGAGTTATAAAAAGACATCCCAACCCCTTCAAACACCCAATGCCAAAATCTTCCCTGGTACTCTTCAGAAGAAAACGTGCCTTTCCTCTATCAAAGGGCCTAAGTGTCCCCAGCAACAGGGTCCCCATGATGCTGGTTTGCCTCTGCTTGCTATTTCAAGTGTGGTCCACACCAGGCACTTGATAGACAAGCAGAATCCCAGGCCATCTGGGATAGCTCAGAATGTACATTCTAACAAGCTATTGGGCAATGTGTACTCCAAGAAGTGCTGTATAACCACCTATAATGCAAATAACCAAGCTCATTTGGAGAAGGTAGATCGCCCTTCAGAAGTGAGGCTGTCCTCTTATCTCATCACCAGTCTAAGTTGCCACAAACTCCAACAACATGTTAAAGTCTTCTCATTAGCCACAGACTCTGAACTTCTACCTAGGGGAACTAGCATGTAACAGATAAAGCATTTGCAGGTGCTGGGCTCACTATTGGGCCAGGGATTTAGCTCAGTGGTTCTGCCTCCTGCCTCACAAGCACCAGGTCCTGAGTTCGATCTCCAGTACCACAAAAAAAAAAAAAAAAAAGGTGCTGGGCTCACTGTGAGCAAAATCAAACTGAGTCTTCACAGCAATCCTTGGGAGATACTAGTGTTAACCCCATCTCACAGACGGGGAAGCTGGCAACCAGACATAACCTGGGATTTCTCACAGCCTACAAGTGCAGCTTGTACCCCAGCAGCACAGGGTATCACCCACTCCAAACTCTACCCAGCTCACATTAGCCAGAGTGAGAAGAGGAAACCAACAGGTAACCAATGCCCCCATCGGTGACAAATGCTCATCCATGCGACCACACCTGAGAAAGCCCAAGGGAGGCTCTGTGGGCAGCTCTGGGGTAAGGTCTCTGACTTGGAAGCTCCAGCCCATTAGATGACACACTGGAGATTGATTCAGAAAAAAGAAGCTTTTCCTCTCCCTCTTCCTCCTCCTCATGCTCAAGTGATCCTAAACATGAATTTCATTTTCTTGATTTTCCAAAGCACTGACATTGCTAGCACAGTGTTCCCCAGAGGCTCTGGAAATAAAGACCCATGTGCTCACCTGCCCCTCATGTCAGTTATTCTCATGAGAGTAATTTCCTGCTCAAGGCAAGGCACAGTTTCTCGCATGTATCTCACTCCAAGATGCTGGGTGATGCCACTAGGACACTGCTGAGCTCAGGGTGTCTGCGTTTCCCCCAAACCTTCTCCTAACATGTCAGTGTAAGTGTCCCCGATTTCTCCAGGAAAGGCGCTTCCTTGGTCCCCTGTGTACACTCGAGGTGATGACAAAGCCTCCAGCACAGCACTGTCCTTGCTCTGAACTCTACTCTCACATCCTAAGAGTGATCTGCAGGTCAGTTCCCTAGAGAGCAGGAGGCAGGGGACGGCTGAGCCACGGCTGATTCCCCAGGGAAGGCCAAGAACCCAGAGTGTCTCGGAGTCTCCATTCCTCCCCACAAATGCCACAGCAGCCTCTCTGCGGGGCAAAATTACAGCCAGATCCAGGACAGCAACTGGGGATTACAAACTTAAAACCCATTAGCTTTGCTTTCATGCATTTGATCCCAAAGCCAAAGATTCCCCAGGGACTCACGTTTCAGCTACATGAGTCGAATTGAATCACTGTGTGTCCACCACAGGGAAACCCCAGGAATCACTCACAGCCCTCAGTGGGCACAAAACTCCAAGGCTTCAGCAGAGGGAGGGCTGGTATTACAGAGCCACCTCAGACCACATCGATCCCTACCTTCCCAGAGGAGGAGAAGCTTGCCAGCTGGAGGCAGGAAACCCTAAAGGCCTCAGCAGCTCCTCTTATATTTGAAGAAACGGAGGTGCCAAGTGTTTATTAGCAGTGAGATTTCTAGGGATTTTAAACTAATAATTCCACCTTGATTCAAAGCTTTGTGAGCTAGTTACTCAAGGTGAAGAAGAGTAAGCTGCACAAGCATCAAGTCGGAGGTCAGATTCTGCCTCTACCATTGCCAACTCTGTGACCTCAGATGAGTTTCTTAGATCCCCTCAGCCTGTTTTCCTCTGTCATAGAGCAGGAGAAACTAAAATGGACCTAACAAGGATTCCTATGAAGTTTAGACAAGAGAATGTTTAGAAAGTAGCCAGTGTAATGCATGGTACAAAGTAGATATTCAGGGCCGGGGATTTAGCTCAGTGGTTCGGTGGCCTGCCTCACAAGCGCAAGGACCCGAGTTCAATCCCTGGTACCAAAAAAAAAACAAAACAAAACAAACAAAAAAAACAAAGTAGATATTCAAAGGAATGTCTGGGCAGAAGTAGACCAAACACTTTGGCTCTCCATTCGTCCCAGCTCTAACTCTTGACAGGACCCACAAGCCCACAAATTCTTAGAATTGCAGTCCTTTTACTGCTGCATTAGGTAGACATTTATTCAAACTATAGACTGACATCACAAAAATCTGGAAATGCCCAGGATGATTTCACCACCAGTAACACCAGAAAAGTGCCCTCAACTCTCTACCCTTCCTATATCCCTGCCCTGTTCAATGGAACTTTGCAGCTTCTTCCATGCAGAGATGAAGTCTGTCTCCCCCTCCTCTTCAGAGAGTCTGGCCCTGCAACTCACAATGGCCAGAAGACGCATGGCTTGATTTCCAGGCTTAGGCTTCAAGAGACCAGACTTCTGATCATCTCCTGACACCCTGCCCAGCCACCATGTGCTCTAGCCCAGGCTAGCCTGATGAGAACATAAAACACAGGCAGTAGAGCCATTCAAGCTGAGCTATGCCAACCAGCCCAGAGATGACAGAATATGAATGAGGAAACCCACCTTAGAACTGAAGAAACACGCAACAGAGTCCAATCTAAACTGTCAGCTCCCAAATCATGAGCTAACAAAGGATGGTTGTTCAAGTCCCTGAATTTTAGGGTGGTCTGTTATGTGGCAAGACTGTAATAACATAGAACAGATACATCATCAAGCAAGGGCATGCCCCTTCTGAAAGGAACTGGTCTGTAGTAATTCTGTACCCACCAAGAGCTCCTCAGTCTAAGCCACTATCCAAGTCTGTCGCCGAAACTACTACTATAGTTCCTTCAGTCACCTGCGGTCCTTTCCTTCCCAAAGGGAATCTTATCACCAGCCAGGACCACAAACTTTTACAGAGGACTCTAGGCAGGGTAGGCTGTAGAAAACAGAAGTGTGCGTGAAGTCACACCTAGGAGTGAGCCAGCAATTCTCCAGCCAGGTGACCATGGATAAGTCCCCTTACCCTCTTTTCCCTTATCTCAGGAACAAAGACAACAAATGCACAGCCCCCACCAGGGCAGCAATGAGGCACAAAAGGAAACTACAGATGGCAGTGTCCAGGGGCTGTGCACCAAACAAAGTCCTTCATCCAAGAAGCGCTCCCAGAAGCAGCACTAGGGCACTTTGTGAATGCAGGACTGGGGGTGAATCCAGGGCTGCTCTACCTCTGAGCTACTTCCCCAGCCCTTTTTATTTTTAATTTTGGGACAGATCTCATTATATAGCCCAAACTAGCCTCAAATTTGTGATCTTCCTGCCTCAGTTGGTCAAATACCTGGGATCACAGGTATGCACCATTGTGTCCAGTTTACGGAAGCTTTCTGGCCTCCTTAAGACCCCAATTCCTTGGGCAAGGATTGATGGAGTTGGAGAAAGGGAAGCAAGAGGATCCTAAGTCAGATTAACATTAAATTAGATCACCTGGGCTGGATGTGGCAGAGCATTCCTGAAATCTCAACACTCTGACAGGCAGAGGCAAAGGATCCTGAGTCTGAGCCCAATCTGGGCAATTTTGTGACTCGATAAGACCCTGTCTCAAAAAAAAATTTTTGTTAAAGGCCAGGAATGTAGCTCAGTGCCAAGGTCCTGGGTTGAATCGCCAGTACTGTAATTAAATAAATAAATTTATTTTTAAAAAACTAGGCCTGCCTGAGCTCAAATCTCAACTGTGAAACTGCGATCAGCGACTATGAGCATAAAGCCTCTGGCACATAGAAAGTATGCATCAAAGGCTGAAAAATCATTTTTATACTGGGAACTGTAGTTTGAAGTAAATAAAAGGAAAAAGGGGTGTGCAATCTATATGGGAGACTGCTGAATCAAAGAACAAAACCGGCAGACTCCATGCCCAGCTGGGAAAGGCAGAGCCCCACCTTGGAGTGGCATCGGTCCCCAGCTGCCCTGCCAGAGAAGGAAGGGGCCTCAGAGGCTGCTGTCCTGGCCTGAGCTCAGCCTTGGCAGATGCACAGGGGAAGCAGCTGGAGGAGGTGACACAGCAAAGGACTGATGATGCCCTTCCACAGCAGAGGCCACCGATGATGCTCATGTCAACATCCAATGGATAAAGCGAGCTACAAACCCCCAGGAGAGCAAAATAAAAGCCCTGCTGTCTTCCTATGATAACTTCCCCCTTCTCCCTCAAAAAAATATGCAACAGTGCTTTTACATTTAAGTGACATTAAATAGTGCATATAGATATAAAATTCTCACCATCACCGCCTCTACCTGCCTTTAGAACTGTAGCTCTCCCTCACAGACTCATGTCAAGCCCAGGATGGGAGCTTCAGCAACTCATAACAGGTGATTTACAAGACCACAGGGCAAGAAGAGGCATGTGAAACTCCAAGATTTGTAATCCCACAGGTCCTGTCACATCTTTCAGGCAGTGTCCTTGGGCTGAGCTATGGGGGCGGTGGGTGTTGCCTGTAACACTAACAGTCTGGGAGCCTGAGGCAGGAAGACTGTGAGTTTGAGGCTGTCCTGGTCTGCGTAGTGAGTCTGGAGTCAGACTTTTAGTCCTCCTGGTTCCAACCACCAACTTAGGAAGCACTGCTGACCAGAAGGCCTGCTCCAGTGGCTGATGTGTGATCTGCAATCCCAAATATCTGAACATACATAGAGGAAAGGAACAAAACTAATTTCTTCTATCTCAGTTCATCCCTTGGAGTGTTTAAGGCACCTAGGAGGTTACCTGCCCTACCTATTGCTGTTGTCCTTGCTGCTAAGTGAAGCTCATTACAGAGCCCTTTTTCTCTCCTGAAAAATAGATATTGGGGTCCAAGTGAGCCTGTATTTTCAGAGACTCTAGATTTTCCCCAGTCTTGGACTTACTTCTGCTGCCTAAGACTCACCATGGCAAAAAGGAAGGTAGGGATAAAACAATTCATTTTGCTTTGGTTGGTAGCCAAATCTACTTGGCTAGAAGGATTTATGGTTCAGAGAGCTCAATGGCTCAATCTAAAGCCATACCATGGCAAAAAGGAAGGTAGGGATAAAACAATTCATTTTGCTTTGGTTGGTAGCCAAATCTATTGGCTAGAAGGATTTATGGTTCAGAGAGCTCAATGGCTCAATCTAAAGCCGAGCTACCTGCCTCAGAAATCTCTTACCTGTATCTTCTGACCTCAGAAAGAGACACCGGGAGGGTTAGCTGGCAGTGAGAACTCTCTGGATTCTGCCTCTGGGTCAGTTCCAGAGGCCCATATCAGCCCTAACTCTCCACACCAACTCCAGCGGGATGAGCACAGACGCACAGGACCCCAGCCCCAAGCACAGCCTGAGGAGCACACCTCCCAAATTCCTGACACAGCAATTCCTGCCCGAGGGGCTCCGGGGCAGCCATGGAGATGTGAGCTCCCCGCGCCCGTCTACTGCCAGGTGGCAGTAAGCTGATGGCCTTCAGCTGCCGTCCTTCTAGATCTGCTGCAGTGGGAACAGAGGCTGCTCCCTTCACAGGCAGCCCGAGTCAATGACTCATCATGGCAGAGGGTCACCATCTCCCGGTAGTCCCCACTGAGTTGAAGGATTAATCAGGATCAATCAGATCTGCATCGCAGCCTGCAGCTCTCCCCTGCCCAGCCCTGCTTCTTTCCAGTCTTTCATGGTCCTTAAGCCCCACCCCCCAACAATTCTTGCTTTTCGACCTCGGTGTTTGCTTCTCGAGGCTGCAAAATGACACAATCCTCAGTAAACGTTCACTGCTCCCTCGGTCTGCAGTGTAACTCTGTAAGCCTGATTCCTAACTAGCAAACTAGAAACCACTCACCAGCTTGTCAAACACTCAGCTGAAGAATATGCTAGTGAAAGCATCTGACCTCTCTCTTCAATGTCCTGCAAACACTCTCTGATGGAATTAATTTTGATTTTTAAAGTTACATGCAACTCCCTTGAAAGGCATGACTGCACAGAACACTGTGGCTGCTTTTAATAAACGTGTAAATATTTCCCCCAGACAAATCATAACAGAAGTTATCAGAAGGAGACCATTTCCTGAACAGCAGCATGTCACCAGGGAATCAGAACCGGCTGGGGCCTGGCCCTTCACACTCTCACACTCAGAGCTGTTAATAACTGGCTGAGAAGAGTCTCTCCTTTGCGCTGGCAGGTTCTCCCCTGGGCAAGACAGCTGCCTCTGGCCTTGCCCTTGTTCAGCACCAACTCAGAAAACAGCACCCGCACCAGTCCCAGGATCTTCAAGATAATCCCAAAAGGCCCAGGAAGATGCTTTCTGGGTCTCCTTAGAACTCAGTCTCACGTATGAGTTGGCCCTTCCCAGGAACTTGGAGACGGCAGGCTCTGCAGGTAGAGAGAGGACTAGGAACAAAGTCTGAGAATACCATTTCCAGAAGATCCATCCGAGGAAATGGAGCTACACCTTCGCCTACAAGCCCAGCATGGGACACAGGAACTCAGCAAACATGTCTACATGGAGGCTAAGAAGGCAGGGCTGCCACTGCCACTTCTGGGTGCTTCCTTGGAAGGATAGGCAGGGCCAGAGGTGGAGAGCAAAGGCCCCAAACCCTCCTTATACATCTTTCTCTTTCCTAGGAATCTCTCCTCTACCCCTCTGAATAATCCATGCCTGCCTGAGAACCAGCCTCTCCAACTGCAGCCCATAATGTATCTGCATTTCACCCAAGAAACAGGACAGCCACCTCCCTCAAATTTTCTCACCCATCAGATTTGCAGATGGATTTTTCATTCCTGAATCTCTAACCCTCAGTATAGAACAGACTCCACTGTTTTATGAATGAAAAATAACCTCTTCAGCAGTTCACAGTTTTTAGCTTTCAGCACCCCTCTTTTGGTTTTAATACTCAAATATGTTACCGGTCGATTTTTCTTTTTCTCAAGTGTCCTTCTTATCTTTGTCTAGCCTTTCAAATGACCTAAGTCATTGATTGCTTTAAGCCCACACTGGCCAGCAGACACTGTGCCATGATGAACATGTCCTCTTTGTGGCCTATTCAAGAACAGAACTTGTTCATAAGTTGGGGACTTACTGTAGTTCGTTCTTTTGTTACAGGTCACCTAGGTTCACACACTCAGGTTCATCTGCTCACTGCTGACCAAACCAAAAGAAGTCATTTATTTTGGTAAAAAGCAAAAAGCACCTATTCAAACCTAAGGGTTCATTCGCCTCAAATTATGATCTCAGCACACACAGGTGGGAAAAGGTACAGTACAGGAAGGAAAACAGTACTCATGTTCAAGCTAGTTCCATCCCCTCTAGGACCTGGACCTCTCCCTCCTTTGCTTAAGAAAATGAAATTGGGCTCATTTATTCTACCTATTCATCCGTTTGGAGGACAGGTGCCAGTTATGCCCTAGGCCTGAGGAAGTTCATAGAAGTCACTTGTTTCTAAAAGGAAAAAAATCTAACGTTTAAAGTTCAATTTTGCAGTGCCAGTTACACTTGTAATTCTCAACTCAAATGCAAATCGAGGCTATGTTCCTCTTGGCCCTAACTTCCTCCTGTCCCTCACTGAATGATGCTCTGACAACCTTCACAAGCAAAACTTTAGTGCGTCTTCCATTTCCAATCACTTGCTCTGTGCCTGAGCACAGCCATCTTGACGTGTCCCAGAAGAGGCAGGAAGCACGACGCCAGAAAGGAAGTCAATGCACCCAACCACTTTGAACTCCAGGGCGTCTGGGGCAGAGAGGGAGGGGAAGGGGTGCACACCAGCCGGGCTGCATTTATTTATATCACAGAGTATTACAGTTGTCGGCTCTGCAGCTGAGGAACTGCTAGGGAAGGGGACAGAAATCAGCTTTGTCTGTGTTCCCTGGCACCTACTGCTGTTGTTCAAAGAATGCCAGCAGTCCTAGGGGAGGGATGTATACAAGAACTCTGAATGGGCAGACACTCTCTGGGTGTCATTAGCAAAAGGAAAACTGGGGCCACCACCTGCCTTGAAAGTGCAAGGTCCCAAGTTGGATCACTGGTACAAAAAAGAAAAGAAAGAAAAACTGATTTACTTGCACCTCTATACCCAAACTGATACACAAGTGTCATTAGGGTACATTCTGGACCATGGGGACAATTCTCATTGTCCAGGTTATGGTGACAGGCTGTCCAATGAGCTCTTTGAGGGAAGCTGGGTCTAGGGCTCTGTCATTAGTATGATATGGCTACAGGAGAGGACTTAGCACCAGGGCTGAGAAAAGCAAGATCAGCCCATTCTTTATGCAGGCATCTGGGACCCCCCTGGTCCTGACAGTTTTGGTTTGCATTAGAAGAAATACTCAGGTATAGGATTAAAGTAGTGCTAGCTACACTCAGAGACCACATCAATATTCTTTGGGACGTGTGCATGGAGGTCTCTGAAAACATGGTATGGTTCAGGTCTGGAATGTCCCCCAAAAGGCTCACTTGTTAAAAGATTGGTCCCCAGCTTGGCGCCATCAGAAGTGGTGGAAACCTTAAAAGCTGCATCCTAATAGGAGGTCACTGGAGTTGTGCTCTTGGAGGAGGTTTGTACCTCCCTCCTATTCCTTTCTCTTTTTTCACTCCCTGATTATGAAGTGAATAGCTATGCTCTTCCACAGGCTCCACCATGATGTGCTGCCCTGCCACAGGCCCAAAAGCAATGGGGTAAACAGGCCATGGACTGAAACCTGACACCTCCAAAAGTGGAAGTAAAAATAAACCTTTTCTCTAAGTCAGTTATTTCAGGCATCTGTTACAGTGACACAAAGCTGACTAACACACATGGGAACCCGAAGCTCTGCCACCTGGGATCTGGGCTGTCCTTACCTCTCCCACCATATTCTATACCTTATATATAACACATCCTTAAGACAAAAGGTAAAATAGGTGGCTAATTAGCATGAAGCAAATATCTTCAATCACAACATAATTAAGGAGCTACCCAAAAAATTTCTTCCAGAAGGCACAGATACAGGCTTTAACAGTTGTTTTCTTTTCCTTTCAAAGGTCTAATACACTTATTTTCCTTTTTATGTCTAATACACTTCCTTTTCACTTGCCTTTCTTGCCTATTTTGACTATTTGTGATCTTGTCACCCCCATATAGGATTCTATGTTCTTCAGTACTCTAGAGCAGCATTTCTCTAAACTACACCAAAACCCCAGTGCCTAAATAAATTAATGCATTTCCCTAAAGTGCACACATTAACTTCACTAGCACTTTGGTGATAACAATAAAACTCAAAGCCTCCATCCTCTCTAACTCAGCAATTCTAACCCCAGGGATTGATTTGAAGGAAATAATTAAGGATGTCCATAAGGATTTAGCTATAAGGAAACTTACCCCTGCTGTTATTTATAATTGTGAATAACTGGAAGTAAGTTATATGCCCCTCAAATGGCCCTAGGCAATACAAGACACAGAGGTTTCCCAATAGTAAGAGACCAGCAGTAAGTCATTAAGTCAATACACCAACTGCAGAGTTGAAAGTTAAGGTAGAGATGACGGTAGATGCTGTTTTCACAGCACTTAAATCTTATACATGTAAGTTGACCCCAAACTTTAAGTTTCACTCACCCTGAGTTGGGTCTAGCTTCTAGAGAAAAGAAAAAACAGAGGAGGTGATGTTAGAGGTCTTTTACTTCAAAGGCTATAGCACCAAGATTGGTATTGTAATCGCAAGAAAATACATTCAAGGTCTTGGGAAGCAAGAGGGAAGAGAGGAAAGAATGAGAAGGGAAAATACTTGGAAAAAAAAAAGCAGCAAGAGAATAGAAATCAATGAAAGGCAAAAACTAAAAAAATAAATTAAGGCAACATGGGTGGGAAGGGATCTGCTTCAAAAAGATTTTAGCAGAGTTCAGTGGGTACATGAAAGGGACAAGCCCTGCAGTACAAAGAGCAGCTGCTCAGCATCAGAACTGGAGGGGCACTTTTGAGACCAGCAGCCTAGACTCAAGGTTCCCGTGAACCCGGGAAATACCTGCCCCTCTCCTGGCAACAAGGCCAGGCCCAAACATTACCATCCAGTGCCTCCCTGCAATTTAGCTAGATGTGAAGTTTAAAGCCAGATTGTTTTTTCTTGCACTTGCCGGATCTCTTCGCACACAGCTTTTCTTCGTTCCCTTTTTAAAACTAAGCGGGCTGGACTCCTCTTCTCTGTCAGGTCTGCTCTTCACTCTAAGTGTTTCCAGCTGAGGAAGCTTTAACCTGTGATCCACCCAAGTCCGGGTGACAGGGGCCTAGCACCTCTCCCTCCAGAGGTGGAAGACTGCAAGGCACAGCAGCCAGCCGCAGCGGGCAGATCGCGCACGATGCTCTGGCTCACCCAAGCCCCATACGTCCTTCTGTTTTTGACAGCTCTTCCCATGTGCCCCGTGCCCAGTTCACACAGCCCCGGAGCTCAGCATGAGATTCTGGCATGCGATCTCCCAACTGCTTCTGCCCAGGCCGCACTGGTATCACATCCAAAGCCCACAGAGGTCCTGGAATCTGGAGAACACTAGGGAAGGTGTTCAGCCTGCTCTTTTTTAAAAAAGGCAATTCGGCAAGTGCAGGACCAAACAGTCTTGTCTTAAAAGAATAGGGATGAATGCCAGGGAGCCAGGCGCGGAACTGGACAAGAGCTACACAAGGACTCTGAAAACTAGTTCTCCTGGAGACAGCTCTACTAAACATTGTTATTAATGAGCTGGCCGGTCTGGGCTGAGTTCCCTTTCCTGGAAAGTGTGAGGACCCCCAGCCACGTCCCACCCTTCTCCATCAGCCTCCGTGCAAGTCAGAGCAGGGTCTCCCACTTAACTCCATGCTGAGAGCACACCCATAGCCGACTGAGACGTCCGGACTGTCTCCCGCAAAGGGCGCCCACACTGGTGACCCCTCAGCAACCCGGCCCACCCTGAAGCGTGACCCTGGAGGGGGCGGACGGAGAGCGCACAGCCTAACTCTTCCTCCTGTGGAAAAGACTGAGGAAAAGACCAAGGTGGGCAGCAACCTCCTCAGGCTCCTCCCAGGGCTGGACACTGGAGCTCCGTTCGATTTAGCGATGCTTAATGAGGAAAAGCCCCATGTTTTCTTCAGACCAGCTCCTCTGAACTCCGGGATCAACTAAACTCCTCCTCGACCTCAGCAGAACTAAGTGCCTCTCCTGCGCTTTCTGGCACTTTTCTCTGGGCCAGGCGGCACATGTGAGATGAATTCCAGGCTGCCCCCAAGAACCAGCCACACTGGCGTTGTCACTTGCTGGTCCTCCCCTGCCCTCCTCTTCCCAGCACGCCGCGGAGCCGCAGCCTCTCAGCTCGGCTTCCACAGAAGGCCTGGGGTGCGGACCCCCTCCGGAGGCCCCCCCATCTCCCGGTGACCGTGCTTCCTCCACGCAGTGGCACCCGCGCCAGGGGACGCGAACCCGGCCCCAGAGCCTCCGGGCTCCG